>NW_012114455.1:2302144-2340892 GCF_000951035.1 Colobus angolensis palliatus
TCCTTCCTTCCTTCCTTCCTTCCTTCCTTCCTTCCTTCTCAAAAAAGTTCAATTCTCCTAGGTGGCTCACCTGGGCTTTTAATAATGTTTGGCTCCATTTTAAATGCCTAGCTCTGAGTGTGCAACTAAGAATCTATTCCTACAGGCATTTGGTCATTGCAGGTTTAAGAAAATTTGAACTGTTCCTTTCCTGCCCATTTTGGGGTGCTGTGCACTGAAAGTAAGAGTGTCCAGGATGAGGGAATGCATGTTTCCAGTGACACCTGAAGTTTTATTCACCTGTTAGGGCTTTCCATCCCAATTTTCATCCCTTTTTGACAATTCTTGGTAAAAGCTTTGCTAGTACAGAGCTAATCAAAAGATTTCTGCCTCCCAACTTGTCTGCTCTTTGTTTTGTTTTTGCTTTGGTTTTTTGCTTCTCTGGGATATGGATCTTCAACTTGTTTGTTTTGGCAGAAATTCCCTTTAGTGACTAGTGTTGGAGTTGTTAGACCCATTGAACAAAATGAAAGTAAAAGGGGTCTCTAGATCTGGGATCCTGGCCCTGAGTCAAACTTTCCTTCAGGGTATTTCAAATGTGTGCAAGGTCTTCCTCCTTCCCTGAGCCACTTGCCTCTCCTTTAGTTCTCAGGTCTTGGATCATGTCCTCTAGAAAACTTTTTCCTATTTAATCCCATGTATTTTTAACCCACGAACATATTCCCCAATCTTTCCATATCTTTAGTTAATTCTTGTAATATCTATGTATTTAATGGCTTAATTGTGGGCGGTTAGATTTTTAACTCCTGGTTCGGACTGATACATTTTTTCCAATGCACGGCTACAGATCTCAGTAGCACACATGGAACACTTGCTAACTGTGGTTGATTCATTCAAGCCCTCCCACAAGTCAGATTACCCAGTCAGCCAGTAAATGTTGGAGGACTCCTGCGCTTCATTGTGGGCTTTTCTCTCTTCTCCATTTACATTTTTCTCCCAAGGTATTGCATGAAATTCCAAGGCTTTAAATACCATTGATATACAGATGACTTTTAAAATTATAAATCCAGTCTTGACCTATCCCTTGGGCTAAAGATTTGTAGATTCAATTGTCTTCCTAAATCTTTTTTTGGAGGTCTAATAGTTACCGAAAACTGTAACATGTCCAAAACAGACTTGTAGGCCCCACCCTGCATATCTGTGTCTCTCAGTCTTCAGCATGTCAGTTCACTGCAGAACCATCCACCCTGTTGCTCAAGCTCTTGCTTCAGTCTCCCCTGACTCTTCCCATTCCTCCTTCCAGCACATTCCACACACCAGCATGTCCTGTTGGCTCTTGTTTCAAGATACACCCAAAATCTGTTCACTTCTCTGCACTGCCACCATTTCAATCCAAGCCTTCATCAACTCTTGCCTGGGCTTCTGTATTCGTCTTCCCAACTGGTCTCCCTGCTTCTCTTCTTGCCACCTAAAATCCATGCCCCACATGGCAGGCATAACAATTTAAAAAAAATCAGCATTTGACAAAATCTGATGCCTGTTCATAATAAAAGCTATCAAATAACTAGGAATAGAAGAGAACTTCATTAACTTAATATACAGAATGTAAGAAAAACCTAGAATTAACATCATACTTAATGGTAAGAGACCGAATGCTTTTGTCCTAAGATTGGAACAAGGTGAGAATGTCTGCTCTCACCATTCCTATTGAACCCTGTACTGGATGGAAGTCCTAGCTTAGCGCAATAAGACAAGTAAAAGAAATAAAAGGTGTAGAGACTTGGAAGGAAGAAATAAAACTGTCTTTATGCTCAGGTAACATAATTATCTACGCAAAAAACCCAAAGAAGCTACAAGAAAACTCTTAATAAGTCAATACAGCAAGATTGTATGATACAAGGTGAATAAATAGAAGTTAATTTTTTCAATAGAAAGTCAGAATCATGGTAAGCTGCCTACATTGCCCCACCCTTGGAGGCTACATTTTAGCTTTTACTGAATGGAATGAAGAAAGATAAATACAAACTTGTGTCTTTAACGAAGAAAAAATTAACTGCTTTCCTCTACACCAACAATAATGGTCTGACTAAAAAATGGGCAAAAGATCTGAATGGACACTTCACCAAAGAAGATATGCAGATGGCAAAGAAACGTATCAAAAGGTGCTCCATATCCTTTGTCATTAGAGAAATGCAAATTAAAATTACAACATACCTCTACACACTTCTTAGAACGGCTAAAATCCAGAAAAGCTGACGATACTGGCAAGTATATAGAGCAACAGAAGCTCTCATTCATTGCTGTTGGGAATGCAAAGTGGTACAGCCACTTTGGAAAATAGTTTGAGAGTTTCTTACAATGCTAAACATAATTTTATCACATAATCAAGTAATTGCACTCCTAGGTATTTACCCAGCTGATTTGAAAACTTATGTGCACACCAAAACCTTCATGAGAAGGTTTATAGTATCTTGATTTGCAATCATCAAAACTGGAAGCAACCAAGATGTTCTCCAGTAGGTGAATGGATTAATAAACTTGGGATTTTTAAATAAACAATTAAGTCACAATTAATAGCATGCCCCGTGCATAATCACAGAGAAAAACAAGAAAGGCCCAAACCCATTAGGTCAAACATGCTGAGTGCTGTGGAATAGCAAAAATCTATTACTGAAGACTTGAACAGTAGCTCGAAACATACAAGGTCAGATCATTGGCTCAGTTGGACTTGATTATATGAGACTAGCGTGTAGATAAAAGCCCTAGTGTTGGGAAGATATGTTTAAGAGATAAATGAAACCAGCAGGACAGGGTGGTGCTGACATCACTTTACTGCACATACAGTTGTTATAAATCCATATAGTGGGATACTATTGGGCAATAAAAAGAAATGAGCTATCAGGCCACAACACGGATGAATCTTAGATACATATTGCTAAGTGAAAGAAGCCAGTCTGAAAAAAAACATTGTATGATTCCATTTAGATGACACTCGAAAAGGCAAAACTATAGAAAAAAAGCAGTAGTTGCCAGGGGTGTGGGCACAGGAGACGGTTGAATAGATGAAGCACAGGGAATGCTTTTAAGGCCGTGAAACTATTCTGTATAATACTGTAATGGTGGTGGGGTATAATAAAAATATATATATTGGGTCTTTGTCCTCGGTTCCCAGCATGGAGCTGGGAGGATACAAAGAATAATACCAACAGCTCTAAGAGTATATAGGGAATTTGCTATCTAGTCAGATACCTGTTAGAGTCTCTTTACTTCTATGTCCAATGAGTTCCTACTTTACTTGTTAAGGACCTAAACTAACAATCTAGTTAATTAACCAACTAATTCCCTCACTGGTATTTGAATTGGTGTTTCCATTACTTTGCGTTAACCTTTTCTTAAGTTTCAAAATTTCTTAAGCCAGTTTTCAGTAATCCGCCCTCCATCAAATTGTAGAAAGTAGCATAACAAATAGGCTTGAGTTTCCTCATCTCCTGGCCCTCCTCCATCTCTGGGGAAAATATTAAAGACAGAAATGGTCCCCCGGTGTAGAGCTGGAGCCAGGAAGGAGGAATACAGTTCAGGGCTAGGATAACCAAATGAAAAGTAGAGCTGGGTGATGGGCAAATTGTTCGTATTCTGCGAGTTCAGACAGCCACACCTGCAAAGACACAGGAACGCAGATGATCAGATAAACCAAGTTGAAAGAAACGAGGCCACATTTGGCTCGGAAGGGCGGAGAGGTTGGTGGGTCAGTGAGAGAACTGTGCTGCTTGTTCAGAATCTGAGCCGGTCCCATCTGTTATCTGGTCAGGACAGGTGGCTTGCAGGCACAGTTTGGGCTCAGGCAGGTGGCACCAAGAGGAAAATTTATGGATAGACCTTTAACTCTGGTCACTTTGGAGCCCAACAGCTCTGGAAATTGGATCCAGATGGATAGTATTTTGATAGCTTCTCCTAACCAAGGAATTTATGCTGATTTTCAGGGCCCAAGGGGAAGGAGGGAGCACCTAAAGGCAAGGAATTCATAATTGCTTCTTGCCATGTTTCCAAAATTCATCTGTGTTTTCACTCACCGCCACAGTCAGGGCTGGCACAGGGACTGGGGAATTAAAAATAAATGGGGGCTCAGGGCCTCACTCATCACACATGCGTCTTCCATGGGATGTCCTGGAGCAGAACAGGGAGGAGTGTGGGGAATAGTCTCCTAATCAAGGAAAAAGTCTAGGTTGGGTCTGTAAGATCTTCCTCCACTGAGAAATGTATTAATCCTTGCCCTGCTCATAGAAGCATTGAAACAGATTTTCCTCCCTCCACATTTGGGTTTTTCTGTGAGTTAAACTCCTGGAAGGGTGGAGGGTTCTCCCTCTGTACGGAGCTCAGTACAGGCCAGGAATGCCCGTCTATGTGAAGACTTCTCTGAAAATGAAGCTACTGCTGGTCATAGCTATGCTGCTAACTGTGTAATGTGGGTAACCTCTTAACTGCCTGTGGGCCATGGTGTCTTCACAGGACATTTGCATGAGAGCCGGAGGACGACCAGGACCCGTTCAAGCTCTCATCTTCAATGCTCTTAGAATCTCCATTGGAAACCATTTGGCTCTGTTGGAATGTTACAGAAAGAAGGCAAGGGCGATTCTTCTTTTCTCATGAATGTTTCGGGAATTCTGTTGCTCGGAAAAGACTTCAAAGACTATATCTTCTGCCTCTCTGTGAGATTCATCTCCAATTTATGTCACAAGGAGATGGAATTTTGAAGGCATACTAGGTAATCTCCATCCAGGTTTTCATAGCTTTTGCAAACACTTACTGAACACCTGCTATGTGCCAGACCTTGTTCTCATAAGTCTTGATTTCATACTAAGACATCCAGACAAAGACGTAGCATGAACAAAGGGCTTGAGCCAGTAAAGATGATCAACAGGATGAAGAATACTGTTGCTCAGTCCCCAGTCAGATAGAGCATCCAACAACAGCCTGCCCAGCTACTCTCAGAATCCTGACACTGTGGCCCAGTGCCCATCTCCCTTCCTAATTCCAAGCAAGAAATCCTCCCCAGTACTGACATTCACCAACAGCCCTTGCACTGCTTGGGGACCTACAAAAGGAGATTCTTTTCCTTTCTTTTCCAAATTTCATGACAAGGACATTTGGAGGAGTTAGTGGAGAAGGATGGCAGGGGTTTTGAGTTGTCATCTTTTCTTAGGGGCTAAGAATTTTAAATTCTACTTAATTGCTGGTCACAGTCAATGGATTCTAAGAATCCAATGTGCTTACCCGGCACACTCCCACCAGTCCCTCAGCCTAGGTGAGCCATAAAAACACATTACTGGTGTCTGTGCCATTTGGATGGCTGGAGGAGATGGTGTAGTGAGTTTTATTTTTACCTGAAAAGTGGGGAGCCAGCTGACATAGTGCACCTCATGTTAACCAATAAGCACCTGATGGGATCTGCCTCACGTCAAGAGGAGGAAGGGGCTCTTGACTCTCTCTACTGGGCGACATCCCGGTTCAGGGTTCGTGGAAGGCCTTCACCTTGGAGCTTGCTGCTTGCCAGGCCCCACTCTTAGGGCCTCTTAGATGCTGGGGAGAATGATGTCAGCACCACTCCTTCCTGCTGGTTTCATTTATCTCTTAAACATACCATCCTGGCATTGGAGCATTTACACGCTAGTCTCATACAATCAAGTCCAACAGAGGCAATGATCTGACCTTCTATGTTTCCAGCTACTATTTATATCTTTAGAAATGGTTTTCTACATTCCACAGCACTGAGCATGTTTGACCTAATGGGCTGGGTCTTTCTTGCTTTCCTCTGTGATTATGCACCAGGCATGTTATTAATTATGGCTCAATTTTATATTTTAAAAACCTACAACTTTGGACTGAGGTTACAATGAACAACATTTAGCATTGGCTTACCTCTGCTTTCACATGAGGCTGAGAGATGGAGTCAGGTAATAGGGAGTGAAGTTTGCTATGATAGGATTGAAACCTGCAGGTAGCAGTATTAGATAATTTTTCTCTAGCTGGGGATCTGGGGGTGGTGGAGACCAAGAGGTCAATCACCTGCATGCAATGTGGGGGCATCCCCACATTGTACTTACTGTCTTTGCCACTCCCAAGAACAAAGAGCCTGCTTGCTGGATAACTGGGAACCAACCATGGTGGAAGTAGGGAGTAAAAAGGATGAACTAACAGGGTCAGCTCATGAAAGGTTTTGTAAGTCAAGCATAGGAATTTGGACTTTATTTTGTTGGCAACGGGAAGTCATTTGAAGCAGAGAAATGATCACTTCAGCAGCTGTATGGGTAATGGATTAATGAGGAGAGACTGGAAGCTTGGAGACCACTTAGGAGGCCACAGCAGTAATCCAAGCAGAGAAGAGGAAGCTGTTTAATAGGCAGAATTGAATGAACATGTTGACTGAAAGATAGAAGGAGAGGGAGGTGTTGATGATTCCATGCTTTTGGTTTGAGAAACTGGATGGATGATGATGTTAACACCCAGAATAAGAAATCCAGTAGGAGGGAGAAGTTTGAGAAAGGAAGAGGATGCCAGGTCCAGTTTGGGACATACTGAATTTCGAATGGTTTGGGTACATTCAGGTGTTTCATTAGAGCTCTGGAGAGAGACTTCATCAGAGATTACAAGCAGGGGTGTCATCAGCATCAAGGTGCTAGTAAATATCATGGGCAAAGATGAAATCAGCTAGGAAAGAAAGCACAGAACCATCATGAGGGAAACTCTCAGGGCGAGGCTGAGGCAGAGAAGCTTTTGGAGGGCAGAGACTGAGAAGATGCTTTCATAGCCTGGAGTGAAGACTGTCCCATCTGTCCTATCTCAGTTCAGGCTAGAACTCTCTCTTACCTTGGGGTCTCTCTAGTTCCCTGGGGCCACTGGGCTGGCTCTGCAGATGGCCACAGTGAGGCTACTCTTTGACCAGTGTTTCTCAGACTTGCACCTGCAGATGTATTGCTTTGCTTTGCTTGAGTTGGAGGGAGATGCTGAGAGTCCTTTAAAGAACCTCCCATAGCAGTCTGTGAATACGTATTCTGAGGGACCTTTGAGTTCTCAAGTTCAGGAAACTCAGTCATGGCCCTGGACTCTCCTTGCCTGGACTTGAGGTAACTGTCTTGGCTTCCCTAGGCCAAAGATGCATCTGAGCCCCATGTGTGACCCAGGGTTTCCCATGGCAGCATGTGGTGCTGTTTTTACTACTGCAACTTTTCATTTTTATTTAGAGCTGATCTTTTTTTTTTCTTTTGAGGCAGAGTCTCCCTCTGTCATCTGGGCTGGTATACAGTGGCTCAACCATAGGTAACTGCAGCCTCGATCTCCCAAGCTCAAGCAGTCATCCTGCCTCAGCCTCCCAAGTAGCTGGGACTATAGGCATGCACTACCATACCACGCTAATTTTTAATTTTTTTTTTTTTGTAGAGACAGGGTCTTGCTATGTTGCCAGGGCTGATCTTGAACTCCTGAGCTGAAGTGATCCTCCCGCCTTGGCCTCTCAAAAATTTTTTTTAAACAGCTGTGTTAAGATATAGTTCACATATGGCCCATTTAAAGTATACAATTCAGTGATTTTTAATCCATTCACAGATATGCACAACCACTACCACAGACCATTTTAAAACATTTTTTTTGTCACCCCAAAGAAATGCTATACTTTTAGCTGTCCCCTTAGCCTCAGCCTCTCCCTCCCCATCATCCTGGGTTTTAGGCAACCACTAATTTACTTTCTGGTTAATGGATTAATGAGGAGATGCTATAGATTTCCCTATTTTGAACATTTCATATAAATGGGACATTTCATATAAAAAGATTGTGCTTTCTACTGTAACTTTTTTAGGATTTCACATTCCCATCTAATAACTGAATCTTCATTCTGGAGGAAGGATGTTGGCGTAGTCTGGGTGCTTTTCTATCTATTATCTCCTCTAATTCTCACCACTCTTTGGAAAGCTAGGCTTATCAACCCCATTTTACAGTTGAGAGAGCTGTGGTTCAGAGGTTAAATGACTTGTCAGAGGCCCCAGAGAGAGTAAGTGAAAGCACGCTGAACAGGGAAGGGCACCCAGCTCTGCCTGGCTGCAAACATTCACTGAGCTGTTGCAGTGCTAAGTGCTGAAGTGGGGGTGGGGTGGGGGGCGTGAAGACAAAAGATCCACCAACAGCTTGCCTGAGTGAGTCCTCCCAGAATGAGTCCGGGGAGGCCCTGGACCAAAGCAGGACAGAGCTAATTCCAGGAACAACAGCACATTTGCCCACTGGTTGGAGTGAACCTTCCCCTTTTACTGCATCTCCACCAGGCAGAGGAAGTGGTAGTGGCCTGAGCCCTCAGATACCTGCTGCCCTGGGAACGTGCCCAACCAGATGATTATGGCTGTTGTCACCACCAAGCCCTGTCTTGTCATCAGCCTCAGTGTCAAGCCCTGGCACCCAGAGACACACCCCATTCCTCAGGCTCCAGCTTCATGGAGCTTCAGAATCGGGCCCTGTTACATCCACTGCAGGGAACTTATCATCTCATTATAAAGGATAAGGCATATTTTTTCAGTATGGTTATATGCAGTAATGAAGCATGCAGAAAACCACACAAGATAGATGGCAGCTTTCACTAGTGAAGCTGAAAACTTGGTTAACTTAATAGTCTATTTATTACACTCACTCTCTGAGCTTGCAGCACCTGATTAATATCTCCCATCTTCTCCCTTGCTATACAATTAAAACTAGTAATATGTGATTGCACATGCTGACTCCAGCACAGATGGGTGTGTGGAGTTGCAGGCCGAGATAAGATGTGGAGAAGGGGCTGGATGCGGTGGCTCATGCTTGTAATCCCAGCACTTTGGGAGGCTGAGGTGGGTGGATCACGAGGTCAAGAGATTGAGACCATCCTGGCTAACATGGTGAAACCCTGTCTCTACTAAAAATACAAAAAAGTAGTTGGGCTTGGTGGCGGGCGCCTGTAGTCCCAGCTACTCAGGAGGCTGAGGCAGGAGAATGGCGCGAACCCGGGAGGCAGAGCTTGCAGTGCGCTGAGATCGCGCCAGTGCACTCTAGCCTGGGCAACGGAGCAAGACTCTGTCTCAAAAAAAATGATGGTGGAGTCAGATCCCTTGCAGGTTTAATAAGAACTGCTGCTAAGGGAGTGATCTTACAGAATTAATTACACTTGAGGAGAAAAGGACCCTTTGTCCACTGCTCAGTCTTACCCATTGCCATGGCTTCTGGTAGGAGAGTGGTGAAGCCTGCACAGAGAGAGGATATCAGTGGAGGTGGCCACACGGCCTTTAATCAGCAAAAGGAAAGATGGCTGGGCTTTGCCTCATTTGCTTGGACGAGAATGTTTGAGGTTGAATTCGATTATAATGATGTAGCTACTCAAAAGCCACTCCCAACTTCCTGCTCCCCTGCCCACCTGCTCCTGAAGAGCTGAGCATTTGGCCAAGTTCTGACAAATGAGATGTAAAGAGAACTCTGCTGAGCGGTTTCTGGGAAAGATGCTTTGCTTTTTGACAAAATGGCAAGGCACACCATGAGAACCTGCTGGTGCTGCCCTCTGCCCCTTCTTCCTGAATGTGGATGTGATGCCTGAGTTTGGGCTGCCATCTTGTGAGCATGAGGATGAAAACATAACCTGCCATGGATGGTGGAGAATCACCAGGGAGAGCCTGGGTTCATGACTACGTTACCCAGCTGGCAGCCCAACCCTGGGGCCGTCTACTTCTGGACCTTTTGTTAAGCAAACAATATATAGCCTTATGGTTTAAGCCACAGATAGAAGGGCATTATGTTCCTTGAAGCTGAAAAACGTGCCTACATAATCTAAATGGTTCCATTTATTGAGCAGCATGTGCGTGTCCTTTGCTAAGTGCTTTGTGTTTGTTTTGAAGCTTCAAAACATGTTCCCTTTAAAGGAGCTACTATGACCTTTATTTTATAAGGGAGAACACGAGTTTAAGTGTGTAAGGTCACACACCTATCCCAGGAAACAGCAAGCTAAGATTTGAATCCAAGTCTTTCTGACTAGAGAGTTATTACTATTAATCATAATATTGTGACTTTGAAGACAGTTCACCTCAACAATGAACTCTGGAATGAGTGTTACTTGAAGTCTGGTTGACATAATAGTACTCAGTATAAATCATGAACTTTTTCCACATGACCCACTAAAATAAGGTGAAATTCAGCCTTACTGATGATTGGAAATTGCGTGTTTTTACCTGCCTCAACCCACTACAAATAGCCCGGGCTGAAATTAGTTAAGCTAACCTAACTTGCCCCAGTCAATTGGATGACCAAAAAGTGAAGTGTATGTGAAGGGAAAAGGTCCCAGAGAGAGAATTTGAGTTAAAAGACCACCAATCTGAGCCTGTGTGCAGCGCATCTCACAACTTTTGAGTATAAAGCAGGAAGCCTCTCCTTCCGAGGCATTTGAAGACTTGGAGCAAGGTTAACATGGCTTTGAAACCTGGGCCTGGTTCTCCCAGAAACACTTCTGTTGCTTCTTCTCATTAAAGAAAACAATCCAAGTGTGCAATTGTTCTCTGAGATGATTTTCTCAAAACACGTGTGAACTACTTGAGACTATTCTAATTCCTGGAGGTGCGTAGTCAGTGCTGACCATATAACAGATGCTCAGTAAAGATTGGTTGCCTTCATGAGTAGTGAGGGCAATAGAAAAAAAAAGATCTCTTAATGAATATAATTCATCCAGCCTCAGTGAAAAAGCAAAAAATAGGTTGCTTTCTTGGAAACGTGCCAGCTAATGGTACTTAGCATCCAAGGGACCACTTATTGATCCACTCCCATTAGCCCAATGCTCATCAACTCTTCTACTGGAGATATATATATATATACATAGCCAGCAGCCAGCAGAGGGACTTGGCCACATGCTGATTCTCTCTCCCCTCCCAGCCCATCAGACATTTATTCAGCAGGAGGTAGAAGAGTCTTCTCCTCCCTCTTACGCCCTCTAGGGCAGGAACTATCTAGAGAGGGGAAAAAAGTCAGAATAAACATATGCAAGGACTGGGGTTTAAACATCCCAGGAAGATTAACTTATCTGGAGTAATTGCCTTAACTAGGGGATTTTTAATGCTTTTCAAAGTTTTTTAGAGGAAGAAAAATATGCAGAATGAGTCTTATAGCAGCCAACAGAGGAGACACTTAGAGCAAGAAAAAAAAAAAAAGGTATCAACCGTAAGAAGCCCATAGCTAGGAAATTTTAAGGCACTGATTCTAGGGGATTTAATAAGAATGTAATTTGTAAAATTAACCATTCATCAATGTCAATTTCATTAAATGAATGCCAGAAATATTACCTTCAGCAGCACGACCTAACAGGATTGGAATATATTATATGAAAAATGAACACTTAGTGGTTTCCCCCACTGCTCTGTCTGTCACAGCAAGATTTGCAAGGCTCAGAAATAATTTAAAGGGTAGTAAATGAAACCGGCTAAGGCAAATGTGTGCATTTTGGTAACTAACCTCCGTCATGATGTATTAGAGTTCATGTCAAAACGTTTTCCTGCAGCAATGACTTAAGGGACTTGTAGCTCTCTCCCAGGTGGCAAAATGTGAGAAATAACGCCAGGAGCTTCCCAAAGGTCCCCCTTGTCACCTGCCTGGATACAGCTTACTTTTCCCCTAGATAGGCTGCCTAGGGTCTAAGACCAAAAGCAATGGGTTTTTTGTGTCCAGAATTTGTAGACCTTCCCTTCACACCTCCAGGGTAGCCTTACATCCAATCACTTGCCTACCTGTCCAGGAAAAGTGATGACTGATGTGCGGGAGAGAGAAATCATTCTGAGTTTTATTTATGTTATTGCCTACAGTCATCAGGGGAGCATGAAGCTTGAGGTAGGTGGGCTGATGAAATATTTGTAAATAGGACTTATTTTTAGGGTTGCTCATGAGGGAGGCAGTTTATGGGGATTTATCCATTTCAGTTCATCACAGGAAAAGTGGAGGACTTGGAGGGGTGGGCTGTAATAACCTGTCCATGTGTGTGCGCCTGGGAATGTATATACAGACACCCACACACACACACACACACAGACACCAGATCAAGCCCGCACTGGAGGTCAGTGCTTGAGATTTGCAAATTATTGTCACTGGAGTTGGCCTGGTGCCTTGTGTATAGTAGGTGATCAATAAATATTTGTTTAATTGAATTTCTCTTAGTGTTAATTCCACTCCCATTCTCTTCTGTTTCAGGGTTCTATGAGGCTGATAATATTGGATCAGTATTCCTGAGGAATCTCCCTTTCAGAATCCCAGGTCCTGAAGGACAAGGAATACTTTGCAAAAAAATCAAATGTACGTTTAGGAAGATGAAATCATGTAACAGAAAGATTTTTTAGAATTCTTCAGCAACAGATTTTACACACAATTCAGAAGGAAGAAAGAACAGATGAGTTTGGGAATCAGGAGACCAGATGTCAAGACTGGACCACATCTTTATATTCATTTCCAGATTTAAAGTTCTATGTTGTATTTTATTTGATGCAAAGCAGTGAAATATTCCTCCCTCCCGTAAGCACTGAAAAGGTCATATTTAGGACCTAGGTGAAGGAAGAGCGGGCATGACAGAGCTGCTGTGGAGTGTGTACACAAATTCTGTGTACTAGGTCTGTGGGCTCTGCAGGACTCGAAATCAATTGCTGAAACATTTCTTAAATGTGTTTCTTCCTATGCATTCTCCTATGCATAGTCACCCTCTCTTCCTTTTAGGTTAGCCTGGGTGACCCTGAGCATGTAACTTATCCTCTCTGAAGCACAGTTTCCTCATCTGCAAAATGAGGATGATAATCTCCTCCTCCCAGGGTTGCTGGGAGAACGAAGTGAGATGAACCTGGTGATACCGAGTGGGTGTGCAATCAGTATTTGTTTTTCCCTCCCACTCCTTTACCAGGCCTTTTTTCTTCCTCAAATGAGTGATGGCCTCTGAGTGCTGAGCTCTTTTGTCAATTTTTTTTTTTTTTTGAGACAGAGTCTCGCTCTGTTGCCCAGGCTGGAGTGCAGTGGCACGATCTCGGCTCACTGCAAGCTCTGCCTTCTGGGTTCATGCCATTCTCCTGCCTCAGCCTCCCGAGTAGCTGGGACTACAGGCACCCGCCACCTCGCCCTGCTAATTTTTTGTATTTTTAGTAGAGACGGGGTTTCACCGTGTTAGCCAGGATGGTCTTGATCTCCTGACCTCGTGATCCACCCACCTCGGCCTCCCAAAGTGTTCGGATTACAGGCATGAGCCACCGCGCCCGGCCTCTTTTGTCAATTTTTTAAAGACAGTGGTCCCCAGCCTTTTTGGCACCAGGGACAGGTTTCATGGACGGCAGTTTTTCCTTGGACCTGGGTAGGGGTGGTTTCTGGATGAAACCATTCCATCGCAGATCTTCAGGCACTAGTTAGATTCTCATAAGAAACACACATCCTAGATCCCTTGCATGCGCAGTTCACCATAGCGCGGGCGCTCCTACGAGAATCTAACGCCTCTGCTGATCTGACAGGAGGCAGAGTTCGGGCGGCAATGCTCACTCACCTGCCGCTCACCTCCTGTTGTGTGGCCTGGTTCCCAAAAGGCTGCGGACCGGTACCCCGGGCCTGGGGACCCTTGTTCTATGAGGATAGAAAATCTGGTAAAGTAATTCACCCTAAGATGCCATTAAATTACTATGACCTTCTGGGCTCAAGCGATCCTCCCACCTCAGCCTCCCAACTAGCTAGGACTTCAGGCACGCACCACCATGCCTGGCTAATTTTTTTGATTTTTAGTGGAGATGAGGTCTCACCATGTTTCCTAGGCTGGTTTTGACCTCCTGAACTCAAGTGATCTTACACCCTCAGCCTCCCAAAGTGTTGCAATTACAAGCATGAGCCATAGCACAGGGCTCTACTTTGTTACTCTTTAGGAGTATTGGTAATGTTAAGAAAATACAGCAGGGAGAGATTGATGTTCAGGATTTAAAAAGAAAAAGAACAGAGCTCATGACAGAATTTCAGATAGCTTTCCGTGAGATCTTTTTAGAGATAAGAATTAATGTCACGCCCTTTGATCCATACTATATGAATATCATGACCTACATTTTCTGACCCCAAAAGTGGGACATATGGGGTGACAAGAGTTCTGGGAGCTACTTCCAAGGGCATGAACCAAATCTGGAGGTAGAGTAGGGGTTGTGAAGTATTAGAATGTGTGGATAGTCTGATGGTTTGCAAGTAAGTGGGATCCACCATGGTGTCCCTGGACAGCTCCCCAGATGGCTGTGGTCCACAAAGGGAAACTCTGTCCCATCCACTGCTTTCACCGAGGGTCTCTGCATGACTTTAGGAAAGTCACTAGACTTCTTTAACCCTCTGCTTCTTATCTGCAAAATGGGAAGAGTAAGGGCAGCCATCTTGGAGAACTGCAGGAGGATAACAGGAGATTTGGCACGTGACGCTCAGCACATTGCCTGACACATAGTAAGGGTTTGATCAATGCTCATGATTGGCTAGGGCATTGGTGGCAGAACCGCAGGGATCACAGAGACCTCAGGAACATGGGTCTGAAGGATAGGAGCTGAAAATCAGTGTGCTGATATCAGCGCTTTTGTCTATGAGGAGTGCATGTCTCCAATTAGGCTCCATTCAGTAGGCCTGGCAGCCTCCTCTCTTTTGGGATGCAAACTGCTTATGGAGTAGAAACAGGAAGCTGTCTTGAAACCCTGGCCAAGCCCCAGACATGCGTAGGTCCACCTACTGTCCATCTACTGGGGTCACCGAGTCACTCCTACCAAGGTCCCCGTTCAGGGACTGTCATGGGCTGTGGCCTCAGAGGTCCCTAACTGGGTAGTGGGACCCAGGGCCCAGGGTTTGGCTCTGGGTTTTTGGGCAGCTCCGCCTTCATTCTGAAGGCAGCTTAGCATGGCACTGTCTCATCTGCTGACAGCTGTGAACCTGCCACCTGCTCAGTGGAATGGCATCTTGGGGGAGCACCTTGGGCAAGGCTGCCAAGAGCCCTGGAACTGGACTCTCCCCGTGCAGGGCCGATGGGAAGGAGGTGTGTTCAATATGGTGGGTGAGCCGGGCTGGAAGCCGCAGACACCATGTCTGTGCCCTTTCTGGGAAAGCCCCTGAGCTTGCTGGACCCCTTTCTGCCCTTCTGAAAGAGGGAGTTGGACTAGATTGGGGCTTTCAACATTGCTAGTATTTTGAACAGCAGAATCCTTGTCACAAATTCGATGGAAACAAAGAAGTGATACATACAAACACGTCGAAGCAAAACTTCCTGGTTAAAATGGCTTCCCTACACACCCAAAGTGGTTCCACAGTGCCTCCACAAAGCCTCAGGGTTCTGAGGGTGTTAGGGAAAACATAGGTGTCCACGGTGCCTGCCATGCTATGATTTCATCCGGCCGACGTGTCACTTCAGGATTCTGATGAATTTCCCCTATCAGGGCCAGTCAGAATTGACTCACTAATGATCAAAAAAGAGAGGACACTTAAAATTAAATTCGTTTATTTGGGTCGGTCTCCTCCTTTGTACTTTCTGAGAAGGCATTTATGACTCCAGTGTGACATAGTTATCCTGGTAGATACTGAAGATTGTAAAGGCCACCTAATCGCTTTGCTTTGATACTCATTAGTCATTTTACACCTCTAAAGAAAGGAACGGTGCAGCAGGTTGCGTGTGCGGGAGGGGAGGGGTAGTGTTAGCTTGGACCATGGCGGGTGGGACCTGGGAAAAGGGAGAAGTTGATGGTTTGGTCACTAATGGTCCTCAGCTGGACAGGCTTCTTTGTCCTGGTCTCCCCCTCCCTTTTGTCCTCTTCTCTCTGTCTCCCTCATTTCTGCCTTCCCTCTTTTTCTCCTTCCACTTCTCCTCCTCTACTACGAAAGGAACGTTAGACACACATTCCTGTAGATGCTGGAGTGGAAAGGCAGTTTGGAGGAAATACAAATACAAAGGACATAGTCAATCTTTTCAAGGGGCTCATGGCTAAGTGTGCAAGGGGACCTCGAAGAAACCCAGTGTGACAAGGATTGAGAGGTGTGCTCAAGATGTGCTGAGAGTAGAGGATAGCCCCAGCTCTGCACTGGGGAGTCAAGGGCAGGGTGGCAAGTGCTTAGGGTCATGTGAACCACAATTGAGCAACAAAACATACTCACACAGGGTCTCTCTCACACCCAGCACTGGGCAGGTTTTGTGCAGGAGAACTTCTTGAAGGAGACCTGGAGACAAAAATTCCCTGGGAAGGAGATGGGGTAGCTGCCTTATCAGAGGGAGCAGGATTTCTCAGGCAACACTAACTTCCCACCTCCACACAAGCTGATGAGACGGCTCAGAAAAGGGGTCTGCCCCCGGTGCATAATAATAGCAGTGATAATTAATAATCTATAGTTAATAAGATTAAGTTAATAATTATTTTAATTGTGACATGTTTTCCTCCTCTCTTCCCCCGCTGGGGCAGGTTTGGCACTTCCCAGGATTACATAATAATGGTAACAGATAAACCTTAATTAAAACATTCCAAAATACCATGACTGAGTTAAAGTGCTGTGACATGTCGTTTCTATCTCATTTTGAACTCTTGTCTATGACAGCAAATGTCTCCCCACATCGGCAGCATCTTGGCCATTCAGAGCTGTTGCCCACACAGCATTCAGTGATGTTTGCCAGAGTGACTCCATGTCCCTTGGGGGCAGATGGCAGACCCACTGGATCAGGGTCACTTGAGCCTTTTCCCTCGTGCTGGGCTCTTCACATGGCATCCTGTGCCTGCTTGATGCTGTATCCACTTCCCATGTGCACAGCTTACTCCTTTTTCCACCTGGCTCTGCCTCTGTTCCCTTCTTCTCAGGCCAAGGCAGACCTGAGGAAATGATTGTCTGCTCTGGCTCTGGGCACTGTTCCTGAGGTGTGAGCAAGTAAACCCTGCCTCAGGTGGCCCCTGAGTCCATCAGCAGCTCCTTCCCTCTGGTCGGAGTTATTGGCAGGTTCTCCGCGTTCTGCCTTCGAGTTGAGCTCCTCCTCCATAGCCCACCCACTGCAGGGGCTTTCTCACATGTGGCACAGGCGTGGAGGCAGGATTGCATGGATTGTATGGCTTTCCCAAGGCCTGCTCCAGACTGGTGGACTTTTAACAGTGGTTAGCGTTCTTTCGTTAATCCACTCACATATTTTCACTCATTACTAAATATTTATGGACCATTCTAGGCACTGTGCTTGGTGAAGAGCTGCAGAGACAGAAGACACCATCCTATTTTTATAAGCCTTTTGGGTCTGTGGACGAGAATGGAAGATACATGAACAAAGGGAGTCCCAAGCTGAGTGTTCTGATAGAGTCAGTGCTGGCCAGTGAGCAGGGGGGATGGGGAGCGACTGTGCGTTCCTGTGTATGTGACCCTACACTGAATTTTATTTTATTTTATTTTAATTTTGAGACAGAGTCTCACTCTGTGGCGCAGGCTGGAGTGCAGTGACACAATCTCGGCTCACTGCAACCTCTGCCTCTTGAGTTCAAGCAGTTATCCTGCCTCAGCCTCCCAAGTAACTGGGATTATAAGTGCCTGCTCCCACCTCTGGCTAATTTCTGTATTTTTAGTAGAGACGGGGTTTCACATGTTGGCCAGACTGGTCTCGAACTCCTGACCTCAAGTGATTCACCCACCTTGGCCTCCCAAAGCGCTGGAATTACAGGTGTGAGCCACTATGCCTTGCCCCTACACTGAATTTTGAAACATAAGAAGGAGTTATCCAGATGGTAACAGGGGAAGGAAGGTCACACTGAGAAGAGTCACATTCAGAGGGCCTAACAGAGGTGACATCCCCTGGAACTGCAATAGAGCAGTGTGGCTGGAAGGCAAGACGATGAGGATGACAGGCCAAAGGTGAGGTTGCAAGTGTGGTTGGGATCAAGACCACAACACATGTTCAAGGCATGTCTAAGAAGGCTCGAGTTCATGAACAGGTGCATCGAAGAGCCACACACCAGAAAGAAGCTAAGTAATATCTACAACACTGTCATCAAACGTGCTGAGCCCTGCCTTGTGCCAGGCAGTGAGTTAGTCCTTATTTTCACGTCTGTCCTTCTTGCTTAAGCAAATTCAGAGTCGCCCTAACTTGGGCCATTTGCATCACAAAGTTGCCTTCAGATTAGCACAGAGAGGGAAAAATTAACACATACCTCCCAACATAACATCCCCAAATGTACCTAGCCCAGAGTTTTAAAAAATTTATATTTTTAAATCATTATACCCAAGAAAGCGGCAATCTCACCCAGCTGGAAGCTCTCCTGTACAGAATTCACAAAAATACACCCCAAAGCCTCTACATATTCCCATGGCCCTTTGGAGCTGATAATTCTGGAGACACTAAGGGGGAAATTGCAGGATTTTCTATTAGTTTGAAGGAGGTTTTACTACTTCCTGAGACATTCTTCTGCTACCATCTCTTGCATGCTCAGTTCGTTGATTGATAGATTAAATCATTGATATTTTTCCCCATTGCTTCATTCAGCAAATTTACATTGCACTCTCCTACATGCCAGGCATTGTTTGGGATGTTGGGGATACAAAGATAAATACTCTGAGGCCCCCATTCTCACAGCGCTCAGTCCAATGTGAAACTAGAAAAGTCTGCAGGTAATGACAGGCAAAGAGAGATGTGGTGAAATGGTTGTGGGAGCACAGCCTTGAAGAGATGCCCATGTGAGAAACAGGCTCTACTGCAAGCGAGGGAAAAAGCCCTCCTAGGCCCCAAGCAGCAAAAGAAAGCATCTAGAAAAAGGAAATGAAGGGTTGTAGGTGTATCAAAGGTATCCCACTGCTAGTTAAATTTGAGAGAGAAATCATTTTATTTATGAAAATGTCAAGGAGAAGAAGATGCGTAACTTCTTTAAGAATGACTCCTGCCTCTGCTAGTATGTCAATACCGAGAGGCCTAACATAATTTGGGCTTGAAGACGGATGGAGGTGGAGAGCTCGGTCTTGTTGCCAACACTGTTAATTAGCAGCACCAAGAGCAGCTTTCTCCCGCCTGTCCCGCTTCTGGTCTCTGGCTACCTCTTCACCCAGCTCTGGCCACAGTCAGATGATCTCTGATGAGTGCATTCAATCACTTCCTTTTCCATTTGGAACATGATTGTGTGCATGCTGTACATAAGAGATATTGATTGCAAATAAGTCGTTGACTGGAAGACATGCCTCTGTGGACATGTTTGGGTGGTGGGTGGAGGGGAAATAAAATTAAAAAGAGAGTAAGAAAACACCTATGGCCCCCAGTTGGAAAGTTCTCAAATATTTGAAGCTAACAATGTTTTGGTTGCCTATTTCTTTTTTCTTTTTTTTTTCTAGGAGCTAAACATCAATATTGCATTTATTGCTGAACAAACTAAAATTATAACAAATATAATAAAAGGAGAGAGTTAGCCTCAGCTTTCTGCAGAGAATGAT
The DNA here is from genome assembly GCF_000951035.1 of Colobus angolensis palliatus. NCBI lineage: Eukaryota > Metazoa > Chordata > Mammalia > Primates > Cercopithecidae > Colobus > Colobus angolensis. The sequence continues at coordinate 2,321,567 of NW_012114455.1, forward strand.
TGGCACTTTTGAGCCCTGGATTGCTTGGGCCTTTGTCTTAGCTGTGTCAGCTCATAATTAAACAATAAAAGGAGGAATTATTACTTGCTTTGAATATATAGAGTCAGTTTTATGTAAGGAGGGGGCAGTGTGTATTTTATAAGCCCTTTTGCTGTCCCAGTTTTCTGTAAGAAGGGAAATGTGGGTATTTTATAAACTCTCTTCTTATTTCTGTCAGTGCTGAAAGACTCAGAGATGACATGATAGCTGTCACAAGAAATTTTTGCTTAATAACAATGAACACTAACCACCCAGAGCTCTTTAGGCCCCAAAGAGGAATGGGAAGATGATGAGGGAGGAGGCAATAAAAGCAAGAAAATGGTAGGACGGGAAAGGTTTTTTTTTCTGCTCTCAATCTTGTTTTTGTTTGGCTGACCATAGAGAAGCTGTGTAGAACTGTGTGTGTGTGTAAGGGGGAGAGGAGAGAGAGAGAGAGAGAGAGAGAGAGTATTGCAGTAATGTGTTGAGCATGAGCTGCCAGATCTTCACCAGGTGATAAACTGGCCCACTGTGATCTTGCAGGAAATGTCAACAGTCTGAGAATTGTTGTTTCAGGGACTAGAAAAAATCCTGGAAATAGTTAAGAAAGATGATTTTCCAACGGGCCAGTACCGTCTCCCAGTGGCTTCTGAGATTAAGATGTGGTAGAGGAATTTGTCCCATCTAGACTTGGAAGAATGAGTCACCTTGGAAGATGAGGCTGACCGGGCCGTGGAGCTGCCCAGACCCTCTGGGAACCCAGAGTCCCCAGCCTTGCGTCTCATGATCTATCGTTTAATAGCCCTGCCGAAAGTGCGTGCTGGAGATCACAGGGCTAGGCCACTTCTGCTCCTTGCAAGCTCCAAAGAGGAGGTCTCCTATGCACCCAAGGAGGATGAGTCTTCAGAGTTTCTGGCTGCTTCTTGTCACCTGGCTCGATCTTACCTTGACACTCCCAAGTGTAGACATGCCTGATTATTCTATCCAAACCCAGCTGGGAGATGGGAAGAGACATCTTGTTAGCCAGTTGCTCTGGTAGCTTGCATTGCAAGGGCCTGGCTTTTACACAGTTTCGCTTCAAGTCAGTGCAACTAGCTACCTGTCTTCCTGTCACTTTTCTCTGGCCACCTGAGTCTCAGCAGAGGCCCTCTTAAGACTGACAGGTTAGCACGGAAGGTATAATCTGCTAGTCAGATTTCACATGGCTGCTCAGGGAATCGGTGCCCTTGACAGGTAAGTGAATAAATATGGCAAGACATTTGCTATTAACTGCAAATGGCAAGCAGCATCTTAGAAAGCTAGTTAGTGAAACAGGGACGGGAGTGTGAGAGTTGACGCTTATTTTAGCCCCTGTTTATCTCCCGGCCTCACACTGCCTTCCTCTCGCTCGGACATTTCCTCTTGCAGTATTTCCTAAGCCACTGGAGGAGGCCCGAGAAGAAAGCCATGACCCCCATTTGTGTGACTAAGATGTTTTCCCAGCTTCAGTCTGTCAACCTCCCCAGCTTCAGTCGTCTCTCAACCTCCCCAGCTTCAGTCTGTCAACCTCCCCAGCTTCAGTCTGTCAACCTCCCCAGCTTCAGCTGCACTACTTCAGAACGGGACCTCTCCTGGCTTTATCTACAGTGCAGACTATGTGTAAGATCACTGGCAGTGAGTGTTTATGTGCCTTAATTCATGTATTTGCTGATAGCTTATACTGCGTCTCTGTATTCTCCATCAGAAACCCACACCTCAGCAGGGAAATTCTTTGAAGCCTAAATACTTAACTATTTCTTTGGCTCCAGGGAATGTTTGAACGAAATTAGTTCTAAGTATGTTTTTTTTTTTCATTGGTTTCTCAGAGCAGTTTTAGAGCAAGAAAAATAATCCCCTTTCCTCAGTGGATGGATAATGATGGGAAGTCACCTCCCTTCCCCTGGGATTACTCTGGAAGGGCTCTGGTTGGGAAAATGTTACCTGGTTCTTTGGGGAAAAACGATGGTTTTGTGCCTTATGTTTTGGGGTTTTCTGGGTGTCCCTAGGCAACCATCTGTGAGAGCAAGTTTTCGTTACTGTGAACACCTTCTTTGGACTCAGGTGAACTCTCCAGTGCGCAAAGGAGGGAGTGCAGGCTTCTCTGACTAATCCCTGAACCAGCTAAGGGCAAGGCCTTAGAAAGTTTCATCTACATTCAAGAAACTTTTATCTAATGTTGAGGAATCTTTACCACTAGCCGCTGTCGGGAATACAAGTGCACCTTTATGGCTGACAGTAAGCACTGGGGGGTTTTCTGTGAAATCCTTGTCATTTCTTTTACTCATTTTCCTAGAAGGTGAGTTGTGCTCTTGTATATGCTCTTCACACTGTGCAAAGTCAGTTATGTGTGTGGCAAAGAACTTGCCTTGGTTTCTAACTTGTTTTTCACTTTCTTTGCAGTGTCTTGATGAACAGAAGTTCTTAATTGGATTAAAGAAACACATATGGTCAATAAACATATGATGGGATATTCCACCTCATTAATAATCAGGGAAATGCATATCAAGGGCACAAGCGATACCAACCTCACCCACTCGGCTGTTAAGAGTGTGGAAGTGTGACAATATCGAGTGTTGGAGGGAGTGTGGATCTGCAGAAGGTTTTGTACAGTGCTGATGGGAGGGCGAAATTGTACAGCCACTTTGTCATGATCTCATAAAGTTGAACATTCAAATGCTCCATCATCCATCAATCCCACTCTTAGGAAGTCAGGCCAGGGCAACTCTTTCTCATATATACCAGCAGACATACATGAGAACGGTCATATCAGCACTATTCATATAAAGCAAAACCTGGGGGCAATACAAACATTCTCTGACAGGAGACTGGATCAATATACTGTGGTGTGCCTATAAAATGGAATAATAAACCTCAGTCAAAATGAATGAACTATAGTCCCACGCAACAGTATGAATCAGTTTTAGTAGCAGAATTCAAGTGAAAAAAAGTCTCAGAAGAATGCATATTGCATGATACCCTTTGTGTACAGTTAAAATAAATCCAAACTGAAAATTCTTTTTTTTTTAAAAAAATATACGTAGCAGTGATAAAACTTTATTTGAAAAAGGGGAAAGCAAGTCAATGGTGAACATAAGATTCAAGAAAGTGCTTACTTACTTTGGGCAGAGGAAGAGAAAGAATGCATTACAGATTGATGTTGCTGCTCCAGTTTTCTTATTTGTTTGGTAATTTAAAGAATATTTATTATAGTATTAAAGAGAAATACATAAATGCAACAATAAAAAAATCAAATAACCAGATTTAAAAAATGGGAAAAGGACTTGAATAGACATTTCTCCAAGGATGATTTAAAAATGGCCAAGAAGAATATGAAAAGATGTTAAACATCACTAATCATCAGAGAAATGCAAATCGAAATTATAGTGACGTATCACCTCACACCCATTACGATAGCCACTATAGAGAAAAGCCAGAAAATAGCAAATGTCGGCAACAACAGGAGAAATTGGGACCCTTGTGCCCTGTTGGTGGTGTTGTAAAATGGTGCAACTGCTATGGACAACACAATGATGGTTCCTTAAAAAATTAAAAATAGGACTACCATCTGATACAGCAATTCCACTTCTGAGTAGACATTCAGAAACATTAAAAGCACGGTGTCGATTCACATACCCATGTTCACAGCCACACTATTCACAATAAATAGCTAAGAGGTGGAAACAGGCTGGGTACGGTGGTTCACACCTGTAATCCCAGCACTTTGGGAAGCTGAGGTGGGCGGATCACTTGAGGACAGGATTCGAGACCAGTCTGGCCAACATGGAGAAACCCCGTGTCTATTAAAAATACAAAAATTAGCTGGGGGTGGTGGTACACACCTGTAGTTCCAGCTACTCAGGAGGCTGAGGCAGGAGGATTACTTGAACCCATGAGGTGGAGGTTGCAGTGAGCTGAGATTGCACTATTGCACTCCAGCCTGGGTGACAGACTGAGACTCTGTTTCAAAAAAAAAAAAAGAGGTGGAAACAACCCAAATGTTCATCAATGATGAATGGATAAACAAAATATAGTATATCCTTACAATGGAATGTTCTTCAGCTTTAAAAAGGAAGGAAATCCTTCCACATGCTACAACATAGATGAACCTTGAGGACATTATGCTAAGTGAAATAAGCCAGTCACAAAAGGACAAATATTGTATGACTTCACTTCTATGCAGGTCTAACACAGTCAGATTCCTAGACAAACCAGAAAGTAGGATGTTCATTACCAGGGACAGGTGACCCGTCCTTGGATCTATTCGCTTTGCAATGTGACTCTGCAGCTCTTCCCACCAAGGGGTGGAGACTGTTTTCCCAGCCCTTGGATCTAAGCTGGCCTGGTGACTTGCTTTGGCCCATAGCCTTTGGTGGAAGTCAGGCTGTGCTGGTGCTGAGCCAAGGCCTCAGGAAGCTCACGTGCTCCTGCACATGCCCTTGGAAACCAGACACATGAGGTCATCTCAGACCAGCCACTCCCTAGGTGACCCTCCAGGTGACCGCATATAGGTGAGTGAGTGCAGTTAAATTCAGCTGTGCCAGGCCAGGTGTGGTGGCTCCCACCTGTAATCCCAGTACTTTGGGAGGCCGAGGTGGGAGGATCACGAGGTCAGGAGTTCACGACCAGCCTGGGCAACACAGTAAAACCCCGTCTCTACTAAAATACAAAAAAAATTAGTTGGGCATGGTGATGCATGCCTGTAGTCCCAGCTACTTGGGAGGCGGCGGCAGGAGAGTCACTTGAACCTGGGAGGTGGAGGCTGCAGTGAGCTGAGATTGCACCATTGTATTCCAGCCTGGGTGACAGAGCAAGACTCTGTCTCATAAAAAAAAAAAAAAAAAAAAAAGTCATAACGTGAAAAACTGGCTATCAGGAGATGAAGAATACATTTGAAAGTCAACAAGGAGTGAAAGAAACTCTGCTGGCATGCCATAAAAGCATGCAAGTCATGGCAGGGGAACATGTAAGTGCGTTACATCTGTATGCACATGCATGAGAGTGTCTGTGACCACACACACACACACACACACACACACACACAGACACACTCATAGTCAGAGGAAGCCTCAAACCAGGCTGAGTTTCCAAAGGGAAAATCTCATTTGTCCACCAGTGATAGCCTATGTAGCCTTCTACGTTAATTGAGCCAGGATTACCTTCTAGTGATAAAGTCACATCTGGCAGCAGAGAAAAAGTGAGTGGAAATGGACACATTTCCAACCATGCTCTGGCCTGGGCTGCAGCCCCACTCCACTGAACACCTAGATTCCCCTTTATAAAACCCAGGATCCTTTGGGCTCAGCCTCCTAGTCCTTGCCCCTTCCCCAGATCCCACCACTGTCTGCCCACATTGTCTTCTTGGACCCTTGAAACTTAAGCCGGAAGTCTGGGCAGGCCAGTAGAGGAAGGAGCGGGGGCCCAGGCAGCCACAGGTCGAAGAGGTGGAGGGAAGCGGCCCAGCTCACAGTCACACCAGGACAACTTGGAAGTTGAATTGGCAAGTTGCGGCAGGAGATGGGAGCATGGGCTCCATCTCTAAGGGAGTCACATTCGTTTTTTTCCTTTCAAAGTCGTCAGGCATTAAAAGAAAATTGCAGGGATGGGGAAATAATAGAAAAGGCTCTTTGTTTTCCCCCCAGTCCGAACTCCTAGCTCATCAAACCTTGGAAATGCTCACTGCAAATGGCTGTTCTTGTTTTATTGCTTATTTATGGGAATCTATTTAAAGTGAATTGCACTTTTCCATTGTATCCTAGTGAGCGTGTGCCGGAGTTGTGTCTCCCCTGGCTGTGGGGCTGTCTGGACTGGGGATTCTGTCTGATTGTGTCAGCATCACGCTCCGTGACATTTAAAAGTGGGGAAGGAAAATACTGCAGAGGAAGCAGGGCGAGCATGGAGAATGATTGCTCCGGCCTCCATCAGCTCCAGGCGGGTGCGGGGAATGCTGTTCTAGGGCAGGTTTGGGGGTGCTGACCAGGCCTTCACACAAAGAGGAATCTGCTCTTGTGGATGAAGGAATGGTGTGACAAATCAAACTTTAATCTGGCTCTGCTGTAAGCACTGTGACCTTCGGGCAGTTACTGACTTCTATGAGCCACCTTTTTTTTAAAAAAATAATTCTCTACAGAGAGGTGAATACTGGGCTGTTGTTAATAATAATGATGGAATTCATCATACATATGAGAGTGCTTACTTAGTATCAGGTAGATGCTCACTAAACGTAAAAGTCCCTTACAAGGGCGGCTGGAATGGGGACTGGAAGAGATAGGGAAGCCCCCAACCTATCTTCATTTTCTTAACCCATGCCTTTTGACCCAAAAAGAATGAAGGTTCCCTCACTCCTTTGCTTTGATTGGGAGATGAGATGCAAGGCTCAATGCCTAGAATGCTCTACAGCAGGGGTCAGCAAACTGGCCGAATCAGCTGCTGTTCCGGTAACTAAAGCATTATGGGAATCCATCCCTCACCCCCGACCGTCTGCGAGCCATCTGTGACAGCTTTCTTGCTACAGCGGCAGAGCAGAGTAGGTGTGAAAGAGATCATGGGGCCCACAAAGCCCTAAGTATTTACTTTTTCGCCCTTTACAGAAAAAGTTTGCCAATCCCTGCTCTAATTCATTGGTATCTTGGGGTTCTCCTATCTGTGTGATCGGAAGGTCTGAGCCTCAGAGAAAGGAAGCAGCAACTTGTCCAAGATCACAAAGTTCGTGTTTGAGTTAGAACTGCAATCAGGTTTCCTGATTCCTGGCCCAGTGCTTTTTCATTGTTTAACCGTACCATGTACCATTTCACGGAGACCCCAACGCCTTTGGGATTAGCTTTACCGAAAAAAAAAAAAAAGAAAAAAGAAAAAAAAATCTCTAAGTCACTTGGCATCTGAGCTCTATTTGATCAGTAAAGTTGGCATTAGTCCCTCCCACATTTCCCAAGGCCCCACCTTCTATAACCCTGCTCACCACACCACTGTCTCTCCAGGCTCAGCAAATACTTCTAGAGACACCAATGTGTCCTTGTCCTGAAATCTTTGTGAGTCAGCTGCACTGATTCCTGCTCCAGGAAGTTGAGGGCCAATTCCCTGGTGAAGGGCCATCTGCCTGTGTCTGGCTGCCTGTCTGTGGGCTTTCGTGTCTCGGGGGCTCTGCTGCATTGTGAGAGGGAGCTGGGACAGAGCTTTGAGAGAGGGGAATGAGGCAGGGAGAGGGAGTTTGATTCCTGAAGAATCTTCCTTTTCCCATGAAGACAAGCAAGCTGATGGCCACAGCCTGGAAAACTTTATTTTTAAATTTATTTTTGGTGGGGAAAGAGTTGGGTTAGCTCTAATTCATGGCAACCTCCCCAGTTCCCTAACACTGCTGCCTCCTCATATGCTTTGCTAAGAAAGCCTGGATGGGCCAGGCGAGGTGGCTTATGCCTGTAATCCCAGCACTTTGGGAGGCCGAGGCAGGTGGATCACCTGAGGTCAGGAGTTCAAGACCAGCCGGACCAACATGGTGAAATCCCATCTCCACTAAAAATACAAAAAAATTTAGCTGGACATGGTGGCATGTGCCTGTAGTCCCAACTACTTGGGAGGCTGAGGTATGAGAATTGCCTGAATCTGGGTAGCAGAGGTTGCAGTGAGCCAACATCCTGCCACTGCACTCTAGCCTGGGCGACTGAGCAAGATTCTATCTCAATTAAAAAAAAAAAAAAAAAATCCTGGAAGGCCTAGTGCTTGCTGCTTGCTTAATTTACCCTTCTCCCTTTCTTTGAACCTTCTCTTCCTTGGTTCCCTAGCGTGGTTAATGGTGACATCATCCATCCAATTTCTTATTCTGTAACTTCCGAGTTACCCTTAACTCCTGCCTTTCCCCCATCCCTAGCCTCCTATCAGATACCACAAGCAGCCTGCAAACTCCCACAGTTGTACTCAGGCACATGGCCTCTTGCCTCGACTTCTGACCCCACTGTCCAACCCATCTTCCAGCCTCCAGGCAGGTCCTCACCTCTGCCATCCTCCACGTGATCCCCAAACACTGCTGATCAACACACCACAGCTGTAATCCACAGAGGCACCCCAGTACCAAGAGGGAGGCTCAAACCATGTTGCATGGCTCATAAGGCCCTTGGCGAGTTGACATCAGGCTCCCTCTCCCCCAAAGCCACACCGTCTTCCTGCAAGCATCACCAGTGGACACACCAAACACCCATCTTGTCCAAACACACTGCGCCTCTACATACAAAGGGCAGGAGCTAGACTGTGGAATGAGATTGACCAGGGCTTACATCCAGACACTACTGTACCACTTGCTTCCCCGGGCAGATTATCTTCCCTTTCTGAGCCTCAGTTTCTTCATCTGTGTTAACGGAGACTACCTAAGAGCTGCCCTGAGGATTACGTGGTGTAATGCACTTAAACAGGACAACAAAAATGCACTAAATAAGTGTCATCTCCTTCCTTTCCAGCCTCTGCCTGCACAAACCCGCTGTTCCTTTTGCTCAGGGCGCTCTGCCCTGCAACTCTGCCTTCTTTGGGCTGTGGCTTAGCATGCTCCCCTCAGCCTGCTTGCAAATGAAGGCTTAGTCACTTCCTCCACTGTTCCCCCAGACCTGTGTTCACCTGGCTCAGAGCCCTCCTTAATGACAATTGTAATTGTTTATGTGCTTGTTTATGCAGGAGATGACAGGACTACAAGAAGGCAGGACTTCCTCTATTGCCCTAGGCCCTGGGGTGAACTGCAGCCAGCACTGGCCTTGCTGGCTCACTGCACAGCGTGGGTACTCAGTCTCTGACTTGTGCAAGCCACTCAACCCCTAGGAACCTGTTTTCTTCTCTAGAACACGAGGGTAATAGTTCCCAGTTGCTAAAGCTTTTCCCACAGACCCTGACTCAGAGGAGACGTTCAATGAATGTTGGTTCTACTCTACCTTTCCAGTGCTGAGTCCTGCGACTGCGACACAGTTGATGCTCAGTGGCTCTTTGTTTAATGAATGAATACATGAATAGTGATGAGAGACGAGGCCCCAGGGACCTGTAGCTTTGGATCCAAAAGAGGTCGGAAGATTTAGACCAACCCTAATAACCTGAACTCAGGTAGAAGTGGCTCTTTCCTCCCAGTCCAAATCACAGATCCTAAATGCTCATCCAGCTTCACTTGCTGGGGACTCAGCTTCTCCCGGGGCCTCTGGGTGGGTCCCACGATTGCTCTGGTCACCTCCCCATTATTGGATATTAATCAAGTCCTACTCAGGCTACAAACAAGCAGCTGTGCTTTTGACAGGGGTCTGAGGATCTTTGTTGGGGATGAGGGAAGCGGGAGGAAGGGAGAGTGAAGGAAGAAGAGAGGGGAAGAGATGAGAAGAGAGAGCGCAGGGAGGCTCAGAGACTGAGCAAGTGCCAAGAAGGGAAGATGGCAACGCTGGTGAAGTCTGAACAAATGCAAAGTCAAGCACAATAATAATTTGGGCAAAATGGCAAATGGCACAGCTGAGGAGGAAATAGCATTGTGAATGTAAAAACTCCTAAATGGAGCGCAGATGGGAGGGAAAAGTGTAATCTTCTGGAAAAGCCTCTAATTGTCTGCCCACACTAATAATTTCAGCAAACGCTCCCTCTCTCCCTCCTGCGTATAATTACACCATTCCATCTGTCTATCAGCAGGTTTTTTACTGTGCCTTACTGCTACCACGTTCTCATGCTCACAGAGAGATGAGGAGTTTTTGAAGATTTAAGAATCCTTCTGACACATATCCTGAAGAAAAGACACTCAGGAGAGACAAATCCCTCTCCCAGGCCTGCTAAGACTCTATTTAAAAAAGTTGTATAATCTCTCCAAACGCTATTATGGAGGCCAAAGGAGGCAAGACCACATGGTCCCTCCACCTTGGGTGTTCTCTTCTGCCGGCTTGTCTTAGTAGGTCAGCTCTGGAGAGACCACAGGCCAGGGGCTGCAGGGAGAAAGGGGCTGGCAGAGACACCGGTCCTTGCATCCTGCAGGTGGCAGGCCATGAGAGCATCTGCTCAGGCCTATCCCTTTAGAGTGTCTTAGGTGTCAAGGCCAGGGTTCTGCTGCATGAGGAGGAAGAGGAATGCAAATGGAAGAGAAGAAGCCAGCCAGGAGTGGTGGGGGAGGGTCTGTGGCCATGCATTAGCTCAGCTCAGCTGGCCTGGGGAGCGCTGCCCAGCGCCCACATCCAGGGCTCCAAGTGACTCCAACTGCCATTGGCTTCTCTCCCTGCTCTGGCAGTGAGTCCCAGAGAAGACAGGTGGCCTTGTGCACAGAGCCCAGTAGGAAAGGCTCCAGGTTTCCCGCCCAAGTCACTGCCCTTCGTGCAGGAGGTACAGAGCTTCTCATTTGCTTGCTGCACGGGCAGGAGCTGAGATCTTAGGGGGCTGGGAGGTGCCTGCATGTTCTTCATCAGGGAGTTTTCTTTTCATGTGAAAAATCACATCCCAGCTCTTCTCCCTTTCCTTTCCAATAAGTGGGTCCTAAGTAGTTACTGGGAGGGGTGCCAGGAGAGAGGCAGGACAGGTCAAACAGGGGAATGAAGGCCAATGCCCCCGAGAGGATCTTGAAGGCTGAGAGGTGTGATGGTGGCAGTGGGTGCCACGAGGTGTGACCTACTCGCCAGATGTGGACTAGGCCAAGGAGACAACACACAGAGGCGATTATGACAGAGCCAGAGCCCCTCCATCCAGCTTGTCCTCACACAGCCCGACATCATAACTGCATCTTCCCCAGAATTGCTGAGTGGATGGGGAGAAGAGTTGACTCACATCACAATTCATTCGATAAATATTGATAGTGTTCCCACAAGGTGCAGTAAAGGCTGAATACAACACGTTTCCAATTCTCCAGGGCAGCAACATCTAATAGAAATATAACACGAGCTGCAGCTGCAATTTTAAATTTTCTAGTAGCCACATTCAACGAGTAAAAAGAAATGTGAAATTTATTTGAATAGTATGTTTTATTTTAGTAATATTTCAAAATATTATTAATTCAATATATTATAATTACAAAATCATTTGTTATCTATTTTACCTTTTTTTAGGTAATAAGTCTTCAAAGCCTGGTATATATTTATATTTTTAGCATACTTCAATTTGAGCTGGCCATGCTTCAAGCACTCACTGCCACATGTGGCTAGTGATGAGTGTATTAGATGATATCGATCTAGAGCTTACTAAGGAGAAAAAATTGTATGTGTAATTATAATCACAGTATGTGCATTACTATTATTATAGTTTAAGCCCGGAAAGTAATTCGCTAAATACTTTCACATACATTATCTCTGATCTTAGCAATTTTGTGAGATGATTAGATACTGATATTCTTTATCAGATACATAAAAATGAGGCCAGACATGGTGGCTCATGTGTGTAATCCCAGCACTTTGGGAGGCTGAGGTGGGAGGATCGCTTGAGTTCAGGGGTTCGAGACCAGCCTGAGCAACAAAGTGGGACCCCCGTCTTTACAAAAAATTAAAAAATTCATTGAGCGTGGTGGCTCGTGCCTGTGGTCCCAGCTACACGGGAGATCAAGGCAGGAGGATGGCTTGATCCCAGGAGGCTGAGGCTGCAGTGAACTATGTTTGTGCCACTGCAGACCAGCCTAGGTGACAGAGCAAAACCCTGTCTCAAAAAAAAAAAAAAAAGAAAAGATTCAGAGAACTGAAGTGACTTGTGAACTTCAGAGCACTAACTTGATATCCTTATTTCCTACTTTCTGAAACAAGTACAGGTACACGCACATGTTTCTGCACGACTCAGTATGGCACATTGGACGAGGCAGCATACCACCTTATTTTCCCCTTCATTACAGCTGCTTTCTTCTTAAGAACACTCTGGAGAACAGCACTGGAAAACTATGTGAAGTCACCACACTGTGTTCCACACACAATTATTAGGTTGGTGCAAAAGCAATTGGGGTTTTTGCAATTACTTTTAATGGCAAAACTGCAATTACTTTTGCACTAACCTAATATCTCCCTTTACTAATCTCTGCTGCTGTCTCCAGATCAGCTGAGGCCCCACCTTTGGCCGATCCTCTGCCTCCTAGCCTTTCTGGCGGACCCCATTCTCAGCAGGCTGGGGAGTGGGCCTCAGGAAGCAGCCGGGCTCTGGGGAGCCCAGGCATTGAGACGCATCCCGCTATTCAGCAGGTGAAACCTCTCCCCCTGTAATCCGCTCCCCGCCCCACAGTGTGCCACAGGCCTGACTTTGTGATGGGCAAACAGCTCTCTGAGATCTTCTTTACAGGCATTCACCCCCCACACCCTCCTCAGCAGTCTTGGGCTAATGAGCTCAGTTCCTTTAAACCCAGCTCCTGCCACAGCCCTTCTCAGAAACTTATATCCGGCCACGTAGACAAAGCCAGAATTAAGGCCTCCAGATTTATTTCATTTAACGAGAACCCACAAAGCCAGCCCAGTAGCCCATTCATCCCAAAATAGCTTCTGAAAGCCTGAACATACGTCAGTGTCTCTTTGCAGAAACCACACTGCCTTGCCATGAAAGGGCCATTTGAACAAGGTAGCTACAATGAAATTATCTCAATGCATTTCAATCACTTTGCAACATCAAGGTTCATTTCTCAGTAACACTCTCTTTGACAATAAATGAATTGCGTGATTGGTGTGTGTATGCGTGTGTGCATGTGTGTGACACCCCTTCGTGATGAATTCCTGGATATGCCAACGTTACAAGTGATGGGTCTTTGCATCCATCTCTCAACATAAATCCCCGGCATCAACGTGACATGTTGAGCAGCACTGAGCCCCCTGGATTCTCTCAGTCTTGGTGGGAGAGGGAGTGGGGGCTGTGTTCACGCTGTTACAAAGGACTTCTAAGAGGAACAGCCGGGAGGAAGCTGGGCAGAAACGGTCTGAATCAACAGTTCTTTCTTCTTGGTGGCTTGGAGCTTGCGATCTCTCAGCCTGTGTCCCATCATTGTGAAACCGAAGAATCCTTGGAAAGTCATTGGGTTGGGTACTTTTAGAAGTAGAGTCTTTTCTGTTCTGCTTAGAAACTCTCATGGCATGCTACAGAGAAAAGAGGAGCAGAGGCCCACAGAACTGCCTTCACCGGAGAAGGCAGTGAGGAGGTCAGAGGGTGGAGGAGATGGGCTGGTACCTCCCGGGGCAGCACCTGGGCGGAGTCCTGGAGCCACTCCCAGCCTGGGGAGAAGCCCTGCCCCTACTGTTTGCTAGAAGAATTTGAACAAATCCTTCTCTGCCCTGTACCTTAGGTTTTCCATCTATAAAGAGGGAAGACAACCATCCTATGGAGGTGCCATAAAAGATTCTTAGGGGAGCTTAAAAGGTTCTTTAGGTGCCAGTCAAGTCCTGGGGTCTAGATTTGTCATTAACTTGCTGTGTGGTCTTGGGCAAGTTACTTAACACTTGTTAGGTCTCCTTCCTTTCTTTATAACAGGGTAATAACCTACCTCCCTATTCACTTATGAGTAAAGCAGAGTGGCTGTGAGAGTGGGCCTGGAGCCACAGATACCTGACTGTAAATCTGAGCTCTGCTCCATCATCTAGGGAATTCTGCTAAGGTCTCTGTCTCCTGTCCAAACCTTCATCTGTAGACAGGAGCAAATCCTCTCTATCTTGTAGATTTGTTGTGAGAATTTAATGATAATGCATGTAAAATGCCTAGCAGGGGCCTGTCACATAGAATGTACCCTACTGATGGTAGCTGCAGGTATATTACAAGGTTGTGCTGAAAAACCAATGAAAGAAAGCAATCTTTCCCTGAAAAATGCACAGAACTCCACAAATCTATGACATCATGATGATTATGATTATTGTTGCAAATGTCACATCTTCATGTGAAGTCGAGGTAGGCATCAGCCACACCGTTCCCATTACTCAAACCCCGGATGCTCCAATGACAGAGACTCTGCTGACAGGCTGACGTCAGGGAGAGGTGGAGGAGGGAGAGCTCCCAACCCTTGGCTTTCACCAGCTTCCTCTCACGGTGGAGCCCTAAGGCCTCAGCAGACATGCTGCCTTCTTTTCAGAACAAAGCACAGCAAAACAAAACACACAGCAGCTGCCGAATGGAAAACACTTGCACTCTAGAAAGGCTGGCAGATTCCCTGCCTCGTCCCACCCTGCACCGACAGGGCCCTCTCTGCCCAGCCACCTCCTGGCGCACCCCGCTGTATCTCTGATCACACTTTAAATGTGCACCCTAGGGGGTGGATGGTCCGCAGAGAGAGTGTGTGTCTGATCTGAGGCCTGTGGGCTTCTGAAGAAAGACCAACGGGACTGGGTGCCACCCTGTGCCCAAGCTGTTCCCAGGAGGAGAAAGCCTGTAGCAGGGGAACAAGCCCCCATTCTGCCTCCATTCGTTGCAAGGTCAGCCAGCAGCAGGCTTTCCTCCGGCTGGGCCCCTGAGGGCAGTTGTTGCTTTTTCCTCTTGAGGAGTCTTTTTATTTTCAGAGTGGCAGAGAGGACGGTTTATGGTGAGTGTGGACCCCACATGAGAAGGGTGAATAGTAGATGGCATATTCTCTGGGCTCTGAATCCTGGTCAGGTGGGGGGTGGCTGGGCTGGGGCAGGAGACACTGTAAAGAGCCAGGAGGCCTGGATTCCTTCCAGCTGTGCTGCCTCCTGCCATTTACTCCATCTGACCTACTTCACAGGCTGGGCTGCCGTGGGCGGCTGCTGCAGGCTGTGCACTGCACAAGGCCAAGGCTTGCCATTTGCATGGTCTGTGGATGAATGGTGTTCCTGAGAGCTGTTCTCTGAAGCAGCTTTGCTCACGGGGTGCTTGCGAGCAGCAAACAGAATCGTCATCTTCATCACCAGGAGCAACGACTTTCCAATGATTGATCAGTTGTTATGTGCCAGGCTCTGTGCTAAGTGCTTTGCATTTTATCCTCCCCTCTACCCTCTATCAGGTAAGTTCTGTTATTATCTCACCCCCATTTTATAAGTGAGAAGACAGAGGCCAGAGGGATTATGTGACCGGTCAGAGGTCAGTCGGATTGTGAGTGATGGGGCTATAATCTGAATGCTGCGCTGGCTGACTCCTAAGTTCACACTTAGTCTTCATTCATGATACAAAAGAGATGTCTGTTTTCCTGAGGCCCACGGGCAGGGGAGGCAGGACTCCCAAGCCTGGGCCCTCTGACTCACTGGGCCAGTGTTTCCGTGCCAGAAACCCTGTCTCAGAGGGCAGGAAAGAAAATGGGGAGTCCTTGCAGAATGTGGCTGGATCCTTCTCTCTTGGCTCTGTCATCCTTGTCTTGGGACGTCCCCCCAACACAGGCCGTGAATCTCACTCAACGGCCGGTGCTGGCAGCGGTTATGCTGGGGACATCTACATATCTTGCGTTCCTCCCCTTTCTCAGAAAGGAAGAAGAAATGGAATTGTCTGTCAGATTGCTTGAACTCACTCTCTGGAATCACCGTGCCCATCTTTTCAGAGATGTTGCTACCAGAATCACTGCCCCCCTTCTCTTATTTATATACACTCACACAATCAGATATAACTATATTCACACATAGCCACATGTTACAACTTGAACTTAGCACCTGCTCTTGATATGTATGCCCAGAAGGCTGTCACACAATCCTGCACACACCCACACATTTGCACATGCCATTCCAGCTGAGCAACATGTATTTACACAGCATATATATTTGCATCATATCCGTTCATGAGCATGCATGTGCACAGCTGTTTCCCTTAACTGCAGAATCAAGTGAGCACAGCAGCACAGAACAACAGCTGGTAGGAGGCATGTTTGTCGGGTGTGGGGAGTGCAGGAGAGGAGGTGGGGTGGGGCCGGAAAGAAGTGAGTACCAGCAGAACAGAGGCTTGCAAAAGACTGCAGCAACCAGTCGCAGCTGACTGCAGGGGCTCACAGTCTTGCCGCTTAGAATGTCTGTCTGAGAGACCTTGGTGGAGGGCAGCTTCAGCTTTTGGGGCACAGTTCCGCAGGGTTTTTCTCTAGGAGGCTGTCCTGTTTGTGTTGTGTGTCCCTGCACACGTGCGTATCTGGCTCAGGCTGACTCTCCATACACAGACAGGGCTCTATTTGTGGATGTCTTGGTTCTCATGAGTTGTGGCTAAGTGAGGAAGTCTGAGCCTCTCCTGATGCCCACGCTTCCAGGATGGCTCCTGGCTGTCTGTGTTAGCAGGTCACTTTTGGGCTAGCTGCCTATACCAGTCCAAAGGCTTGATACAGGAACCATATCAGAACTGGTAACAAAACAAGCTGGGGGGCTCCTAAAGGAAGATATTGGGATTCTCCATAGGCCATCACCCAAAGGGAAGCAGTATTCTCCTCCTCCGACCATGCCATGGGATGAAAGCCTCTGTCCTTTATGTCTGGCCAGCTTGCTAAAAACTATCAGCCAGCTCTAGGCAGCTCCAGAGCTGTATGATTGGAGTGGGAGGACGCTCAGGTCAGAACTGTATTTGTGGGTGGTAAATTTATAGCTCACCCACTTAATATAGCTTTTTATGGCTCAATACATACGTTTGGTTTTCTTAAAAAAAGATTTTCTTAATTCAAAAAATGTACACATTTATAGTAAGAATACAAACAGTACAAAGATGTCAGTCCTTTTCCACTGGTGCCAAAATTATAAACAGTTTATTTGCATCATTCTGCAAATTTTATCTGTCTTTGTGATATGGTTTGGATGTCTGTCCTCTTCAAATCTCATATTGAAATGTGATCCCCAGTATTGAAGGTGGGGCCTGGTGGGAGGTGATTGGGCCATGAGGTTCCGCTCCCTCAGGAACGGTTTGGTGCTAACCTCTTGGTGATAAGTGAGTTCTTGCTTAGTTAGTTCACATGAGATCTGGTTGTTTAAAAGTCTGGTACTTCTCCTTCCCTCTCTCTTGCACCTTCTCTCCCCATGTGATATGCCTGCTCCCGCTTCACCTTCTGCCATGATTGGAAGCTTCCTGAGGCCTCACCAGAAGCTGAGAAGATACTGGCACCATGCTTCCTGTACAGCCGGCAGAACTGTGAGCCAATTAAACTCCTTTTCTTTATAAATTACCCTGCCTCAGGTATTTCTTTATAGTAATGTAAGAATGGTCTAACTCTATGCATGTGCAAGTATATATGCGTATGCAATGTATAGCCATATGTATGTGCATAAATGGAAAATGCACTGTGGTAAGTTACACGTGGCTACAAACACTTAGCCACTCCTCCCAGAAAGAGGTGGAGGCTACCGCCCCTGTCTTAGAACTGCCATGGCACTGTGACTTGCCTTGACCACTAAAATGTGGAGGAAGTGATGCTGTGTAACTTCTGGGAAAAACTTGAAGAGATTTGCTGTTTCTGCTTGCAGGCACTTAGAATGTTCCTTTTCAGAATCTGGCCACTATGCTGTGAGAAGCCTACCCCACATGGAAACTCACATGGAGGAAGATGGAGGCAGTGGCCAAAAACATAAGCCAAGCTCCTAGTCAACAGCCAGTGCTGATTGCCAGCCATGTGAGTGAACCATTAGGGCCTTCTAGCTCAGTCAAGCCTTCAGGTGACTGCAGCAGCCGACGTCACCATAAGGAGCAGGTAAACCACTCAACTGAACATTGCCAAGCCACAGAACCATGAAAGACCATACGTGGTGGGTTTTATTTTCAGTGGCTATATTTTGGGATAGTTTGTTACATAGAAATAGAGAACTGAAACATGAAGATTTATGTGATTCATTTAAATAAATATCCAATAATTTGCTGATTGGCTATACCATTTTCTTTTTAATCAATACCACACTTAATAGGTAAATGCACAGCTATGTGTATAATGGAAAGTGTACTGGGGACATGCAAACATCCTTTCAGTACATTTAGGTTTTTATCTAGTTATTTGCAAAAATGCAGCAATAGACATCCTGTGTGTGGATATTGTTCACATTTATAAATATATACTTCTAGGTTAAATTTCTAGAAACAAAATGCTTAGTAAATGACATGCAGATTTAAAATTTTAATAGATATTGCCAAATTTTCTTCCAAAGATACCATGCCACCAATGGTATGAATGTGCCTGATTCCCCACTTCCTTGTACACAGGGCATGGAGATATGCTCAAACCTTTCATCTTCCCTTGTGTAATAAAGTTTTAAAAATCATTTATTTTTCTTTTCTTCAATAACAATTGAAGTGGTTCATCTTTTGATATGTTTATAAGCTATATTTTTCTTTTTCTGTAAACGTCTTTTGCCCATTTTTCTACTGGTTCATAAGAGCTTTCTTCTGTATTGAATTTTAATAATTCCTTTTCCTTTTTGAATTGTAAGAACTCTCAGATGACAAATGAAAGAAATTAGTTCTTTATCAGTCATTTGTGCTATACATTTTTTTTCCACAGATTGTTTTTTGACTTTTTTTTTTTTTTTTTTAAGAGACGAGAACTCACTCTGTCACCCAGGCTGGAGTGCAATGGTAATCATAGCTCACTGTAATCTCAACCTCCTAGGCTCAAGCAATCCTCTTGGCTCAGCCTCTCGAGCAGCTGGGACTACAGGTGCATGCCACCACACTTGGCTAATTTTTAAATGTTTTTGTAGCGATGGGGACCTTGCCCAGGCTGGTCTTGAATTCCTGGCCTCAGGTGATCCTCTCACCTCAGCCTCTCAAAGTGTTTGGATTGCAGACGTGAGACACCGCATCCATGTCTTTTATGTTTTTTTTTTTTTTTTTGGCTTTTGACTGTGCATACACTCACACACGTATACATCTGACACATTTTATTTTTGTCTGATTTTATGGTTTTGTCTTTCATCCAGGTGGAGTTTGTCTTGCTACAAAGGGTGAGGAAGGGATCCTGTCTAATGTTTTCTCCACAAATGTTGGGCCAGTTGCCCATAGCCTTCATTGATCATTGATCTATCCCCCACTGCTTCAAAACACTACTTGGTCATATACTATCTGCCCAGGTATATATTTGGGCCTATGTCTATACTCTATGTCAGTCCATTGCTCTCTCTGTTCATATGTCAATACTGAAGGCTGCTTCTTAGCCTTTTCAGTCTGCATTTCCCCTGAGACTGCAGTTTGCTCTTGGAGCCAGGGGCTAAGGTACTCAGCCTGTACTGCCAGTCCGGGATAGAATGCTTCCATTTAAATTCTAATCTAACTCATTCTTTTCCCCCTGTGGATTCTTCTCAGCACTTCTTTAGAAAGTCTCCTTTCCCTGGGTCATTGGTCCCAGACTACAAAAATTCCTTCCCATAATGGCTCTTAAGTACTTCTTCTAGATCCTTGTGATGAGCTTTTTTTTTTTTTTTTGAGTTCTTCTCAGCACTTCTTTAGAAAGTCTCCTTTCCC
>NW_012114455.1:2341228-2344373 GCF_000951035.1 Colobus angolensis palliatus
CCCAGACTACAAAAATTCCTTCCCATAATGGCTCTTAAGTACTTCTTCTAGATCCTTGTGATGAGCTTTTTTTTTTTTTTTTGGCTTTCCTAGGAATCCTTCCACTCTGGGCCAAAACTTCACCCTTCTTGCCTCCCCTGAGAAAGCAGTTCTCTTTTTGTGGGCCATCCCCACGCATTCATTCTCTTGCCTGTTTGCTCGCTTGCAGTATTACATGGGGTGGTGGGGTCAAGTTGGTGGAGGGTGAAATGGGCGATTGACAGTACTCTCCTCCCCATCCCTGAACCAGGTGATGATCTCCATAGGGCCCAGAGCATCCCTGTGCCATTTGATCAGAAAGAAACACACCCAATATTCCTCTTCCACTGACTTTTCCCATGTGAAAGGACTTCCTTGTCAGGGAGTCAGAAATATCCATGCCGCCTGAAAACTCATCTGCCTGTGCCGCTGCTTTTTCCTGGCAGTTTACAATGTTATATTGCTACCAAAGCGGGCAAAATGAGGATGTGAAGTCAAGCATCTGAGAAGGCTCAGAAAGTCTGAATAAGCAACACTGGAATAACAATGTCTTCCTCACCAAGGGCATTTAGCCAGAAAAGTGCTCTGCTTAGGAATTCTATTTATTTTTCTCTTGGAAAATGGGGAAGTAGATCTGTAATTCAGCTGTGAATACCCTAGTTTCTTTGGAGGAGAAGACTGGAAATAGAGTCCTTTATCTCAGATCTCAAACCCTGGCCCAGGGCACACAAGACCAGGAGTCATCACCATCAGTAGCAACAGCTTAATTAACAAGTTGCAGTTCCCACGTGGGTTCTGGGGTGGGGAAAGAAGGAGGGCGTGCGGCTCAATGTCCAGGAGAGGCACCAGCGAACTAGAGAGCCAAGAGCGGCACTCCCAGCTGGGCACTCTTTGCTGATGGACTGGGACCTCCTCTCCCATTTCTCCAGGGCCTCCAGGGCCCTGCCGCACATTCAGCATGACTTCTGAGGAGTTCACTAACCCACCTCCCTCCGCTCTCCAGCTCCCGTTTCTATCAAATGCACCAATCACCACTAAGCCAGGTCTAAGGCCATAGGATCAGCTATGATCTCTCCCTTTCTTTTTCATCCTCCTCTCCTCATATCCAAACTGTCATTAAACTCAGTGTTTCTTCCTTCAGGGTGTTTCTTGAATTGGTTTCTTCTCTATCCCAATGTTACTGTCCTGATCCGTGCTAATCCAACAGTTTCTGCCCCCAACCAAGGACAACCTGTGTTATCATGGTCAGGTGGATCTTTCTAGAACACCAAGCTCAGCGTATCCCTTCTGATCAACAGAGAAGGAGAGCACAGCCTACACTGTGCTGGGCCACGGTGTTACGCTCTGTGCTTATTTCTCATTGAATACCGTCAACGACCACATGAAGTGTGTTTGATTATCCTTAAGCAAAAAGGTCAAGAGATTATTAGATCAATTTCAAGTACTCTTCCTGGCATTCAAAACTCTCCCCAAAATATGGGTGCCTTGACTAGTTGGCTTTATCATCTCCTCTATCCCAAGATGACCTCTGGGGTTCCAATCAGTCCTATCTCTTCCCTGGGAGTAGGGGTGGAGGGGCAGCACCTCCGGGCAGAAGATGCAGCCAAACAGGAAACACAGAGTTCACGCCTAACTGGCTAAAGGACAGCAAACACCTGCTAATGAGTGCTGGTGGCAGTGATAGGGAGAAGATTGAACTGAGCCCCCAACATTCATATGCCCCAATACTTCAGAATGTGTCTATATTTGGAGATAGGGTCTTTAAAGAGGTGATTAAGTGAAAATGAGGTCATTAGGGTGGGTCCTAATCCTGCATAACTGGTGTCCTTATAAAAAGAGAAAATTTGGACACAAAGAGGTACAGAGGGAAGACCATGTGAAGATGAGGGAAGGCAGACATCTGTAAGCCGAGGGGAGGCCTCAGGAGAAACCCACCCTGCAGACACCTCCATCTCAGACCTCCCGCCTCCAGAATTGTGAGAAAGTAAGTTTCTGTTGTTTAAGCCACAAGACTGTAGTATTTTGTTATAGCAGCCCAGGGAAACTAATACGGGAGGCCAGGCAGGCATTGTCCAAGGGAGCTGGAGAGGCTGAGCACCGGGGCACGAAGGTAGGTAATGATGTGAGCTACCTTTACCGAACATCTTCTATACAGCAAGCACCAGG
The DNA here is from genome assembly GCF_000951035.1 of Colobus angolensis palliatus. NCBI lineage: Eukaryota > Metazoa > Chordata > Mammalia > Primates > Cercopithecidae > Colobus > Colobus angolensis. The sequence continues at coordinate 2,343,413 of NW_012114455.1, forward strand.
CTACTCTGTGAACATTCCGCATTCATTATCTCTAATCTTTACACATGGCCTGCCAGGAAGTTACTGTCACAGTCATTTTAGAGATACAAGATCCAAAGCTCAGGGTGGAAAGAAATATCCCTAGGAGATATACATAATGAATATCAAGTCTGACACTGGAATCCCGATCTCCTCCTCACTAAGCCCATGCTCATTCTACTATTCTGTCCTGTGTCCATCAGCAGATGGGCTGGCAGTGGTGGACTCCAGACCTGTCCACAGGCAGCAGGGCCCTGACCACCAGGTGGCTTCTCAGAGCAGTGCTTTGTCTTAGGGGGGCATGTTCACCGAACTCATGAGGTCAGAACACAGGACTTCACAAAGCTGAGGAGAGAAGGGAGATAGCTAGCTCACTGTGGCACCCTATTCTTCCCGTTGAGCCCTCCTCCCCTCTTCCTGTTTAAGTTCAGCGTGGTTCCGGAAGTACCTGAGTGGGAAGTAGCTTTAGCTTCCCAACACCGTTCAATAGCATTCAAGTAACCCTTCATGGCATGCCGAGATTCCTAATGAGATGAGAAGGCAGTCTTTAAAGCTCCAGTTAACGTGTATGCAGATGGAAGCTTGGAGAACTATTTTGCTAAATGATGCACGCTGTGAATAGCCATCGCCCTCCATATATACTAGGGCAGGAGCCCCTTCTCTGTCCTCAGCTGGGGACCCCTCTCATCCCACTTGGACTCAGAGTCCCCGGTGCCCCAAAGGAAAACAAATCAGCCTCACTTATAAGTAAGTGTCTCAAATAAAGGTTTGTTTTAGGCTAAATAAGAAAAGTGATTCCAAGTCAAGCAGATCACAATTGATTATTAAGAACAGAACTACTACAGTTTGACAACTGCCACAAACATGAATCTTATTTGGGAGTTGCTAAACCTCAATAAATACCACTTTAATAATTAATCAATATCAATTATTAAATATTAAT
>NW_012114455.1:2344458-2358855 GCF_000951035.1 Colobus angolensis palliatus
TATTTATTAATAATAATAATAATTAATAACTATTAATAATAATTTAATTAATGCATGACTGTTGTCTCAACCTGATAGGCCTCTTCACCATGTGCAGGCTGTGATGAGGATGGTGGCTGCCGGGACAGCCAAGGGCAGCTAGGTTTCAGGTGTCCCCTCCTTGGAACAAGGAGAACTAAGTTCACTTTCCCCCAAGAAAAATCTGTGGTCAATAAATAAAAAAAAAAAAAGAAAAATCTGTGGTCTACACGGATCAAGCTAACCACGGAATCATCAAACACTCTGAGTATTCAGGTTACCAACAGTGACTGCAGGAGAATCTAAAGTGCTTTTGGATCCTGAGAGAAAAGTCTCTGCTCCATCTTTTTATGGATCCAGTGGGTGGCAGAAGGAATGGAGTTACTGCAATATGACAATCTCCATCCTGCCTGATGCGCGAGCACATAACCGCCCAAGTTTAAAGAGAATTCTGGATATAATTTATTATATAAGCCTGTAATCCCAGCACTTTGGGAGGCCAAGGCAAGTGGATCACCTGAGGTCAGGAGTTTGAGACCAGCCTGGCCAATATGGTGAAACCCCTGCCTCTACTAAAAATACAAAAATTAGCTGGGTGTGGTGGCTCACGCCTATAATCCCAGCTACTTGGGAGGCTGATGCATGAGAATCACTTGAACCCAGGAGGCAGAGGTTGCATTGAACTGAGATCACGCCACTGCACTCCAGCCTAGGTGACAGAGCGAGACTCTGTCTCAAAAAAGAAAAACCCAGAAAACAAACAAACAAAATTTTATTATATGAGTAGTTCCCAAATAGCAGAATTAGTATCATGTTAGCTGTAAAATTAAACAAAAAAGACTTCTGTCCAGTTCCCTAGAAATTCTAACTTAGTCGGAATGAGCCAAAAGGTCTGATTTAGTAAGGTGAGAATTTAGTAGGCCCAGGAATCTATATTTTTAATCAGTTCCCACTGTGCGAGGATGCTGTGCCAGCAAAGAGCTTCTTCAAGCCACAGAGCCTCCCCTCCCAGCTGCCCTCTCTCCAGTGAGCCTGATGCATGGGCGGCGGTGGGATCCGCTTCATTATAAAAAGCAGAACATCCCTAACAACAAGATATTCCAGGGACACCAAAGAGCCGACACTCCACTGGAAACGACTCCTCTGGGGTCTAGGAAGGCCACTCCACAGTGGCGCTGACCTCCTGTTTCTCAGCAAGGCGGTCCGGGCCTTCTGCCATCAGCCAGCCACGCCCCACTTCCCGTGGTCCTCTTCCGACACGAAAGATGCCAGGAACCGGAAGAGCAAAACAGCGCGCGGCGACTTTGCTACTCTAGTGGCATTTTCTTTCTGTGTCTCTGGTGAGTCAGTTTGTTTGAATGTGAATTATCTGCAATCACGAAAGTGACAGTACAGCTGGCTGCCGGGCCCGAAGGAAATGTGTGCTCCAGATAAGGGCGAGTGTGTGTGTGTTTGTGTGTGTGTGTGTGCACGTGCGCACATGTATTTTGGGGGGCTGGGGCTGTCCTCACTTATTAAAGCAATTCCTAAGGCGGCCTCTCTGAGTGAGGCAGGGTCTGGGAGGACGGAGCCCCTCAGAGCCCTCTGCCCAGATGCTGCTGTGCCGGGGAACACGCCTCTTCAATCTGGGGCACCCTTGCTGCCTGCTCCACCTCGTCAGCCCTTGCGTTCTGGTCAATGTTGGCTTGCCCCCTTTTCCTAGGGATGTGGGAGGAGAAGAGAAAATGAAGGTCTCTATTGCCACCTCATTCTCCGGGTGCGGGACCTTTCCCTCAGAGCCAGGACACAGGCAGGTGAGGGTCATGCACCACAGCCTTTTCCACTCATGGCATGAGTCTCAACAGGAGGGAAAGGGGGTAGGGCCTTTAAGTTTGGTACTGTGGCCTTCTGAGGTTGGCGACAACCTGAAAGCTACCAGCAGAGAAAAGTAGGTGGAGACAGTGTTTTTGGCCACGACCCGTTTTTGTCATCCTTGTTCCTCCTACCAGATGAAAAATGGTCCAGAGGCCATTTAAATCCCCCCACCAGTCACTGAAAAGAAACCACAGTTTAGGTGTCCAAGGCTTTTTGGTCATGTACTAGACATTTATTGAGTGCCTTCTAAGCTCTGGTGTGGTGCTAGGTATTAGGTGCTAGGTGCTAGGTGTTGAATGTTGGGTGCTAGGTGCTAGGCACTGTGTGCTGGGTGCTAGGTTCTTGGTCTCAAGGAGTTCATTCTCTCATAGGAATGGCAGATAGGTAAACAGCTATAGCAAAGTGTGAGAAACCTGAAATTGAGGAAGCACAGGGGGCTGTGGAAGCCCACATTGCTGATTCCTAACCAAGACCGGAGGAGTTGGGGCTGTGAGGGCGAATGGTCTGAGAAGGCCATTTAGGGGAGCTGATGGTGCAGACTGATGCTGGGATGTGCAGAAAGGGAGAAAGGATGTTCCATGCAGAGGTCACAGCCCATGCAAAGGCCTGGAAACCAGAGAGCCTCATGCATTTAGGAAGCAGGGGACAATGGGCAGGAAGCAAAGTGCATCACTGAAGCAAAGTGAGTGGGTCAAGGTGGGGAGGAGATGAGGGCAGAGCTAGGGGCAGGGCCCCAGATGTGAAGCGCTATTTATGCCATTCTTAGAAGTTTGGACATCCTCATGAAGATAAAGGGGAGCCCCAGGATGCCTCCAGGTATGTAGGAAGATCAGGCAGGAGGCTGTCCCACGACCTAGGTAAGAAACAATGAAGGTCTGGGTCAGGGCTGCGCTGGCTGGGGTGGTGAGGAGGAAAAGATTCCAGGCTTATTAGGAAGTAGATACAACAGTCCCTGGTAACTGATGGGAATGTACATTTTACAGAGGGTGACAGACATTCAAGAACAAATGACACAATTAACTATGCAATTACCATGGTGATAAGTGTGCTGAGGGAGAGTGGAGGGTGTGGGATTCTGTAGGGGGATCTGACCTGGCCAGAAGTGGGTGAGACCTCCTTGAAGAGGTGATGTTTGACCTGAGGCTAACAGGCGAGTAGGAAATATCCAGGTGAGGTGATAAGTGGGGAGCACGGAACAGCATCTGAAAATGGGGTGCAGGGGGAGCATAGGGCTTGGAGGACCTAAAAGATCAGTCTGGCTAGATAGGGCAAGTCAGCTAAGGACTGCAGACCAAATTTGATTCCCTGACTGTTTTTGTGAAGGAGGTTTTGTTGGAACACAGCCACACCCTCTGCATCTGTATTGGGTACTGCAGCTTTTGCGTCACATAGGGTCAGGACTGGGGAGGGGAGAGGGAGGTGCCCAGGTTGCAACATTGAGGGAGACCCTCACTCCCAGGCTAGTGCACAAGCCACAGCCCTGACGGTCAGTGCCTCCCTCAATTTTGTACCTAGAGCACCTTACCTGCCTTACACAGCTCTGGCCTCTCTGCCACACTGCACTGGCAGAATCAGTGGAGGAGTTGCAGCAGAGACCTTCTGTTGGCAAAGCTTAATGCATTTACTCTCTGGCTCTTTGTAGAAGCTTGTAGACCCCTGGGCTAGAGCAGCATAAAGAGGGGAGCATGTGGCCCAGGCCAAGCCCTGATGCTGTTGGAGCCCTGGCCACAGCCCCTTAGCATTCAACTAGACATGCGGAAGGCACCTGTGCTAACGCCTGTGATTTTCTGTGGGACAGCAGGTGTGATGGAGTCGGGGAGATGTGATGGGGGGCATTTGGGAACATGCTTATTCTGTCTTGGGCAAATGGCATGTGCTGGAGAGTTTCTGTCCTGGGAGGCAGCCCTCAACATATGATGGGTGTGGAGCTGGTGGGGATAAATGCCCCGATTTCTTCACTTCTCCGTGGGGAATATGCTATGTCCCAGAGCTGCACGGTGGGCTGGCTGCCAGTCCTACACGGTGGCATCTACATGATGACGAATCCTTGACTGGCATCTTTCCTTCCTTTCCTACTCACTTCCTCCCTCCCCTACCAGGCTTTCCTGGGATCACCTCCTGAAACAAACTACTTGCATTTGAATCCTCGTCTCTGGGTCTGCTTTGAGGGAAGATGTAGGATATCCTTGAGCGGCTCGATGTGGGAGCACATGTACCAAATCCCACCATAGAGAAGGAGGCCCCTTCTGGGTGATCAGTGGAGTATTACTTACATGAACTTTCCTCCTGCTTCCCTACCCCAGGCACCGCAGGCCTCAAGCCACAGGGTGAAGTCTCAGGCTTCCTCTTTTTCTCAGATTCTAAACTCACACCCCACCTTTCTGCGTGGCTGCATGGCTGGGGACTCCACACTCCTAACGATTAGGTTCCTGTGCAATCCTCTGACACTTTTACCCTGTGACAATGCCCAGACAACTGATAGAGTCTCTGTTTTGTCACCTGATAATTGTTTATTTCCTCTTTCAAGGGAACTGTGTAAAGGAGGAAATCGGTTGAGAAAAACAGTCTTGAGCTAGTCACCCTATCCCCCTCTGTTTTGTGGGGGAAGAAAACTATTCAGCATTTTCAGGTTCCTTCCTTTCAGACTTCCCAAAGATCTCAGTGCACAACCAGGGCCGGTCTGGGCCAGTTGCTGTACTTCCGCTCTGCCCTGGCCAGCCTCTGAGGAGGTCTCCAAATTAAAATGCAAGTTTTAAGTCAGTGCTCTCCTTTCCTGTGGATTGTTGACAGCTCAAGACCACATGGGCTCATCACTGTGATCTTAAGGAAAGAAATGATCAGGGCAAATGCCTCCAAATGGAGATGAAAAAGCTTTTACAGTGACAGGGAAGAAATATTGCAGGCTGCTTGAGAAAATGCAGTTTGGGAATATAGGAGAACACGGGCCATTTTGTAAATCAAAAACAACAGGAAAAGGGACTATAGCACATGAAACGTACAAAAGAGAAGAGAAAAAATGAGATTAGAAATAAGGAGAGGGCAGGCAAAGGAGGAAAAGAGGATGCGGGGGAGGCAAACATCAGAGAGAACGCACAAGAGCAACAGGGAAGACAGAGAATGTTCAAACACCATCCACCGCGAACATGGTGGCAGAGGGGCCAGTGTTCCACTGTCAAGTACGCAGAAAAGCCCTTGGTGCTCCTCTGAAGAATACAAGAGCAATCTGCAGTGTTACTGACTAGTGGAAAACGGCTCCTTTCTGACTTAGCACAGGATGCAATTTATCTTTGGAGAGGACCCTCCATACACCCAATGTTAGTTCTTAGGCACGAGGTTGGGCAGGAGAAGGGCAGAGGAAGAGGTGTGGGAAAAAGAGGCAGACAGGGAGGTGAGGGGGAATACGGGAGGTGATGAGAAAGAAGGAGAAAGAAGAAACGAGATGGAGAGAGGGAAAGGGAGACAGGAGGGGAGAAGGAGATACAGACAGAAGGGAGCGATGAAAGAAAGAGAAAGGTTAGGATGAAGATTTGGGAAGGAGAGGGAGGGGGAGGAAAAGAGGGGAAGGGAGGGAGCTGGAGAGCAAGATTTTGAAACTCGTTAACTAAAAAGAGCAAAGCAGCTAGTATGTATGAAGCACCTGCTAGGTGTCACGCATTGAGCTAGGTGCCATTTCGTTATTATTTGATCTCACGCTAACACTGCCTTGGTGTTATCTCCCTCATTTTTATAGGTGGGGGATGGGAGCTCTGAGAGTTTCAACAACTTTGCCCAGAACCACAGCATTGAGCAGGTAGGGGGGTTAGCATTGGAGCTCAGGGGACAAAGGCAGTTTCAGATGACACAGCTCAGCCACATCCCAGGGAAACAGGCAGGGACTGACTTTTACGGGTCTCTAGCTCCCATCTAAGTGATACTGATTGAGCACAGAAGATTCCTGGGGACACTCACTGTGGCCTGTGAAAACCTGGGCCTCCAAACACCAGGGGGAGCTGTCTCCCCAGAAGAAACAGCCAAATTCATCTAAAAACTGGCCCTATCAGTCAAAGAAGGTATTTGCTAGCCTGAGTGTGAGTGCGAGTGTGTGTGTGTGGCGGGCAGGTGTAGGGGAGAGTAACAGCTGATTCATGCCAGCTGATTTTCATTTTATCCTGGACCTCATCTAGATGGGATCCACCCATTATTTGCAGTGGGTGCAGCTTGTGGCTGCTGACTTCTTTGCTCTGGTTACTGGGCAGAGCTCAGTGCATGCTGAGCTGGTTGGGTGCGTTTTTGACAGATGAATGACCAATGGGAGGATGAACACGTGCTTGAACCGGAAGGGATCTGGAAGAAGCATTTGATCCTTCCTCACCCAGGTCAGATCACCATCTCAAACATCACTTTAAAACAAAGAACACCACAGAGGGAGCTTTCTTTGCTTTCCTTAGACCTTCACGCTGGTCCTTACCTTCAAGGTTGTCCTCCCTGGACTTTAGCGGTTGAACCCACTGGCATCCTTTTGGGAGGCTGAGGTTGGGAATTAGGAGGGAAGCTAATTATTCTATGGTGTCTTGGATATACTAACAATAACAGCTCCCATCCAAGGCTGTCATGTTATTTAATGAAATAGTGGAAGTGTGATTATAGTTTGTAAGCTCAGGTACTTTGACGGTGGTCACTGCTCTGAAGGTGCCACTGTGGTACAAGTGGCTATGTGAACCAGCAGTGATAGAATGTTCCAGCTGTTGGCTGCTCCTTACCCTAGATCTATTGACTTAAACACTCTGGAAGTTCTCGCGGGGAACTGCTCCTTGTAGACTCTGCTCAGGCAGGTTGGCGTGGCCAGGCTTAGGAACGGCTGTCACCACACACCTTCTCCTCCGTCCTGACTCATCTCTGTCCTCCTGCTGGCCAGTCACCCCTACCTAGTGGTTCTCATCTGTTTTAGTGAGTTCAGGGTCATTGCCAAACTAAGAAGTCAGTTTCCATCAGTGCTATTCTTCATGTTGAGCCACAACATAAAACACTTTATTGCAATTACAAATAGCAAAATGATTTTCTACTGAGCCTCAGCATCTGAACTTAATGGCATGCCGTAATGCCACCCTGCACTGTTGTGTGGCATATTTAATATCCATCTTTCTTAGAAATAACAGTGTTCAGAAATTAGAAGGGACTTTAGCAGTGAAATAATTAATGTGGATAACCATCATAAACGGCACAAATGGAACAAATACAGATGGTAGTGAGCCGTGATTGCTAATATGCTAACCTGTTTTGACAGAACTTTAGATTTTTTCATTGGGAGGTTCATGGATAGAAGTTAAAACGTCCCTTTCCTTATGACAAGAACTTTGTCTTTCTGGGTCAGAGATTCAGTGATCTCCTACCTGGGCAAGGTAGCATCACCAGAGTTTGGGCTGAGGGAAGGGCTTGCATCCCAGCTCTGTGCTCTCTCACACCCTTCCATCTCCTGCAGCCACATTTCTGCCCTTTGCCTCAGGCTCAGGTAGGTGGGGCCCACCCAGAACTGCAGCTAGACACCCACCTCTTCTGTGCTGTGGCTCTGAGGGAGGGGCTCCCTGGCTGGGCTCACTCAGTGGGAAGCAGCTCTTTGAAGATCCTAGCTGCATGCAGGTGCAAGTTGCGGAACCCAACTCCAAGAGGCTGCATGGAAATGAAAAATTACCGTAGAAAGATGACTCACCAAATCATAGACACTAAGCTATTGAGACAAATATAAGGACGGGGGTGTTTGGGGGCACTGGAAGCACTTGGCTGTGCCTGCTTTTGGCCCTGCTGGCCTTTAAGCAGCATTAGCAGTGGAAGGGCCATCCAAGTTTCTCTGGATGAGTCAGAAGTCCTCAGAGAAATGCTGGAGGGCAAACTGGGGAAGGAAGGTAGAAAGGATCTAGCCTTAACTTGTTAAGGATAAGTGCTGTGCTTTACACATATTTTATTTACTCTCAACAATAATCATTTGCCGTGGGCATGGTAAGTTAATATTTAAGATGAGGAACCTAAGCATTAGACAATAAGTGGTTTGCCAAGTTCACCAGGGGCAGGGAAGCTATGGGCAGAGCTGCTAAGGATTAGGGTTACACCACCCCAGCCAGGAGCCCCATTGATATGATACCAGGGGGCCTCACTGAGTCTTTCTGCCCCAGGAAGCCAAGCCCTCCTCTCTGATGCTGAATCCCAGCCCCCTTCTCGCACTCAAGGGCATTGATCCAAACGTTTGTCTCCTTTCCCTCCAGAGTCTTCATTCCCCCTTTATTTAATCATCTTCTTACAAATATGCTGTGATATCTCTAACTTTTTTTTTAATGGAGAAACCTTTCTCAATGTTTGTTTTCCTCCTGCTATAGCTCCTTTGCTGTGTTCTCTTTTACAGAACTCAAAAGAGCTGTCTCTCACTGTCTCCATCTAGACGAACACATTTCCCTTCATTCCGATGCTCGGTAACCCACTTATTCTGGTTTTGTCTCAAATCTAAAAGTAAGCCACTGAAACGGCTTCTTCCTAAATTACCAATGACTCCATGTTGACAAATCCAATGGTCAACTCCTTATTGACACAAATGGCCAGCTCTTCTGTTAGAACACCTTCTTCTCTTATCCTCTGGGAAAGCAATCTCTTGTGGGTCTACTCTTACAGCTAAACCTTCTCCATCTCCTTTGTTAGTTCCTCCCTATCTCTATTATTCCCAAATGCTGGAGGACCTCAGGGCTTCTCCGGGCTGTCTACATTCACTGCCTGGGTGATCTTACTTAGTCGCATGGCTTTCATGCCACCTGCATGCTGAAGTCTACCTCCTTGCTGGGCATTTCCATTTGAACGTCTCCTAGGTTTCTAAAATGTAACTCATCCACAGCCAACTCCTGCCTTTGCCACACAGCCCACTCCTGCCTTTGCCACACAGCCCCTCCCTCCAGACCCTGTCAAAATCATCCCTATCTCAGGCAATGGCAACTTAACCTTCCTTTTGTGGCTTCTAAGGCCACAACATTAGAAGTCATCCCTGATGCCTTTCCCTCATGCTTCTCATTCAATCTTTTATCCAGAAAATGACCACTTCTTACAATCTCTGCTGCCCCTACCCTGGTCCAAGACAGCATCACCTTGCATCTGATGAGGCTCCTGAGAGACACCCTGCTTCTTCCCTGCTTCAGCCTCTTCTCAACCCAGTGGCCAGAGCCATCCTTACTCAATGTAGCAATGTAAGTTGAATCCAATCGCTCCTCTCTCCAAACTTTCGATGGCTTAGGGTCAGGGTCTGGTGTCTCTGCCTCTCCGATTTCAGCTCCTACCCATTCCCCTTTGACTCATCTGCTTTCGCTGAACTAACCTCCTTGCCACTTCTCAAGCCAACCTGCAGGCTCCCTCTTCAGCTTCTTGGTCCTTACTATTTTTCCTGCCTCTTGACTTTGTCTTATGTTTCTTCATTGAACTTATTGCCTGACACAGCATATATTTATTTGTAAATTGTCTGAGCTCCCACTTGAATGTAAACTCTTTGAGGGCAGGGGCTTAATCTGTTTTGTCCACTATGTCTCTCCAGTGCTCAGAATAGTAGGTGCCAAATAAATATTTGCTAAGGGGATGGATTTGGACCTGGTGAGACTCTGCCGTCCTTGCCTGTCCCACCAGCCCTCATGGTAGTATTTGCATGCAGGAGGTGCTGTGTTTGCATGGTGGGGCTGTATCTGCCTGGCTCCCTAGAGATATGAAGTTCTAAATGTCAGTGAAATCCCAAATCCCTCAAAGAAGGATTTTACCACCCTAGTTAAAAATCAGGCCTGGAGGAAATATGCTACATTGCAGGGTGCATCTAAGGAAATAAAAATATTAGGTGGGTGAAAAATTGCAAAAAACAAAATTATTTTCAATTTAGATCTGAGGGGTTTAAATTAGTGTTCACTCCCATGCCCAGTGTAGGTGAAGACATTCAGCACCCAAACACAGACACTCTTGAGAGTAAATGAGAGTTATAATAGTTATGTTAGGGCCACAGGCACAAACCAAGACTGTCCTGGGAAAACCAGTTATGATCACCCTCATGAGAGAGAAAGGAATTGACTTGTGGCTGGGCCAGGGGACACACAGGTGATGCTGTAGGGCTGGCATTGAAGAGGATGCCTGGGAGAAGGTGGGGGAAGATAGTGAGGGGACCTGGAGGAGAAGAGCATCCACTAAAGGGCAGAGGAGAGCAGGAAGATCTGGAGTCATATGTTAAAGGGTGGGGGCAGGGAACAGTCTGGGAGAAAGGTCTATTTCATGTGCTTGAGAGAGGGGAGAGAGAGAAACTGGGATTCCTAGGGAAGAAGCTAATTGGGCACCAGCCGAGCTGGCAAGGGAGGGAGCCCTGAAATGAGAACAATTTTGGCTGGGAGCCAAAGTGCTTTCTGAGACAGATTGAATGAGAAACAACATGGCGATTTGGAAAGAACTTTGAGACTAGATTGACTTAGTCTCAAATTCTGGTTCTCATTTGGTTTGACTGTGGGGAAGACACTGATTGTGCTTAGCCTCAGTTTCCACAAGACAGCACCTTCCTTAAAGAATCATGAGGCCAGGTGTGGTGGCTCATGCCTGTAATCCCAGCACTTTGGGAGGCCGAGGTGGGTGGGTCATCTGAGGTCGGGAGTTCGAGACCAGCTTGACCAACATAGAGAAGCCCTGTCTCTACTGAAAATACAAAATTAGCCGGATGTGGTGGCGTATGCCTATAATCCCAGCTACTCGGGAGGCTGAGGCAGGAGAATTGCTTGAACCCAGGAGGTGGAGGTTGCGGTGAGCTAAGACGCACCATTGCACTCTAGCCTGGGCAACAAGAGTAAAACTCCATCTCAAAAAAACAAAACAAACAAACAAACAAAAAAAGATCACGAGGAATAAATAAGAAAACGCATGCAAGACATCTAACCCAGTGCATGGCACAGAGTAGGTGCTTCTCTGGCAATAGCAAAGAAGCCTGCTCAAGAAGACAGAGACTGAAGGCCAAGGCTTTATTTTGGATTTGCCGAGAGAAGTCAGGGGAAGAGCTTGAGTCCCCGTAACTGCACTCTCCCCTAGGGTCTGGCAAGGAGGCCCTGATACTGAAGGAAGGATGATAACAGGGTGCTTTGGAGGGACAGCTGCAGCTTCACACCTGTGCAGGGCCATCTGGGTCACCAGCACAGTCACTGACGTAGGACAGCTCCATGTGGCTGATACCGGGATGGTGACTCACAGTCCAAAAGCCTGTTTGTGTTCTGGAACCATCTGTGAGTGCTCTGGTCAGAAGAGAAGGGTTCCCAGGGGAGTCCTGCCCTGTGAACAATGTCAGGACCCCTTAGCATGGCAGTCAAGGCTCCCAATGATATGTCATGGTTTCCACTTCCAGCCTTGTCGTCTGTCTATAACTCTACCATATACACCTCATGCTCCTGCCAAACTGTTCCTCAAGCACCTGCTGTCACTTCTCTCCTCCATCCCAATCTATCTGCCTGAAAACATCCAGTTTCCAGTCATCAGCCCTCGGCTGACACTTGAACTTGGCAGACTCATTCCACTCCCTGGGGTCTGGACTAGCTGTTCCCTCTGCCCAAAAGGCTCTTCTCCTGGCCATCTGCATGGTTCACTCCCTCACTTCCTACAGGAAGTCTCATTCACCTTTTGGGGATTTTTTTTCCCGACTGAAATTTGAAGCCCTTTCTCCAACATTTCTTGTATGTATTTATTTATTCCTGATTTGTGTTTTCTGTTTAGCTCTTCTGACCATCTAACTTACACTGTATCGGGGGTTGGCAAAGGATGACCCTTGGGGCCAAATTCAGTCCACTCCCTGTTTTTGTAAATAAAGTTTTATGAGAACACAGACATGCTTATTCATGTATGTATTGTCTATGACTGCTTTCATGCCACAATGGCAAAACTGAGTAGTTGCTAAAGAGATCACAAGATCTATAAAGACTAGAATGTTCACTTACTAGTGATTAGCCTTTTCCAGGAAAATGTGCTGAGCCATGCTCTAACTCATGTATGTCATGTACTTTATGTCTTCTCCACTAGAATGTAAGCTCCGTGTGGGCAAGGATTTTTGTCTCTCTTCTAAATTACTGCATTCCCCCTTATCTGGGAAAACATTAACTACTCAGTATATATCTGTTGGATGAACGAATGAATGTTGAAAATTTTATTCATTGGCAAGGTCTAGCTCAAATATCACTTTTCAGGAAGCACTCCTTTGCATCATGGGGATTTCTGCACAAAATCTCATTTCTCTTACTAGATGGTAAGCTTCGAGTGTCACCTCTATCTTGAAACCATCCTTTGTCTCCCACGATGGAACTGACCTTTCTTCATCTATTCCTCTTACAGTCTTCTGTGGCTGCACATAGTGTACAGTAGGTATTGAGGTATTTGACACATGTTGCACTCTCCACTTGACTGAGATTAAGTGGGTGGGGACTGTGATTTGTCTCTGTCCCAGGCATATATCTCAGAGCCTGCAGCCTGGCACATTGCAGGTTCTTAGCATACGGAGCTGGATTTCCCCCACTGAAACCTTCACAGCCCTCCTAGCAGAGACAGACACACATTTAGTAGGGGCTAAGCTATGTTTGTGGAGTAGAATGAAAGGCAAAGGGAACAGTGCTGAGCCAGAGAACACAGCATTAGTGGGAGCTGTGGAGAGGAAGCTAGAAATAGGCAAAGAAGGGAGGGGACAGGCTCTGTTTCATTTCACTCTAGCATAAAGAGGTAACAATTTTAAAAAATCAACTCTCCTCGGCCTCCAGACACACATGCTCTGTGGCATCATTAAGCAGCTGGTGCCAACATTTACCTCACACCTCCCTTAGTAGGCAAGAAACATTTCCTAAACCCTTCTCCTCTACGCTTTTAAAATAAAGGCCTTAGTGGATCTCAACTTCAGCAAACATAACATTTTCTACTCTTCTATACTGTAAGATTTTTGAGAGTAATGACTGTGTCATTCTTTTATATTCCTAGTACCTAGACCATGATTACATAATAATAGATGCAGAATTAATTTTCATTGAGTTACATAAATGGTACAATATGAAAAGAGAAGGGAAGAAGGAAAGATGGAAGAAAAAGACTTGCACAGATGCTTGTTGTGACTTGGAACTTGGGAAAAAGTCCAACAATCAACAAAATACTCAAAATACTTTAAATGAAGGTAAAAACCATCATTGTTTTCTCTCTGCCTAAGGTTTTTAGGAATTTTCTTCTATTCAAGAACATAATTGCAGAAAACTAGACCGATGATCTGATTGCTTTCATAAGCTCCATGATGATTAAAAGAGGTGTAGGCAGCTCCAAGGCCACACATGAAAAGAGAAATGCTGAGCCTGTTCCATTTGAGCCTTTGTGTCTTGCTTGGCTCTTTGTCAAAACCAAGTCTCCTTCTGGAGATAGAGATGCAGATCACCACCTACTCCAACTGTTTCCACTTGACTTGAGAGACAATGTGGGGAAGAACATCACCCCCATTTCACCCTTCAGAGGCAGGTTGCTTCTGCTATGGCAAGGAGAAGATCGCTTTCTATGTAAGATTTCTTATTTCTGTCTTCCGGAGGTTGGTTCATTTTCTTTTAAACACCTGTGCTGTAATATGCTAACCTGATCCTAAGACAGGCCCCAACTAGTACACACACAGATCCATGCACACCCACACACATACACAAGCTTATTGTCATAGCTCGCCCCCCCCTCCCCCATGCTCTCTGTAGTCCCTGGTCCTGCCTTTGTGCAGGCTGGACCCAGGACACAGAGCATCACCAGCCCTGCACATCCAGTCCAGCAGCAGCCTTGCAGCGAGGGCAGGGCGGGCTCAGGGGCCAACCTTATTGTCATAGCTCGTGTCTCTTATGGACAAGATGCAGAGTGAGTGAGCCAGCAGATGGACACCCTGGGGGTTTGGAGCCATGTCACTCCCTATCAGCTCTCTCCAAACATCCAGGCAGGATCTGGGAGGGACTGCCCTTGAGATGGGCGGGCGCCATGAATTTCCAGCTGGAGCAACATGTTTCTGTCCCCAAGGGGTGAAGAAGTTTCTTCAGCTGTTCTGTAGATATGTCATGTTGAGATTGAATTCAGATGTAGTTTTAGCTGCCTTCCTTCTTAAAACTTCCCTCTTCCTTTTTGAATTCCAATGAGGCATCTTTTGAATGCTGAGATTGGGAAGCAAGACTGAGACCTGCTTATGGGCCAAGGGTTCTTACTATTAGATAAGGGTTAGGATCATTAGACCTGCCTATGGGCCAAGGGTTCTTACTAATAGATTTTGAATAACCATAAAAACACATTTCCTGCATTCTTCTTTATCATAGATCAACTGGTTAATTAATCATTCACTTAATGAGAATTTATTGTACCTTGACTTTGTGTCAGGTAGTGTGCTAGATGCAAAAGTAGATATTCTTATTTCAGTTTTTCAGATAAAGAGAATGAGGTTCAGAGAGTTGAGGGGTTTAGGTGGAAAGTGGCCGAGTCAGGAACCAAAGGCCTGTCTTCTGGTGCCTGCTTAATGGGGTTTTA
>NW_012114455.1:2359150-2360337 GCF_000951035.1 Colobus angolensis palliatus
TTAGGGGTTATTTCTTAAGCCTGTGGGTAACCACTGAGGCAGCAGGCCAGAAAGTCACGTGACCCAGTGTGATGTATGGGAGAGGACAGCGTGGTGCCTTGTATGCCATGAAGAATTTATCTCAAGGAGATGCTAGTGAGCTCCAGAGATTTAACATCAGTGCCGAGAGATCAAAGATATGATATCTCTGGCAGAGTGCACTATCAGGAGCGATCAAAGCAAAACAAAAGGGTTCATTTCAGTGCCCTATGCATTAGCGGCCTGACTCGCTGACTCTGGGCACAAAGGAATCCGTCACAGTTTGGGAATGGTGCTAACACCCGCCTGGGCGTTTTCTTCTTGACATCTCCATACATCTCACTGTTGCCTGTCCATAAACAAAAATGTTACCAGGCCCATGGGTTTGCCCCTGCTCATCCCCAAGCTGGCTGTCCTCATCTTCTGAGTGTGTGTGTGTGCTCAGTAGCTCTCCTGCCTTCCTCGGATGATGGTGGTAGAGGCCGTCCTTGTCTGGAGGAGGCTTGTCAGGGTGCACTGCTGCAGGTTGGCCCCTGAGCCCGCCCTGCCCTCGCTGCAAGGCTGCTGCTGGACTGGATGTGCAGGGCTGGTGATGCTCTGTGTCCTGGGTCCAGCCTGCACAAAGGCAGGACCAGGGACTACAGAGAGCATGGGGGGAGGCGTCAGGATTGGCCACCAACTCACTGAGGGACTTTGGTCAAGTTGCTTCACTTTGCTGAATCTCAGTTGCCTTAT
This sequence comes from Colobus angolensis palliatus, assembly GCF_000951035.1. Taxonomy (NCBI): domain Eukaryota; kingdom Metazoa; phylum Chordata; class Mammalia; order Primates; family Cercopithecidae; genus Colobus; species Colobus angolensis. Next base: position 2,359,904 of record NW_012114455.1, read on the forward strand.
CTGTGAATTAGGCAGTTGGTCTGTGTCAATAACTTTCACCCCCAGCTTCTCTGATGATGTAAGTTTTCCAATCAAATTATAATAACCCAAATAGAGGAGATGCCCCATAAATACTTCTTGAATGAATCAAAGCAAGTCTATAAAGAAAAGCATGGAAACACGTGGACTGCAATGGACAGGGCCCTGGAGAACGCCCTTCTGAGCGCCCTCCCTCCATTCTCACCCCGGGCATCCCAGTGTGCGTCTCTGAGGCCCTTCTCTGGAACCCCAAGGCTCCACTGAACCCAGCCTGACGACCACAAATACAGACTTTCTTGTTTCTTAAAGCTCTGACATTCGGTGATTCTAGGGGAGCTGCTAAGTCTCAAATCTCTCACAAATTCATGAAAGATCTCTGACATATTTTCTACATTTTTTTCGCAGAAATTTCCCTG
>NW_012114455.1:2360772-2367941 GCF_000951035.1 Colobus angolensis palliatus
CGCCCGCCTCGGCCTCCCAAAGTGCTGGGGTTACAAGTGTGAGCCACTGCGCCCGGCCACAAGATGCCTCTTTATAAGAGGCTCCAGCCTGCCTTTCCAGCTGTTTCTTCCCACTCCTATCATTTCCCTTCTCCTAGCAAAACTCTGTATTGGCTTATGCATGCCATGTGTTCTTATGCCTTGCATCTTTGCTTTTGCCATTCCTTGTGCTATTGCTTTTCCACTTTCTTCCTGCAAAACTCCTGTTCATCCTTTAAGACCTGGCTGTGATGTCCTGGCTTTTGAACGGTTCTACCTCTCACTCACTCACACAGGGCGGTCAGCTGCTGCTTTCTCCGAGCCGCCTTACCTTCTGGGACACGCCTCCAACACGGATCTTTGCATAGCCTACCTTGGCTCATCTGGATATGTTCATCTTCCCTGACAGATGGAGTGCCCCTGAAAGGCAGAGACTTAGCTTTGAATTCCCAGTGCCTAGCATGGAGCCTGATCCATAAAAACCACTCCATCCTTGTTCGTGAAATGACTGACAGAAACAGCAAGGGCCCCTGTGCATTTGGGTGTGGCCCCAGAAGAGGCAGCTTCTGCGGCGGTTGCCTGTGGAGGCCAGCCGGCCACTCTCCCTGCACACAGCAGGCTGGCTTTGCCACCACAGGCCGCTTCTCAGAAGCTCGGCTGTCTCTCCTTCCTTACCTCCCAGACCCCTAGGAAAGTCTTTCCCACCAGAAATGTCTTTTTGGTGGCTTCACTCTGAGAAGGAAGGCTACAGAGCTTACAGATCTTAAACTTAAATGAATAAACAATTCACAGTGGTCCCCTGGCTTAGGCTGAATCTCAACATGGAGGACTTGGTGTCCACGGTAAGTCAGGAGACCTGAAGGTGGGAGGCGCTCAGTTGTCTTCAGCGGCTGTACCCTGCACCCTGCCTGGCTACACGGCTTTCCTTCCCCGTCCCTCAGGGAGTCTGGCCCTCCCACCCTGGATTAGTTGCATTTTCGTGGTCCTCCTCCTTCTAATCTCTCTGCCTGCCTCACAAAGTGGAGAATTCGATTTTCTTCCCAAAGAAAATCGGATTTGACTTAGCTCCATCCATTTTCACAATTGCTACTGAAACGCTAACTATCTCTGTGAGGACAAAAGAACCAAACGAAGGACTTTCAGGGGGGGATGAGCATGTGGACACAACTGTGCCTGACTGAGAATCCCTTACAGACCCGGGAGAGACATCTGCAGGCAGCGGGATGCGGACTGGAAGCCCTGGGTCTCCAGAGTCTGGCGATGAGGAGACCCAGAGGGAAGGAATTGGTTTGAAGTAGGGCTGCCTCGGGGGTGAGCATTTCTCCCGCAGCCCCACACCCAGCAGCTCTGAGAGAAGCCAGAGCTTCCTGATGCACCTGGCGTGACACTGGGACAAAGGCAATCCATTATGTGACTGGTATATCAGAGTCACGGAGGGGCTGGGTGCAGTGGGTTAAAGAGGCTACAAGGCCGCAGATGGACAAGGTGTGGCCGTCACAGCTGTGGTGGCTGGCCCCATGAAATAATTGGGACACCAGGAGGTACAGGGTCAGAGGACCTCTAAATAGCTCTGTAATCTTGGATGAGTCACTGGAAGCCCCCGAGCCTCACCTTTCCCATCTGCAGACCAGGGAGAAGTATCACCTACGTGGTGGGCTGTCCTGGGGCTCAGTGTTCTCCTGCAGCACACTGCACATGCCTCTACTGTGCGTGAGCGTGCGAGTCCCAGGTAGTGCATGGATAAAGCATGTTAAAGCATGTTGACCATGGACGTGCTCTCCCAGGGGAGTGTAGGCTTCCAGAGCAGGAAGGGGTGCATCTTACTCACTGCTTTCCCAGGGTCAAGCACCCTGCCTGGCCCCTGCGGAGCTCAGGGTGTCTGGTCGCCTGAGTGAGATGATGTCATTTAGACTGCTTGCCACCTGCGGCACACAGGAATTAGCTTCCAGGTTGAAGTGGGGCCAGCGTAGGGCCCACAGGAACCTGGACCATCTTGACTCTTTGTATAGCGAGGGGAAAGGAGGCAGGAGAAGCCCTGAGTACTTGTCAGTGGAGTGAAGTCTGTTAAGCTTTAAGCGGGAGGATCCAGTTCAGTAAGTAACTTGGTCCCCTGGGATGGAGGGCCCCCAGGTCCCTTCTGTGTTGGCTCCACAGCTTCTCTTCTCTCCTGTATTAATTCAAGTGGGGAAGGCCTGAGCTTGCCTCCCTGAATTCCCTGCACCCTGCAGACGCTGCCCCATTCTCAAGGTGCCATGTGTAATCAGGAAGCAGAGGCTAGCTCCAAAGCTTTCGGGGCAGAGGGAGGAGAGGGCAGTGTCTAGGCAGTTTGTTGTCCTGTTGCTGAGGAGACCTTGAGGAGGAGGCTTTTGGGGCAGGCATGCCTGTTGCAGGGTTGGAATGGGCCTTGGGGAGGGGCAGTACCCTCTCGGCCAGAAAACACAACTGGGCCATCTTCCCTCATCTCTGGCAGAATGGCTGCCTTCTTAGTCCAGACTGAGTCCTGTGGAATGTGCGGTTGGAGCAAAAATATGAAGAATGAGTCTAAGAGGTCGTGAAGAAAGACAGACCCAGGAGACTGTGGCTCAGCCTTTCTTAGGAAGTAGACCTCTAAGAAACAAGAACGTTAGTTTAACAACAAATCTCATTGTTTTAGGGAAAAGAGGTAGTGCATGGATAAAATGTGGAAAGATACAGAAGCAGAAACAGGAAGTGGAGCCTGGTGAGGAACAAAAGGTGTCACAAGGGTCATTTTAGGGACATATTGCAGGAGAGACAGGAAGTCGAAATTGGCACCATTCTTCTAGATTGCCCAGAGCCCTCCAGCGTCACAGGGGGAGTCAAAGGGTCAATAGGTGCTTCTCCTTTGCAGCCTCAGGGAGTGATTACCTGCAACAAGCCCGGGTACTGTCCCTGTAAACAATGAGACAGGCAGGCAAGACAGGAGCAGCTCCCTGGCATTCTGCTGCTGGAGCATGGAAGCAGTGCTGGCCGGGAGCTCACAGGTGGGTGTGAACCTGGGGGCTCCATAGATATTCATGGGACCCAGCGCACTCCACCAGACAGGAGAAAAGCTCACAGCCCAGGGTCCCCTGTTATTTTATGAGCTTGGGAGGTTCCTGCAGCTAGAAGCACAAGAGAGGGAGCCCTAATCATAATTACTAAGAGCACACCATGTTTGCTGCTTTTAACTGTTTCCAAATCCTTCGAGTTCATAGGCTCATCTGCTCCTAAACCAGTCCTTTGAGGTATCTGGCAGACACTTTTCCACCCTTCCCTTCCTTGACATTTCTGTGGCATTTGGCTCTGTGGTGGCTTCCTTCTTTGCTTCCTTCTTCTGGAAACTCTCTTTTATTGTCCTCTTTCTGGGACACCCTCCTCCGGAGTTTCCATTCCTTCTCAGTCCCCGTCCTCACTCTGCTTCCTGTCCCCAGCCACTTAAATATCGATGTCCCTAGGTTCTATTCTCAGCTGTCTTCTCACTCAGAATTCATCTCCTCAGAGGAGACTCCTCACTCCCTGAGACATTTACATCATGTCTCCACCTAGCCTGTGGCCATGGCCCTCAGCCCCACAGAGCCCGCTGCCTGCCGACTAGACCCGTCCACATGGGGGTCCACAGGCCCCTCGAGTGTGACACATCCAAATGAGTTACTCACCCTCTCCTCCCTCTTGGCATCATCTCTGCACCATCAACATCCCCTAACCGTCCGCCAGAAATCAGGGAGCCATCCTGGCTCCACCCTCTCCCCACCTCAAACGTCTGGTCAATCATGCCTTCCTCTCAGCCTGACTCCTACAGGTATCTTCAATCTGTGCCCATCCTCGGAGCTCTGAGCTCATTCCATACTTCGTAAATTTGCTTAGACTGGTGGTTCTCGACCATGGGTGATTTTTGTCTTCCCCGCCTAGGGGACATTTGACACCATCCAGAGACAGTTTCTAATGGTCACAACAAAGTGGTTGCTACTAGCGTTAAGTGGGTAGAGGCCAGGGATGCAGCTGAACACGATACAATGCACCAGGCCACCTCTGCAACCAAGAACCAAAATGGCGATGGTCCCAGGGTAAAGAAAACCTGGCTTACAATATGCAATGCTTTTCTTTCTTTTTTTTTTTTTTAGACAGAGTCTTGCTCAGTTGCCCAGGCTGGAGTGCAGTGGCACGATCTCGGCTCCCTGCAACCTCCACCTCCTGGGTTCACGCTATTCTCCTGACTCAGCCTCCCAAGTAGCTGGGACTACAGGCTCCCACCACCGCACCTGGCTAATTTTTTTATATTTTTCGTAGAGACGGGATTTCACCATGTTAGGCAGGATGGTCTCGATCTTCTGACCTCGTAATCCACCTGTCTCAGCCTCCCAAAGTGCTGGGATTACAGGCGTAAGCCACCGTGCCTGGCCAACATTCAATACTTTTCTAACTGGTGTCTCTGACAATCAGGTTGGTTCCCCTTCAAGCCCCTCTCTGCTGCTTCCTGCGAGAATGCTTAGCTTACAAATGAATCTGTCTGCATGTCTCCATTTCCCAACTTCTCAGCATAGTTTACAAAGCTCCCTAAGATATGGCCCTGCCCACCTCTCCAGACCCACCTTCCATTTCCTCTCTTAGTCCATGCTCCAGCAGTACCAGATAGTCTGGCATTCTCCGAGTAAATCATGCTCTTCCATGCCTCTGGGCCTCTGCCTAGGTCTCAAATGACCCTATCCCAGGGTCCATCCCGCTGTGTCCACTGTTTGCATCGTGTCAGAGCTTACTTCGTCTTTCAAGACTCAGCCTGAATATCATTTCCTGGACAAAGCCTTCTCTTGGCTATGCTTCTACCACAATTTGTATGTATTTTCATGTCTACCTCTCACATTTCTGTTTCTGCAATCTTCTTGAGGTCACAGATGTGATTTTATTTATCTTTACAGACCCAATGCATAGCGCCATGTCTGGTGAGTGAATGCACACGGGAAGAAAGCTTTGCCAAAATTTGCACACCTTGTTGCTGGATTAGGACTGGCATTCAGGTCTTTGGACTTCCAAGCTACGCTCACCTCATCAGACCTGATGCCTCTAAGTAGGTCAGTTTTAGGTCCTCAGCTACTTGATCCATCTGGCTCCCAGTTAGAGAAGCACAAGAAATTAATCACACATGGTGGCTGCTGCCTCCATAAGTGCTTCCATTTATTCACAAGCTGAAAGACAAGAGCTTGTCCCCCCAGCGTATGCTGGATCAAAAGCGAGGAACAAAAAAGATTGCAAAAGAAAGATGCAGGAAACAGTAGCTACTTTGATGCAGGCAGCTCTTTGAGGAAGCAACTGAGGACTGTGCCCTCAGCAGCGAAGAGAGAGAGAAGTCACTGCCAGAGGGTGAAGGAAATCGCTGCAGGAAGGGTGGGACCTCACTAGCTTCTCTGTTGGTTTCTAGTGAGTGCCAGGAATGGGGGAGGGGTGTCTCATTACTCTCACCTCCTTGCTGCTCTGCCTGGGGTCTTTACAGTCTGCTCCATTTGGAGACTAAGGATTCCTACAGGAATGGCAATCTGAGCCAGAGATTTAGGAAGGAGGTTTATAAGTAATGGCTAGAGCGATAGAGTAATTAATAGGAAACTATTATTAACAATACAATGATTTCATAATGATTCCACAATTTATAATATAAATGTATACATAATTTGATGAATTATTGTATTGAGCCCAAGGATGCAGTAATGCCCAGATCCTTTCCTTGAAATAGCCACCCCTTCTCATGAGGACCCCTCAGAAAATAGAAGCACACAAAGAAAGGAAAGCAAAGCAATGCTTCACTGTTAGCCGGACTTGTGATCAAAACCCTTACACTCTCTGGTCAGCGAACTAGGTGACGTTTTCCACTAAGCAAGTTAGGACTAAGCAGCTCATAACAACAGCCAATCCAGTGCACCAGCTGCCTCGGGAAAGTGTAGTCAGCTGCAGAGGCAGTGAGAGAGTTACTGTTTCCTTCGAATTCCTGTTCTCTGGAGTTGACTTGGGCAGCCTGGCTCTGAACCAGGACACCATCTCCGGGTTGGTGGCCATCTGAGAAAACATAGAGAGAAGACACTTTCAGGAAGGCAACCTTGTAATGCTGAGAGGAAACTTGTGCTCAAGGAGACTCTGAGGAGATTTTGGGATCTAACCCCAAGGCACTGCAGAGTGGAAAAGGTCATTGGGAACCCCTTGTCTTACCAGAAAACCAAGCAAAGGAGATGATAGCAAGAGACTGGACTGAAGTTAAAGAATAATGCTTAAGTGTTTTGTTTGGTACTCAAAGGGCTTGCCTTCCCATTGTATTCACAGATACTGCAAAAGACTTTGGTGAAATGCCATGTGGAAGGAGGAAGATTGGTTCCCATTGTGAATATTGAAAAAATGAGTCCCGGGGTTCTGAAGGCAGCTTGAGATATTTTGAGCATTTCACCTCTGAAGTAAGAGTGCAGCCCTCCAATTCAAAAGTGTAATTTCTAGTCCCTTTGTTGAAAAGTCAGTTATGAAACTTTACAGTTTCACTTTTGGCTTTGGGCTGAACTTTTCAGAGCCTTTAAGGCCAGGTGGGTAAGTATTTTTAGAGATGGTAATGAGGCCTGGGGGCTATGCACACAGCTGGAGCTCAGCAGGTGTCTCTGAGGAGAAGGATAAGGACCTCAGTCATGGTCAAGACCCCTCTCCGGATGGCTTCTCATCCCTCAGACCCACAAGAGAGGTGCATCGTAAGCTCAAGACACCTGAGACACCTTAATCCTCTTCCCCAGCCCTCTGTCTGTCCCTTGAAGGGATGCAGTGCGCTGGGGAGATGAAATCAGTTTGCATCTTAGGAAGGATATGGATTGTTTCTTTTCTTTCTCTGAGCTGTCACTTGCTATAAAAACGATCATTGATATTCAGCCATTATACTTCCATAATCATTAATATTCTTAAAAGGCTCTTGGAAACACATTTATACAAGGCTACACGATCAGTTCCTACATTTACTTTCAATTTAAATAACAGTTTTAGCCAGGGTTTTGATGTGCTGTTTACTTTAATTACCATTCTGCCCCTTTCTGTGTCTTGACACAGTGTCATTTAATATTTTATGAATTTCCCTTAGCCCTTTTTTCCCTGATACGTGTGATTTGAATGGGTTGCCTTTTTTTTTTTTTTTTTTT
>NW_012114455.1:2368767-2554520 GCF_000951035.1 Colobus angolensis palliatus
AAAAAAAAAAAAAAAAAAAAAAGAAATTTACTATTTTATGTACTAGGAACTACAGAAAGTCATAAAGGAGACCGTGCAATATGGTCAGTAACAGAGTGTGTCAAAGTGCTAAGGAATCACAGTGGTGGAGACTGATGAGCAGGTCAGAGAAGTTTTCGTTGGAAGGGTACTTTCTGAACAATTCTTGAAGGATGCATGGGAGTTAGGGGTGGTTGGGGAGGACAGTGTTAATTGTGGCAGGATGGGGTTGGTGGTTGGAACGGTGCTGTCTTCTGGTCCAGCTGCGCCTGGCTCCGGCCAAGGGCAGGGCCAATGTGTACCGCCTGCAGCAAGCATAGCGGTTTGGCAGGGAGGCTCATAACGAGACGTTTACCCATCCTCAGAAAGCAAGGGCTTTCCTATGGGACCATTGTTGGCTCCTGCCCTACAGAGGAACATGCACTGGAACTCGGGGCTAGGAGGTTACATGCAAACTCAGTTCTACTAATTGCTAGTTGGGGCCTTTGATGACACCTTTTATGTCTCTGTAAAAGTCATAAAATGTGCTTTTGTGAGGGCTAGATGAGATAAAACCCATGACACAGACTGGCAGTCAGTAGTAACATTAGCTGGGTCTGAATGTGAATCTGAGGTTGACGAGTACGGGAAGGAATAATAGCAAAGATAAGGAGAAGAATAAGCCCATGTAAGCATCCCTGGGATCCTAGAACAACAGAGACCGATGCATGACCAACTGGGGAGAAAGAGAGAAAAAGAGCTTCCACCGGCCCCATTTCCCACCTCCTCCACCTACTCTTTGTTGACACTTAATATAGAAACTAGGCCTGTAACTGGCGACAGATCAATACTTCCACTGAAGAATAAAAACTCTCATGGGACAGGCTAGACCAGGGATATGATCTCAATAATGTGCGTCGGGGAATTGGGGCTTATTGGAAAACGTGGCTTTGGAGGTAACAGGCAGCTGTCAGGCCCCAGAAAATGGGAAAGAAGTGGATATCAAAACCTGTAACTCTGGTTTAAGGACAGACATTATTTCCTTGTCTCTTTCTGTAGGAACTGAAGTAAATTGCCCTTTAGGCAGAACCAAACCAAAGAGGAGACATAAACTCATTTTTGAGTGAGCAAATCCAGCTAAAAATGACTTTCCCATTGCTTCCTTTCTCAGATACGGCAATACCATGGGTAACAGATGAATGGATAATCTTCATTTAATGGCAAAGATAAGGGGGATCCTTCCTGATACTGAAGGTACAAAATAAACATCCCGGTATTTCCAGACTCCCACCTTCCACACACTGGCAATTCAGCAGAGGTCTGGGTTTATTCTCTGGTCATCACTGCATTTATGAATCTTCAATTAGTCCTGACTTAGCTTGAGAGTTTTTATAAAACTGCCCAGCACAGTGCCTAGCAGAGAGTACATGTTGCATACGTTTGTTAGTTTCTTTCTTTCCACAGCTACTGCTGCTGGCTACTTTGCGTTTGTGAGGATTTGGTCACAAGAGGGATTGTCTAGAGAGAGCAGATGGTCTGGTTGACTTTCAGTTGTAGTCACAGCAACAATAGCACCATTTATGGGGCCATACACTTTATGCCAGAGGTTTTACACACATTTCCTCATTTAATACTCCAATGAACCCTGTGAAATGGACACTATCACCTCCATTTTGCAGATAAGCAAACCGACGCTCATGGCAGTGAAATCATTTGACGAGTCATACAAAGCTAAAATGTAGATGGCAGAGCCAGGATTTGATGAGAGGTCCCTGTGACATTTCAAACCAAGCTGTTTTTGGTGCTCATATCACTTTCTAAACAGAGAACTGGAGAGCTGGAAGGACCCTCAGAGATCATCTGGGCTGGTGGTTCTCACCTGGGGGCGATTTTGTCCCCAGGGGACATTTGAGACCATCTGAAGATTTTTTTGGTTGCTACGACTAAGTAGGGGAGTAGGGGTACCTGCTCCTGGCCTCCAGTCGGGAGGCCAGGGTGCTGCTAACCACTCTGCAATGCTCAGGCCAGCCCCCATGAAAAGAATTATCCTATCCAAAACGTCATTCGTGCTGAGGTTGAGAAACACTGGTCTAGACCAATCTCCTGATTTTACAGATAAGAAAACCTGGGTGTGGGTAAGGTTAAAGGTCTTGCTAATTTCCTTGGGACAGAGGCTCCTGGGGATCACCATACATCCCCACAGTCCTCCCCTACCCTGTGCTGCCCAGGAAGAAGAGCTCAAAGGGAGTGCCCCAGACTGGCCGTCGCCAGCATGGTGTGGAAAGGTCCTGCTTAGTTTTCCAGGGAGCCAGCAATTGCTTACATCAGAAAACTTTGTTCTCAGGAGCAGTGCCCTTATTTAGATTTCAGGGAAAAATAAAAACAGCTAAAGTTTTCTCAAATAGTGAGTTTCCCAATTTGCTCCCGTTGGCAATTTTCTAATGTAGATTCAGTGGAATCTGGGTGAGAGGGTGCTGCTGAGTGGGGATGTGCTTACCAAGGGGAAAATGAATGTGTCCCCTGATCGGAGGCCAGCTTGCCCGACAACTGTGACTGTCAGCACACAGGGCTGGGGCCCTGGCGTCGGGAAGGGAGTGGGGAGGAGCAGGGATGCACCTTCAGGGCACAAAGGGTGCTGGTGGAGCCCAGCTCCAAAGCACAGAGAGGGCACCAGGCACAGTGGGCAGGGAGCGGGCAGAGGAGGGAGTGAGCTGTCCCCCTCCTCGGTCATGCCTGCATCACTGCCCAGGTCCTGGGGGCCTAGGGAAGGAGTGGAGGGGAGGGGCGACAGTTTCCTAAGTCACACTGGCCCATGGATTCTGGGGAAGGATCTGGGCAAATCTGCAGCAGCTCCGAGTCTCAGTTTCTTTCCTTGCTGGTAGGACGATGGCAATAATACCCGTGATGGATAAAGTGAGAGACTCTTGGGACACACAGCACGTGCCTGCTTCTTCCCCAGCTCGGAATCCTCCAGTAAAGGGGGCATTTTCAGACACAGTGAGCTAGAGGAGGCTTTTTTCAGTTTCTTAATTCTAAATGTTTAATTACTCTAGGCACCTAATAGTTGTATATATTTATGGGGTACCTGTGATGTTTTGACACAACTGTACAATATGTAATGGTCAAATCGGGATAACTGGTATCCATCAACTCAAGCATTTATTATTTCTTTGTGCTAGAAACATTCCAATTCTACTCTTTTAGTTCTTTTAAAATATGCAATAAAATACTGTTAACTATAGTCACCCTGTGGTACTACTGAATATTAGATCTTATTTTCCTATTTTACTGTATTTTTGTCCTCATTAACCATCCCACGTTATCCCTCCCTTCCCACTACCCTTCCCAGCTGCTGGTAACCATCATTCTCCTTAGTGAGGGTTGCTGTTTTGCAGAATGTTGGCCAGGGCAGGAGAACGTAAATACACGAGTGTACCTAGACCTTCCGATACGCCAGCAGCCAAGCATGTGCCACCAACACCTAAGCCCAGGAACTAAATCCAACGCATTTTCATTCATAGAGGAATGAAATTCATTAATTAACTTTGAATTAATCATAGGGGAGAAGCCTCCAACAGCCCCTGTCGCCCCCTCCACCCCTGTCTCGCCTTATCTGGTCCTTTTCTTTTGAGCAGGTGAGTGATCTCTTGATTCCTCGCTCCGGGATTCCCAGCCACGGGCCGCAGCTGGAAGTGGGTTTCACAGAAGGTCCCGGGCTGGCCTCACCTGACATGCCCTGTGTGTACCTCACTTGGGTCCTCAGTGTCAAAGGCAGGACTGTGTGTGACGCGGGGTTCCCACAGAGCACTAATGGAGTCCGTTAGTATTCAGACCGACTTTCCTATTTTTTTTTTTTTTCCCCTAAGAGTGCAACATTGTGGTTCAATATTTGCTGGGTGGTAATTAATAGCACTTAATCTGTAGATCTGGAGCTGGTTTCTCATCTGCTGAGAAATGAGGTTACCATAGCCACCCTGTGTTTGGCTCCTTCTCTCCTTTTCCCTTCCCAGAAATGTCCTTTTGTGTTTTTCTCAGCCCTAGGAGGGCTCAGGACAAGAAGGCTAAAAGCACCCAGAGAGATTTGCTGCTGCATTAGCAGGCAGCTACCTGAAAGAAAAGTTTATGAAGACAAAGAAGAAATGGACTTCCACCCACCTCAGAGGCCTGATGTGGTGTCAGACAAGACATCCTCACAGGCGGAGGGGCCTCTGACTCTTCCACACACGGTCCTCAACAAAGCACCTTCAGTTATCAAACTATGATTTTTTGACTGCGTACTGTGTTCCAGGTGGCTCAGATAGGTATTTTGTCGAATTCTCATAACACTACAACTATCTTGAAAGGCAGGTATACATGATACAAATGGTACAAATGAAGAAACTGGCTTTCAGAGAGACCAAGTAACTTGCTCAAGGCCACACAGCTAGAAATTAGCAGAAAGAGAGCTCCAATCCAGAGTCAAACCCTTCCCCCCGTTCCATGCTGTTGTTGAAGATGTGAATTCCACTGTGTGAATTTCTAGGCTTCTGCATATGACTTGCCCACAGAGCATTAGGTGACATGTATAGTGTTAATTCGACCGCATTTTGGCATGGTTATGCGGCTTCTCTGCAAATCGTTTCATCTTCCTGTGCCTGACACCTTTGTGTAGGAGGCTGGGTAGACGTCACTAAATTACTTTCACTTTACAGATGGAGACACTGAGGCCCTGAGACACAGAGGGATCTGGGTAAAGCGAAACAGCTCTTGAGTAGTATTTGCTCTGTCGGTCAGTGTGTCAGGTGCAGGTAGCATCACGTGCCCTACCTGGGTCTTAAGGAATGATGAGATCCAGGCAGCTGGTGCTGACAGTGGCCTGGGCATACTCTTCCTGAAGGTATCTCAGTTGCCTTTGTTTGACAGCATGTTAGCAACGTCTGTAATTTGGGCAGGAGTGAGGAGAAGGAAACCACAGTTAAGGTGTGTGTGGAGTGCTCTGCAGGCAAACCAGCCCACAAGGGATGCTCTGGTCACCGGTGCGGATGATGGCAAACACCTGAAGGAGAATCGTAGCCAACACTGCAAATCAGGCAGCATGTATCAGAGTTTAAAAACCTCAGGGAGTTTTGGGCCAGCCAATAAAATGTGCTCCATTTTGCCAGAGCTGAGGGGACCGGGCAAGAAGGAGCACTTAGAATTTTGACACTGCACTTTGATCAGTTTGACGGGTTTAGTATTATAGAAATATTTCATTGTTTCAGCAGAGACGAGGAAATCTAATCATCCATCCAGCTGCACTCTGAATTTGTTATGATTCGCTAGAAGGGGCGGGGGGTGTATGGAGGGGGGGCAGAGAAAGAAATAAACAACTGATTTAAAATGCAGTTTAACCTGAGGTAATTTGGCCCATTAGTTCAAATTGTGTTTTTTTCTTCCCTCCTTTTTTTATTTAAGTCGTTGCTCTATTTTCAAGATATTATTTTTTAAAGGTGGCATCTAATTATGTTTTCTCTCCACATTCATTTTGAGCAGGTAATAAAGGCTCAAGATGGGGGAGTTCTACAGTGATTAATGGAAGAAAATGTAGATGGGGCTGAATTGAAGCAACAGTGTAAAATATGATTTTATAAACAGGATAGAAAGAAATTAAAGTGCTCCATTGCTAAACTCAGTGGAGATGGTATTCATTGTGTGTTGGGTGCTGCAGTAGTGGTCTGGAATCTGTCTGGAGAAAAGTCTTTCTGGATATACCAGATCAACCTTTGGTGGTCACTAGGTCCTCTGACTTGGGTGTGACACAAAAGCCCCCCACTTACGGATCCCTCTCCTACCCAGGAAATATGTTGCTTATATTTGTGATGTATTCTGGTGGGCAAAGCATTGCTCTATCCCAGCATCCCCTTTTATCTTGAGAGGGAAGGCCAATAAGTTTATAATCCCTTAGTCTGATTATGGCTCCAAGGAGGAGGGACTGGTAGAGGGGCCCTAGTAGGGTGTCTTGATGGGGCTCAGGACAGGGAGCACAAAAATGGCCTGAAAGACAAATTTAGAAAAATTTTTATTTTTGCATTGCTGGGCTAAAATATATCCTTTTCTTGTTGGGAGCTGAGAGGGTAATCCTTGTTAGATTTACCTTAGAATGAGGTCATGCTTCTTGGAAACAGCCACCCACTGAGAAAGAAGATATCCATTGTTCCATGAGAGTCCCCATGGTAGAGTGAGTGACAAGGTTCTTGGAAATATCATCAGATAGTGCCTACTTTGGGGCTGAGTGAGAACAGGAAAGTGGCAGAACAGGGAAAAGGTTTCACCACAAGGAGCTCATTCCTGCAGACCCTGAATGGAAAACCAGCTCTTGGCATTATATAACACAGGCCAACTTTCTCTTCCTAACAACAGGAAGAGGCAATTCGGGTCAAAGACAGACCCTCCTTTCCTATGCAGAGGCCTCTTGTCACTTTACTAATTTCTTTGTTTGTGCTTCACCTTCTGTTCTCCATTTTCACTTTTCCCATCCCACTGGAGCACAGATCCAAGTTTTAATCCAGATGCCCATAATGCTGCTCACCCATCACCTACTTGTGATATGAATATTAATATGCATATAATTTTAATGATACAGTCTTCATGGTCTTTCAATTCCCTTATTTAATATTTTTGTGTTTGTTCACAGTCTGTTGGCTCCTGTGGGGCCAGCACAACGACTCTTGCAGGGCTCTGTAGTTCATATGGAGCCAGACACTGAACTCCACCCTTCAGATATCCCATGCCCATGTGTTGAGGGTGACAAGGAATGATTTCTTCCATCTAACCAGAGTTCAACAAATGCATCTTGATCTTCAAAGAAAACACCTGAGAGTCCACAACAGGGGACATAGGATGAATGGGAACTGCATAGGAGAGTTTAAAAGGCAGATAGGGGAATATGAGTTGAGAAGGGGTACTTGGCAACAAATCAGACTCTTATGCATAGAAAGGAGAGACCCCTAAGTGGAGAGGATGTGAAAAATTCAGATTGTGGGGCTTCGCTCTTGGAGATTGTAATTCAGTAGGTCAGGGTTAGAAGTCCAGAATCTTCTCCTCAGGCAATTCTAATGCAGCTAACATTTAGGAACCACTGAGGTCTTGGATGGCTCCCAAATGAAGAAACTGAAGCCTAGGAAAATTCAATGGCTCATCTGATGCCATACGGCTAGGTAATAGGGGAGGAGTGAGACTACCATTCCATTGCTCTTTCCATTCACCTTAATTCCACCACTTAGCATTTCACTAGTAGAGAAGGACTGTTGGTCTGGGGGTACCAGGAGGTTGAATGGAGGACGCTTGTGTTAAGAAGGGAGAACTATTTAGAACACATGTGAAACTCTATTTACACCAAGCTTTAAATTGAACTTCCCATTTCCCAGTTTCAGCTTCCAGAATGCAACCTTAATCTAGTTCATTTGCATAAGCTTTAAAATAAGCCTTTAGAACAAATGTAAATGGATCTTCAAAGAACAATATTATGATGGGTTCAGTGTAAATGACTCAAAAACATATGGATGGCATTTCTTGAGGATTTCCCAGAGAGTCTTACTGTCTGTCTGTATGCAAGGGAAGTTTATTATCAAAGCAAAACTAGGGGTTGGGAGAAGTATGATATTCTTAAGATAGTGTATCCTAACCTGTCTGTGGTTCTAATTTATTTTCATGCCTTAATGAGATGGACTGATAACATAGAATGGCCAGCATGAAGCAGAGGTCAATCTCTTCCTCAGGCTGAACGTGGCTCACAGAAGCATCTGACACCGCAGGTCATAGGACACACGACATAGATCTCAGAACTGAAAAGAACAAGAGATTTTCTCGTAAAGCTCCCCTCACCACGGTCATGAGGAAACCAAGGTTCAGAGAGGGCAAGTGACTTGTCAAGGTCGCATAGCCAGTACATGGTTGAATTGGGATATCAGCCTAGGTATGTCTAACTCCAAATTTTATTTTCTCTTGAATATATCACCTAGCAGCTAAGAAATCAGCAGACAGTAGGCTTTAGAACCAGACAGGCAAACACAGCTTCAGGGCGAGGTTAGGCAGCTAGAACTTTATTGATCAACAACTTTGCCACATCACTGGCACATTGGTTGCCGGGCAACGTGGCTCCTTTCTGAAAAGGCAAGAAAAAGATTCTGAAGATGATGGATCTGCATTAAGCAAAACCCAATAATCAGGCACTTTCAGGTCAAAAACTTGGTTTGCTGTGGTTTGGAGTTTCTAGGTCAGCTGCCCAGAGGCTGTCCTCTGCTCAGCTTATCTGAGATGAGGCCATCAGTAAGGACCTCCTCAGAGACAAGAGACAGGAAAACCAATTTAAGATCCCCTTAGACAGGGCAGATGGAGATACGGGCTTGTTTTCTACCCAATGTTAGTACTGTATCTTATCTTACAGCTAGGTTGAAATTAGAGGAATTGGCAAAACAAACAAACAAACAAATCAAAAACAAAACAGCACAAAGAGATGACTTGGGAATAGGAGGTGGGTGTTGCTAAACAGGGGCAAGTCATTTACTACTGTGGACCTCAGTTTCCCCATTTATAGAATGGTGAGCCTGGGCTAGCTTCATGTTAGTCTATCAACAGGTGCTGGCTGGCTATAATAATCACCTGGAATGTTTGTTAACCTAGGGACTCTGAGGCCCCAATTTTAGCTATTCTGATTTAGGTTTGACATGATACTCAACAATAATTTCATCCATGCTATCAGAGGTATTTACTGCATGTCCAGGAGATGTTCTGGGCTCTGTGTTAGGTACTGGGGATATAATTGTGAATGCATATTGAATGCAAAGCACTGTATAAGGCAAATGGGGTATTTAAATCTTTAAAGGAGAATTCTTGTTGGATGAATGCAGTGTAATATTACATACATGAGATTTAGTCAGAATTGGATTTGAATCTTTACTCTTCTACTTACTAGCTGTGTGACCTTATTTATGCAATTTACTTAACCTCTTTGATCTCATGTATAATATGAGGATATGATTACGGTACCTACTTTGTAAGATGGTTGATGATTACATGAGATAATCTGGCTGAGTTGCTCAGCACAGTTCCTGGAACACAGCCAAGGCTCACCAACGGCAAATATGCACAGATTCCTGGGGTTTTAGGAGCTTGTAGGAGTATGTGCAGTATGGATAAGAGTGTGTGTGAGACCCACATCATGCATGCATGTACAGTGTGTACGTTTCTCAGAATGAATTTAGTGATGGGGAGACTACGGTATTTCTGCTTGGTTTCATCAGGATGACCTCATGGAAGAGGTGACATTAGATTTGGGCCTTAGCAATGGGCAGAATTTTGATAAGCAGCAATGAAGAGGAGCAGAAAATGTTCCAGAAATTGGGGTACTAGCTAAGGGGGAGAGAGCCCAGGAAGGTAGAGCTGTGCTTGGGAAAGTGGTGGACAGGCCATTCATGGAAGGCTGGCCAATGGCAGAAGGGCCTTGGGTGCCAGTCAAGGAACAAAATAGACACTGATTTGTCTTTTGAAACACACAACTTTTTTTATTTTTTTTAAATGAGTGGAAAGCCTTTGATAAGCATTTGTTGAATTAATGACTGAGATGTTGAGCAGGTGAACAGCCTTTTCTGGAAAGTTCACCTGGAGGAGGTGTGCTGACCAGAGAGGATGAAAGGGAGGCTGGAGGCAGGGAGGTCAGGAATACCATACTGTCCCAGACATGCAGAACAGACTGCTGGACTAGACGGGGACAAGGAAATAAGAGAGGTGGGGCTGGTGCGAAATGTATCCTGATGGAAGCAGCACCAAGTCGTGAGACTGATCAGGAAGCAGGTGTGGAAAGAAGCAGCAGAGACCTCAATTTTCAAAGTGTGTATCTGGAACAATACAGAAGACACAGGGCCACTAAATGGGGCTGAGGAAAAGCACTCAGAGCCATTCCAAGTTGAGCCAGGGCTCCCTGTTCTGTGCCCCATGGTGCTAGCAATAGTGTCTTATAGAAACTAAGGACCCAATGAACAGTAGTCATATCGCTATTCTTTATAATACTCATGCCAATGTCAATGTTTTGACTGCTGCCTTCCCTGCTAGAATACAGGCTTCATGAGGCAGGCACTGTGTCTGCCCTGTTGCTTGCTCTGTCCCTGACACATAAAATTGTGTCTGCCACATAGTAAGTGTTAAAAAAAAAAAAAAAAGGTGGGAAAAGTAGCTGAGAACTGGTTTACTGAGGAAAGAAGTTGACTCACTTTAAGACACATTAGGTTGAAGGTGATGGGAACTGTCTTGCTGGAAGTGTCTGCTGGGCAGTTGCATATTCTGGTTAGAGGTCCACTTTCAAGGAGACCCTGGTCACCACTGGGCACTTCCTTCCATGCCAGGTATCACCTCCCTGGGGCCCTTCCCTTGAGAGGACCTCATGGGACCTCCTTCCAAATCCATCCCTACTCTCCCAGCCACACATACTGGTTTCTCCCCTGAAGGCTCTGAATTTGAGCTGTGATGATATCTCTGTGATACAAGATAGCCTCTTTTGCCTAAAGAAAACCACTCAGAAATTGCAGGCTTTCAAATGAAGCTTTGTAGTACACCCTATAGCAATTCAAAACGAGGTGGAGGGAGTGGGGAGAAGTCTGAACAATTGCTTAGCTCATTAAAAACAGCAGTTGGATCGCATTTCAACATCTGAAAAAAAAAAAAAGGACAAAATGGAATTTTCCAATGTGGTCACATGAGCTAAGACTAGTGAAGCAAGATCAAGACAGATTAAAAAAAAAGAAAAAGAAAAGAAAAGAAACAAAGCCCAAACAAAACCCCCAGATAACTGGTTGCATTCCTGTGAATGCTTGGTGCGGCCACTTCCAGTGGCTCTTTGTTTCCCCTGTAAATTTAAAGATCCCGGCATGAAAGCCAAAACAGGAGATGAGGAGATAAGAAAAAAGGTATCCAGATAGTGTCAGGTGGTCTAACCACTGAGCTTCAGCCCCTTGATACTCTAGGTGAGAGCTTAGCCTGCAGTAGCTCTCCTGGATTCTTCTGGTCATTCATTGCTTAAAATGTGGGTTTCCATAACTTCACAATTCACCTCCAAGGTGTAGAATGCATGGATTCCCAAGGAAAAGAATATCTGAAAGTTGCAGAGGCCAGGCTTGGTGTTGGGTGTTTATCATTGTACAAGTCCCTGCCTTACTCCTGAAAGGGGCACACTAGTGGTCACTGTGACTAGTTGGAGCCTGCTTGGCCTCTGTAGCAACTGAAGCTGTTGGCCACCCTGCCATTCCTGAAGGGTTTTTTTTAATCCCTCTTTCCTCCTTGTCACTGTTTTCTTTTGCTTTCTCTCCTGCTACTCCATCCACTTTTTGTTAGGTTTCTTTGTAGACTTCTACCCACCCTTTAAATGTTGGTGGTCCCTGAGGGTCCATAGAGATTTTCTTAATTTCGTCTACATTCCTTATTCTCTTTCACCTATCCGGCAATTTTTAAA
Source organism: Colobus angolensis palliatus (assembly GCF_000951035.1). NCBI lineage: Eukaryota > Metazoa > Chordata > Mammalia > Primates > Cercopithecidae > Colobus > Colobus angolensis. The sequence continues at coordinate 2,380,226 of NW_012114455.1, forward strand.
AGAAATTTCTATGTGCCAGACACTGTCCTGGGCATTTGGGGATATGAACATGAATGATGGGCCCTTGCCTTTAATCAGCCTGTGGTTTAGTAGAGGAGAAAGTATGTAAAACAAACACAACAAAGTGTGACATGTATCGTGCAAAGTGTCATGGAAGTATGAGGAGAGCGGGGGTAACTCTGCTTGGGACTTCAGGATCAGCTTTCAGCAGAAGGTGGCAATACATTGAGACTCCCTAATTCATTTCTCTGGCCATGACCTCCCCCTGTCTTCTAGCTCCACACCTGAGTTTCAGATGACTTGCCAGACATCTCTACTAGCAAATCCTGCAGATACATCAGACTCAGTTTTCAAAATGAAACCCCAACCTCCTTGCATTGACATTGCCAGCCACCCAGTCACCCAATCTGGAACCTGAGCCTGATCCTGGTCCCCCCTCTCCCTCCCTCCCCTAACCTACACCCTGATGATAATATCTCTATGAAAGTTCTGACCTGCTTCTTTCTACATGACCATGAGATCTGCTCAAGTTCAGGCCCTCGTTACCACCAACCTGCAGTATTACAAGTATTGCAACCCCTGTCCAGCTCTTTGTTCCCAAACCCCGTTGTGCTTAGGAATAACCTGCAGAGCTTATCACACACACATCCTGCAGTCACAGACAACCTGCAGTCCCTCCCCTTGAGATTCTGGTTCAGGAGGAACAGTCTCAGGTGGCCCCAAGGGGAGTGGTTTGTGGACCTCACTGAGCATAGACAGTATCTCTCTGCTTTTAGTGTGTTCTGTTCTAATTAGTGCTAGCTACTTCCAGGGTATGTTCTGAAGCACAGACATACTCCTGCCATGCCTTGGATTAAAAACCTCCAGCGGTTCTGAACATCTTAACCAGGCATTGAAGACGTTTCCTAAAATGACTGGAATTGCCTCAGCTGTGTAGCTCACTTGTTTTCCTTCCCCATAAATGAGCAAGTTGGCCTCATGGCATAGAGCTTGGTGCTTGGTTTCATCCCAGTCCAGCAGGCCTCATACCTCTACTCTACCCTGACAAGTTGTAACCCTCAGTAAACAACACAATCAGTGTATACTTCCAAAGGTGGTTGTATGAGGATTAAATAAAATATTGGGAACAGAGGTCTTCGCTCAGTATCCAGCATAGAGTAAGGCCTCCATACTGAAAGCTACTACCGCCGTCCCATGTTCTTCCCCATTATGTCCTCTACACCCCAATTATCCCAGACCATTTACCATTCCCTGATTAAGTCATGCAACCTCATCGCCACTACCTGGGACTGTCCTTAATTGGAAAACTCCTATTCATCCATCAAAGGCCTGCTCACATGTTACCTCTCTGCAAAGCAGTGCTCTCTGTGGTCGTGGCTGTGCTCACAGAAAAGGCACTGTATATCCCTCTTTTGTGGTATTAGGAACCTGGTATAACTGAGAGTGCATCTCCCTTGAGCTTCTTGAGACTAGAAACTGTTTTATTTATTTTGGAATCTCAAACCTAGCAAAGTGCCTGTCACAGAACAGGCCCTCAGCACCCGTGAATGAAGGAATGAGCTAAGGGAACGTTTGTGTGCAGAGAGTCATGAGAGAACCCCTGTTCCCCTTCCTCTGCTTTGCAGAACTGTCCTTTGTAGAGGCGACTCTCAGTGGCCCTTGCCCCTTAGAGACCTCAGGTCAGCTGGAAGACTCCCCTCCAGAGGGGCGTTGCGGTCTTTTCCTATCCCGCAGGTCCTAGATGCGGGCTTCCCAGACTCTTTCTCAGTCTGCATCTGACCCGTGCCTAGCATCGTGGCCCCCGTAAAGGGCTCTTCCATTAATAATTGCCTCCCTAGTGACTGATTTATCTGCTCCTTGAATCTGAGGAGGTTGACCTTTTAAGGTGAAAATGAAAATTCACTGAAAAGCTGAATCGTTTTTATGTTATTCCCATTCCAGTGACTTCAGAAGTGGCCCAGAGCCCATCATTTGGGGGCAAGAAGCTGCCTGGATGCTTTCTGGCCTTCTGGGTGTGCAGACAATCTCACTGTTTCACCAGCCACTTCCTTTTACTCCCTTGCCCAGGCTTCAGCGGCAGAAGACAGTGTAAGCCCCAGGAAACTGTGAAAGCAATAAAAGAACTAAATGTTTTCTAGGTCACCGCCTGATCAAGTCCCCACTTAAACAATAATCTTGCCATTGCATCTGCAAAACCCCAGACTCAGGCCCCAAAAGGTTATTTCATCAATAATTCTTGAGCTTGCCTACGGCGAGAATTATTCCCAGCAGGCATTTCAGGCCATCTCTAAACAGGCTCTGTGGAGGCGAGGCCTGGCTCCATTCGAGTGCTTAGGCAGGGACCATTAATATCGTTGAAGGGCAAGGGTGGGGCAGGAAGGGAGGGAACTGTGTGCTGTGGCAGGAAAGAAGAGGCCGCTTTGGGAAGCAGGCAGGGGCAGGAAGGCCAAGGCTGATTCGGCCTTGGTCTGGCAAGGGAAGCTGCGTTTCGTGTTAACAAATGAGGATTAAACCAGGCCACGTGTGCCATCCAGCACTGTGATAAAAGCCTCTCTGCCCACCAAAACTGTGCACGGGATCCTTTTGTAAACTGTAGGCTTCAGTCTACCCAGACCCTAGCTACTGTGTTGTTGAAACGAGCTTCTTTGATTTACTCAGTGTATTTACCAAGCAATTTGCAAGACCAAGTAATTACTTCTCAGTTCATTGACTCATAGGTGGGAGAGCCGCTTAGGTCCTCTTATGTGACCTCCATCCAACCTTCCTGGGCCTTCCTAGACTCCTGTTCCTATCAGCTTTTCATCTCCTCTCCCACCAGTCTCCAGGTGGCAGGGGGTTGCGACCACCTCCCCTAGAGAGCCTGGGCCTCTGCTCAGTCACTTCTCTGAGCCATGAACTTTTTGCTATTGTGCTTTCCATCTCTTGCTCCAAGCTGATGGCTATGGCACCTTGTCCTCCCTGCTTTGGAGTCGGTGATGAATTCCCTCCCTTCATTTCGACTGTTTTCATGGAGGTATTTATAGACCGTGATTGTGCTCCCTCTGAGCCGGATCCTTTCTCAACTATATAAATTTGACTCTCTCGCTCTCTCCCGATATGACTTATCTGCTAATCCCTAGAACATTTGTTGGTATTTATGTCTTGCTTGGATTTTCTACACCTTTTCTAAACTGCTCCGACTTGCGTGGTTCAAGTTACCCCATTCCTCGGTGCTCAATAAAAAGAGCCTCATCTCCCCATCCTCACCGCTTTGCTCCTGGGGACATCAGCTGCTGAGAATCAGAAAGATCATGCACGGGGAGAGGAGGTTAACAGATGGCTCATAATTGTATTACAAGAGCATCTCCAAAGGAAATAGGATCCTTTTTCAAGTGACTTCTTTACGAAAGTCTTCTGTTTCCATTCGTTCTCCCCACCCCAGCAAAAAGTCCTTCTTAAAAAAAAAAAGTCAACAATTCTTCCGAGAAGAAAATAAAAAAGTCCACTGAGTCTCTACAGGGGAAAGGAGACAAACATTAAGGGGTGGAGGTGAGGGAGGTGAAAGTGACTGTTGTGATCATTTTCGTAACCCGACTCTCATCATGTTCAGGCTGCCTGCTGAAGCTAGGAAGTCCAGAATGAGATTCATCGACTCTCAAGGCCACAGAAGACCCTAGAGATTGTTGTCTAACTTCATTTTCTAGGTGTGGAGGCCGAGTCAGGGCTGTGTAGAGAAACGAGTGCGTGTTTTGATGTCACTCATTCTGGGTTTTGAGGTCTGCTCATCTGTTTACTGGAAATAAGTGGTTCTTGATGAGGTTTCCTGACTTTACTGAACCTCAGTTTAGTTTCCTCATCTGTAAAATGCAGGCTGTGCTACTTATCTGGGGGCCTTTTGTGGATATCGAAAATAATGGATGGAATAAATAAGTGCCTTGCACATAGTAGGCAGAGAATACATAATCATTGCTTCTGAGTCACAGAACAGTGAAGCCACCTGCCTCAAGCCACTTTGTCAAGCCTGGGGCCAGAACTTGGGGCCTTTATTTCTCAGTTCGGGACTTCTACTACGGTACCTCCTCCTCCATAGCCACCCCACTGAACATGTTTCTGTTCCTTGAAGGTGGCATGAGGACATTCTCAACTATGGCACTCTGGCTGTAAATATGTTAGATGCTCCTGCGTGTAGGTGCTCAAAGCCCACAGTGAAGCTTCAAGTGAGGTCAGCCAGAGAGGAACACTCTTACCCTCTTTAGAAACAGAAGGGACTGGAGACGTTTGGCTGAGAAACTTAAGAATGTAGTATAAACTTATCAGTGAATGTAGCAGCTAGGCCTTTCTTAGGGCAACTGGGCTGGGCCAGGGTCACTAGCCTGAGCTGGAATGGAAAAGCTTCTACAGAACCTTTTACTGGGAAAGAATCAATCTGTGTTGCCAATCATTCTGCTGTGTGATTTACAAATGCCGTCTAATTTAGTGGTTCCCCAGCTCCCAGTTCTGACACCAGGAAATAGGTGTAATGTTTTCTATTTTATAGGTAAGGAAGCTGAGACCTAGCTCTATCACATGGATTGTCCAAGCTAACATTTGAACTCAGGTCCTCGGTGACTGATGCTCAGATATTCTTTCCATTTTCATGAGTGCTAATAAAACACATGATGGTTGTCACTCTAGGGATGGCTTTGATTTACAGGGCACCCCTCCCTAAGGTGTTAAACACATTTATAGATTTTTATAAATCCAATTAAGTTTGTTATCTTAATATGATCTTGTCTGATTTCTCTATATGGATGTGTACATGTGTGATTTGGACAGGAAAATCAATTTAGATGATTTGGACCAAATTTATTTTATCTTATGTCAATGTTGTGGAATTTACCAGAGAATTGATGAAACTTCATGTCAATAGTACAGACACACTGTCGGAATGCATCCTGTAGCGCCACAGGACTCAGGTTGGATGAACTTCCCCCTCAGCTCATGCAATCCACTCCTCTGGGTCTAAAAGGAAGCAAACTGTCTTATTCTGAAAGGTCTTCAAGGACAACCTTCCTGGATGCACCATCTCCTTGTCTCACAATTCTTCACAGCCAGAAAGTTCTTATGCCTAAGCAGAATGTCTATTGCTTTGAGCGAACCACTTTTCCTTCTGTTCCATTCTTGCTGGCTAAGGAGAACAGCTGGGAAGGTTTCAATATCTCTGTTATGAACTTGAAAGCTGTTTTAAAAACACTGCTCAAGTTTCTCTTCTGCTAGCCAAATACACTTGATTCTTTTAGCATTCGTCACAGGGAGAGATGATTTTCTACACATCCAACCATTTGTTAAGAGAGTTACAATAATTTTGGAATGTGAGATCTTAGGGGGCAAGAGTGACCACTGGTTAAAAAGTTGCACAAAGTAGTTATTGCAATAGCTGCTACAAGTGGATCCTCACTAAATATTCTTTTTGAGAAAAAAAAAAAAGAAAATAGTGAGAACTATTGCTAGATCCTGGTGTCTATCTGATATGGGAAGGAAAAACCGTAGCGGAGAAAAAGAGTCAAATGAAAGGAAAAAAGATAGTCCATGCTCCAAAATTTGTGTTTCTCAGTAAGTCAAGGTAGTAGAATATTATAGTAAGCATGTGGAGTTTATTTTTTGTTTATTTTTATATTTTTAGAGATAGGGTTTTGCTATGTTGACCAGGCTGGTCTGACACTTCTGGCCTCGAGTGATCCTCCCATCTCGACCTCCCAAAGTGCTGGGATTACAGGCGTGAGCCACCGTGCCAAACTTAGAATGTAGAGTTTAGAGTCAGAGAGAAGTGGCTTCAAATTCCAGCTCTGCCTTGGTGTGTGACTTCTATTGAGTTGGTTCATCTCCTCGTGTCTCAGTTTTTCTTTGCAAAATAGAAACAATGGTGATACCTGTCACTGAGTTATGGAGACGGGGTAAGTTGATGTATTTAAAGGATTCCCCAGGCTCAGGGGGATTTAAAGGATTCCCCAGGTGGGTTGGTGGGGGGTTTATTGAAACACTGTAGCTCCCATTATGCTCTTAACCCAATAGTTATCTATGGGTCTTGGGTTTTGAAACTATCTTTAGGAATTTCCTCGCTTTTGGATTTTGCAGATTCCTTTCCTAAGAGTCGAAATGATGGCTTTAAAAAAATGTCAGGATCAGTTAGGCATTTATGAGTTCAAGGGATCCTAGATACTAACTGGATGATGAGTTAATTATGTAGCTGTGGAATTAACATTATCATTACCGTGCTAATAATAATAATAATAATTGCATAATAGCATTATTCTTACAGCAGAATAAGACCACTGAGTGTTGTTCTTGAAAACTGATGCAGAACTAGAGAATATTTAACTCTCTCAAGTTTGGGTACAATTTCTAGAAATCTATAGTTTGGTGCCTCATTGGTACTCTAATGACTACTATTCCCCCACCACCCACTGCCTCCCCAGATTCACATGTGAAATAATGCAAATTCAATTCCTCCTGACAAACAGATCTAAATTCATGGATTTTCCCAGGTGTACCCTTGAACGAGAACTTTCCCAAAGTGAAGAGCATGGAAAAAAACAATTGGTTCTGCATGCTTCCTTGGGAATTTCAGGAGGAAATGCAGCTGGAAAGGTTGAGATGTTGATGGAGAAAAGCCCTCTTTTTCCTATAAAACATGTGCCCTTTGTTGAAGGAAGGGTTAGCAGGCTGCCATGAACCCAGTTTTCTGAACTCTTCCAGAATCTCTTGTGATAACATTGCCCTGTTTTAGCTGAGAAACCTTGGGGTTTTCATGTGACCCATGGGTACAAAGGTCATGATGGAGACATGAGCCCTCCACAAATAATCTACCTTCCTCAAGTCAGCATGTAGGGATATGGAGTGAATGAACTTGAGGACCAGCACCCATCCAATAAAACCTGCTCTAGGAAAGACAGAAGAAACAACTAGGCTAAAAGTTCCCCAGGGCATGAAGTCTTGGTAGATATTTGTTTGCCCGCTTCTCACACCAGAGACCTCTCCACTCAAAGCGACCTGGCTCAAAGCAGACGGAGCATCTGGGGCTGCCTCAGAGGGGCTCCATGGCTTTCTCTACAATCCACAGCCAGCCAGTCAGGCCTTCCAGAACCAAACAGGGGGGTGCTTCAGTTACTCCCAGGAGCCACTTCGTTCCATCCTGTGGGATGTAGATGGCGCCCTTCTTTCAATTACTTAGGAAAAAACAACAAGCAGAAATCACAATTGAAAAAGCCTTTTGAATTGCATGGTGGTTTTTTAAAATAAAATGAAATAAAAGACGATTGTGGGGGACATGAGTCTTCTCTCTAACTCTCCAGATGGAATGTCTGTGTTGATTTGTTGACTCAATAACAACTCAGGGTTCTATTTTCTTGCACAGTGAAGACCTAGTTCAGATTATATTAAGATCTAGGGAAGGGTGACAAATGGAGTATCACCCTATAAAGCAGAGGACTGAGAACCTGACCATTGGATCTGAGCTCGTACCTCCTATTCCCCAGTTCTCTGTATGATGCTGGGTAAATCTCATCACCACCTGTCTCCTGATCTAGAAAATGGGAATCATCACATCTGTTCCCTCATGAGGCTCCATGCATCTTCATTACATGCTTAGAGATGATTAGATAGAAGGGTCCACGGATCGTATTAGTCTTAACTATAATGGTCTTAATAAATATGTGTGCTGCCCAAGATAGGAGTGTATGGTGTTGGAAGGGTTCATGTGTCTTCTGTTTCAGACTGGGACTGGGAAATGAGAGGAAGAGCCTATTTTGTCACTATTTATCATTCTAGTTAACAACGTAAGATATATGATGGCTGCTAAACAATTTGGTGGCAGAACATCATAAATGAAGTCTGTTTTCCCTGGAAACTGCATAACCATTTGAATTAATTTAATTTGAAATATCAAATTAAATTAAACTGTAGAATAATCCTCAAGGGAGAGCATATTTCATTTGCAATGTCTTTTGATAGAGGAGTCCCTGCCAAAAGTTTCGCTTTGCATCTGGCTACAGATCTAAATTTATTGCATTAGCTTTGAGAAGACTTTTAATAGAAAGTGAGATTAAAGGAAAACTTGATGGAAAATAAAGATGTTCACTGCTGAAAACAGCATTCCTCTCAGAACGTACCTCTCTAACTTTACACTCTCTGTATGTCTGTCTCTGGTCTTCAATTCAGACCGTGTAACTAGGCTGGGTGCCTGGTTGAAGGGCTTTCTTTTGATAATGCTAATTAACATGCACAGAAAGTATCAGAACAAAATGGGCAGAGTCTACATGGTTTAAGGCCTACAAACTGCATGTCTTTGCCAGATACTGGTGAAGGGGATCGTCTGCGAAGCCAAGAATAGAGATACGAGATAAATTAAAGAGATCACTTTTAAAGTCAGCAGGGAGTTCGTGTGCACTCAGTGGTGTCAGGTGGCTGTGTTGTCTTCTTTCTGAGTTGTCTTCTCTCTTCTCCTTCTTAATAATCTCCCCTCTAAGTGCAGGTCTCGATTAAGGCTTTGGGTTTACAGGTTGGAAGGATAGAAGCTGATGGTGAATCCAACAGTTTCCTAAAATATAGGTCACCCCAAATCACCACTTAGGAAATGACTGGTCTCTTTTTCCATGGCCAGACATTGATGAAAATTGTACTGAGCAGCTGCCTGAAAGTTGATGCAGTGGGAATAATTTATTTCTTCTTCCTGGTGAGCAAATACACAGCAGGAGAGGTGGATGTGAAGAAAAGGTGTTTGCTTGAAACAAACAGGGCCGGCCCTTTAAGAAAGGTTTGTATGAGTTTAAATTGGGCCCAAAGAACCCAGATAAGAGTACCTTAATCAAATAAAAAAAGCATTAGGCTTTAATCTCCAGCACTTTAGTAACCTCCTAGTTTGTTTTAAATCTTGATTGGAAGAATTGTCCTGACAAGAAAATTAGCAGTAAGTCAATAAGTCTGTGGCCCAAAGATAGGGCATTAAGTAACCAGAGGGGAAAAAATTTATTCCCGTCCGAGGCCCTTGCCTGCCCTCCTTTAGCCACAAACATAGCCCTGCAGGCAGTTCCCTCTTGATCCCTTGCACCAGGCTGGGTGGAGAAGTTCATTATGATTTTAGCCATGAAGACCTGAAGTGCAGGTAATCATATTTAAAAAGATAGGGAACATGGCAGGAAAAGAAACCAGCTTCATGAAGAAATTCTAATTTTCAGCAGTCATGGGTAGAAAATCAATACTACTCTCTGATGTAAAATGAGAACTGGACTTGATAAAGCTACCTCTTCCCCTACTCTCTTGAAAAAGACACACACCAGAAAGAAAGAAAAAAAAAAAAACAGAAAAAAAAAAAGGAGAAAATGGAGAGAGAAAGGCCTGCAACAGGAAAGGTCTGCATGCTGACACTCTCAACTTCCCTGAGTGCCTGTACACTCCCACCCCCAATTCTTGTTGCCAGAGAGCCCTCCCCTGGCAGCAATCTAATTCCAGCTCTCCTTGTCAGAATGTGTCTTCCTGCCAGCTTCAAGCAACTCTTTCCATGCCCCTTCTTTGCACTTTTTCCACCCCCTCACCACTACCCTGAATGCTTGCTCGCCATCTGCCATTCAGACAGAGAGAGAGAGAAAGGGAGAGAGAGAGGAGAGAGAGAGAGGGAGAGAGAAAAGACAGAGAGAGAGAGAGAGAGAAGACTGAGCCGAGCACCCAGCACCTAATTTTGGAAACTCACTCAGGAATTTCAATCACATCTAGGTGTTATCTTGATATAAGAGAAGGTATCATTAATGGACTAGCAATGGAATGGGAGCTCTTTTATACTTTATGATCCATTTAGAATGGCAGCTTTAGACATATTGGGAGATTTCTGTTTTAATCACCGATTATGTCTTTGGCCAATAAAACTCATATTGTTAACATTAATATATACATATTTATAACTCGATGAAGCCAGACATAATTAAGCAGAAATGTTCAAATTAACAATGATGATAATCATTCAAAATAAGATTCTCATGATGTCGCCCAGTAGATGACTCCATTCCCAACACTGCCATGAGAATTGTATGTGCTGAGATGTTGTTCTTCCCACCCTTCAAAATGGTCTGTCAAATTTAACAAATGGTAAATAGAATAATAATGAATGTCTTCATTGTGTTGTGTTAAATGTCAGCTGTATTCTAAAACCTCCAGTGTTGGAGGAATTCTTGCAGAGAAAGGGGCTTCCAGGAGGGCTTGAGTACAAGGCCCATGCCAGTATGGCAGGTCCCTTAGAAGGCGTGTCTTCTGGATAATCGGGCCAACAGTTGACCAGGACCAGGACAGAAGTATTGTTGGTGTAGGCCCCTGGAATGCCAGTGGTGTTACCTCACATCCCTGGAAGAGAGTGGAGCCATCTGCTCATCTTGGCTTCAGTAGTTACATGCAACAGGTTCCCCAAGGAAGAGGCATGCAGCTCTGAAGTCAGCAGGGAGACAGGAGAGAAGTAAAGCCTTTCCTCTGGGTCAAGCTGACATCTGCCCTCCATTCCACCTCCACTCCCAATGTGCCAGCACAGCTTTCTCCTTCCTTTGCTTTGAGCAGTGTATACTCTGAATTCCATTTGGAGTATATCCCTGTGTCCCTGCCAAATTCACTAGTGGGGAAAATTGGTGGTGTTGTGGGTAAGCTGACTTGGGATTGAAGTCCATTTCTTGAAGGCACCACCTGCACTCAAGACATTGGTTTCTTTGAGTGCCTGGCCAGACATATCCACTGAGACTCAGGGGTCTGTCTTCCAACAAATGCAGCTCCAATTCTCACATTTTTATATGCCATGTTACACACATCATTTCTGAACCTCTCAGAAGCCTATGCATTTCTGAGCATTGGCAATCAAGCATAAAGTTCTGGGGCAAGCTGTGAAATCTCTGAAATGAAAATCAATTCCATCTCCATTTCATGGAGACTAATGTGGCATTTACAACATAAATAATCACTTCTGTTAGGGAGGAAAATTAAAAGCTGTGCTACATAAAGGCACAATGTTTAAAGTTCTGGTGGAAATGAGCACTTGGCTTTGAGATGATTACAAAGGGAATTGAAAAAGGAAAATAAAAAAAAAAAAAGAAAAGAAAAGAGAAGAAAAGAAAAAGCCAATCCCAACAATTCAGAAGTGCAGAGGTTTCATAACACAAATTTGCTATGACTGAAACCACTGGCCTCAGCTCAGACCTCTGGGAGAAAAAGAAAATCCTTGGGCATTTCGTAAGCAATGTAGAAAAGGTATTTCAAGGGCCCAGGAAAGTCACATCTGTTTCCTTTCCTGATGGTGTTCGGAGACACAGACAATTTCCTATGGGAAAGGGCTTGAGACCTACAGGATAGGCAGAGGGCCCAGCGGTTTTAGGGTCCCCTCAAAGTATAGGTCTTTTGAGTCCTTGATCTGGTGACATTTTTCATTGTATCAACCTTCATTTCCCTGTAGTTATAATAGGGCTCATGAGTGTCTATGTGCAGAATACCAACATTTACAGATTGAAATAAAAATTAAAAGCAAGAAAAAAAAAAGTCTACTGTTCTTTTAAAATCCTGGAAATTAGCTCATATTTACCATTAGCTAACGAAGGAAATCTAGTCAAGGATCTCGACCTCTGAGGACTCAGTTTCCCCATCTGTAAATTGAGATACTCGACGATGTGATTTCCAAAGGGGGCTGTCTCTAAAATTTTATCATTCTCTTATTCTGAATGGGATGACAACCAACCATTCAATGGGTATCATTTGCAAGGGTGGTGGGGAAAAGCAGAAGTTGTGGCCAATAGGGAGGTGCTCATTTGCATAATGACTGATTCCCTAATTAGCTAGAAAGACGTCCAGTGTCGCCATATAGGAGCACACCAGGGTTCCTGCTGTGACGTTACTTAGTTGAGCTCTCTGATTTGGCTATTAAGACTCTCAAAGTACTAGCCAGCCACTAACTGACTTTTCGATAAAGCTGCCCAGGCAATTAAGAGCATTAGCGTAAAAGAATCTTTCTGAATTAGCTATTTTTAGAGTGGGCTGGAAATGCTATCTTGCAGCTTTTTAGAAATTTTTATAACAGTATTGTGTTTGTTGTATTACCAGTGTATTTTCATTCTATTTTTGTTCTGCATCAAATAATTTGTAGTAATACTATTTTGAGGGGTAGTTATTTGCAAACCATTTGAAGAGAAGTCAAATGAATTTCTGATAAAGGCAGCCCTCATTAATTCCAATCTGAACACGGGACAGCCCAGGGTATGGCTTGTATACCTATGTCAGCCAATCATCTCATCAGACATCTTGATCTGCCTTGATCAAAGAAGCAATCTGTGAGACATTCCCTCCCCTCTCCCCACCCAAGTGCTAATCACCTTTTCCAGGTGGAAGATAGATGGGAAACACTACACAAATTGCTTGCCGTCGCCCCAAAATGCTAATCACTTATGAACATCTAAATTATGACTTGAGGCCTTGCATGATAAGGTAAGAAAACAGTGTCGGTGCATACAGAACTATTATTTACCAGCGTCAAAAATAACTATCGCATTTGCATGACTGTGGTGCTAGATGACAATTTCTCCCTCAAAACTGCTTCTGTAGCAGAAAAAGCTTTGACCGATATGAAGTGTGGCATGCCCGTTATTTTTTTAACCCTTACCAAATGGAATGAGACCTCTTGGAATTAGATGTTAGAGCACTGATTTGGGAAACAGGAGCTACCCAAGAAAAGCAATTTAAAATGTTTTCTTTGATTATATTTCCTTTGGGTGCATTGGTTGCTGTCTTGTGTAAGTCAATGGCCTCCAAAGTGGGTCATGTACACCCCAGGGAGTCATTTGACCCTTCCGCATACAGGAAGAAACTATTTTATTTCTTAATCCTATAATGTCTACTTTGTGGGTATTGCTGTTGTTGTTGTTTGAGATAAAGCCTTGCTCTGTCACCCAGGCTGGAGTGCAGTGGTGCATGGCGCAATCTCGGCTCACTGCAACCTCCACCTCTTAGGTTCAAACGATTTTCCTGCCTCAGCCTCCCAAGTACCTGGGATTACAGGCACCCACCACCATGCCTGGCTAATTTTTGCAGTTTTAGTAGAGATGGAATTTCACCATATTGGCCAGGCTGGTCTCAAACTCCTGACCTTGTGATCTGCCTGCCTCAGGTTCCCAAAGTGCTGGGATTGCAGGCGTGAGCCACCGCACCCGGCCATGGGTATGTTTTTTAATACATGTCATATATTAGAACCAGAGCATGTGTATATAATTTACAGAGAAATGCATATATTCTGGAGGGATGCTCATAGTTTTTACTGATGGATGTTAGTGATAAAAGAAAAATCTGTGGAGATCATTAGGCAACACGTAGCATGGTGCTGGCCAGGAAGATGGCCTGCTTCTAAGGAGAAGTTTCTAGAGGGACAAGCTCATTAGCTGTAGCTACAATCATATTGTTAGAGAAGGTATTTCCATGACATAAAGAAGCCTGCTTATAAGCACTGGACATAAGTATCTCTAACATATTGTACCCCTTTCTATTCAGACAATAATGAAATTTACTTTCCTACAGTTATAAATATAATCTCTCAAAGTGAAGAATCACAGATTGAATTCTTTTCGGGGTAGGAAAATACATCTAGAATAAGAGACACATCAGAGAAGAAGGGCCAAGATGAAGAATTAGCAGGAAATAAAACTAGTTTAACAAGCCTGAGAACCTAGGCTTCCTATATGAACACAGACATCCCTTGCCATCCCCAGCTCAACCCCAGGACTCCCTGCACGGACAGAAAGACCTCTGAGGTTACCCAGGCAACTGGTTTTGATCTAGCACAGTTTTCTTCTTATCCCCACTGGCCCTGTCCTCTTATCTCTCATTCATTCAATCACAAATATTTATTGGGTGTTTAGCATGTGCCAGACATAGTTCTGGCAATCTTGAGATTTTTCTTTTCCTCCCTTCTCTCTGTCTAGGGGTCACCCATAGGTTTCCATGCAGGAATTTCGAGAGGCTGCAAACTCATGATTCCTATTTATTGTTCATTGCTGCCCTACTGAGATACCTAGATCATCAAATATGTTTCAAACAGAGCTCTAGCAGTGGGAGTAGAGATGAGAACTCATAGACAGAGGAGTCTTCTATGCTCAGCCGAACTGCTGTCTCACTTTGGAATGTTTCACCTAGCTTGGTCTTTCAGTTTGCATTTCTAGGGAACATCAACAAATACTGTATTCATTTCTGAGAAGCACCTTCATGGTCAATCTTGAGCTTGTTGCTGGAGAGATCCAGAGAAGCACCGAAGGAGAGTCAATCCCTGTTCTTATTGAGCTTGCACAAGAGTTGCAGGAATTAAATACACACCTGAGACTCTTCAGAAGCACACCCACAGAGCAGGACATGGGTAAGTGGGAGAGCTCTAGTCAGGATCTGCAGGAGTTGAGAGGCTATTGTGATATACTGGAAGCAATCTAGACCTTGAAGTCTAGTCTTCATTCATCTTGGAAGACCATGATGATTCCAGTCTTTGTTCCATCACTTATCAGCTATGTGACCTTGGGCAAACCACTTCTTTCTCTGAGTCTCAGTTTGCTTATCGATAGAATGGGAACAATAATACTTATTGATAGGATTGTTTTAAGGATTCTGTGAAACAGCGGATATGGAAAAGCACTTTATAGGCTGGAAAGTTGCAATGCACATTTTAGGAATTACCATTCATGGAGGGCAGTCACTCTGGTCTGGAGCGGTTAGGGAAGACTCTATTCTGTTATCCACTGACACCCTCCAGAAAAGATACCGTTAAACATAACTGAAAGAGGGAAGATGAAGCCCAGTTGCTCTATGCACTCTTTGCTGCTGGACCATGGAGGATATATGGAATGGGTGTGGGGGTGGCCCACTTCCTCCTACCCGCTTCTTCTGAAGAATCTACTAGGACTTGGAATACTTGTCTTGATAATTCTGAGAAGAATGGAAACACTGGAAAGATATGGTGTTGGCAGCAACTCGGGACCCTGCAAGACCCAGTGGGAAAGGAATGGTGGTCAGGTTGTCAGGCCCCTGCACTCTGCCCGGGCAAAGGTATTCACAAGCCTCCCTGGGGGCTCACCAGAGGGGACTGTGCTGAACTGGCTTCTCAGAAGCTTCCTACTCTCTGGGGTCCGTGATGCATGGCAACTTGCCTGCTTGTCCCCAGCAAAGGACAGTGTCCAGAGTCCGTTCCTCCTGCCTCATCGCTGAGGAGGAACAAGACAACCCCAGTCCCAGCCCTGCTCCTTTCTCCTTCAAGGCACGGTTAACTGTTGACAGTGCAATGTAAATGCTGGGAAGTGTCAAGATTAATAAACAGGAAGAGGATTTAGGAGCTAAATGCATGCCTAACTCATAGGGCAGATTATGTGGTTACACCATTGTTACTTTGAGACATAGTTACTCTTTCTTCCAAGGAATCTTGTAGAAATGTGATTACGGTGTAGTTTCTGTATATCACCAGGTCTTATGAAGTAGAACGGTGGGCCCCACTCAGCCCCTCGGGGCTAGAGAAGAGTTATGAGCTACACTAGTTTGTCTTGGTTTTATCTTCATTCCTATGAACTCTCTTGGGGAGAAGCCTGCCTAGGAAGCTGCTCCCCACTTTCAATCTCATTTTCTGATACCTAGTTGTGAATTTCCTTTAACTAAATATAGTTTGGGCTGGGAGAGGTGGCTCATGCCTGTAATCCCAACACTTTGGGAAGCCAATGGGGACAGATCATCTGAGGTCAGGAGTTGAAGACTAGCCTGGCTAACATGGTGAAACCCTGTCTCTACTAAAAATACAAAAGTTCGCCGGCAATGGTGGTGTGCAACTGTAATCTCCACTACTCGGGAGGTTGAGGCATGAGAATCACTGAACCCTGGAGGCGGAGGTTGCAGTGAGCTGAGGTCACAACATTGCACTCTATCTGGGTGACAGAGTGAGACTGTCTCAAATAAATAAATATATAAATAAAGTCTGGTCTCCTGGTTGTTCACCGTGGCTTACTCATCTTTCCTTTTGTAGATGCCCTGGTGAGTGCTATTCTGAGGCAAGACCAGTTGACCATGAAACCAGGTCAGGTTATGTTCCCAAAGCAGATTTATTAGAACATTTATTGCAACATCTATTAGAACTAGTGCCCACTGAGACAAAAATTCCTAGCTGTTCTTTAAAATGCATTCTTCTACTCTTCTTTAGCTACTGTTAAATATTAGTAGAAAATAAGACTGCTCAGAAAAGGCACTTCATTCCCCAGCCCCCCTTGCTGCTATGTGATCAAGTCTTGGCCAATGGGATGTGAGCAGAAGGGCTGTGTAAAACTTCCAGATGAAGCCTTTCCTATCTGTTTCTCTCCTCCCCATTGACCAGAATCTGGTCACAACAGTGGGAGCTGGAGCAACCCTCGTGGATTCAGAGATGGAAATCAGGCTCTTCTGTGTACCTCCTGAATGCTAGTGACAGAGCAATAAGCTCTTTTCTGGTTTCAGCGTTGTTGAGTTGAGCCTTTGTCACATGGCCCTCAATGGAGACCTTTGCTCTGGAGATCTTCAGTGAAATACCTGAGAGTGTAGACTCATGTCACAGTCTCTTTCATCAACCTGCCTGGCAGGCTATCTGTGGCTTAATGCCAAGTGGGATCTTGAGCAAAACTCTATTGAATTTGGGACCATTTTTTGCAACAGTGTCTGCAACTCACACTTGGCCCCAAATTTCTCCTCTGTTTCATTTCTCTTTGGTTGTGGCTGACAGCTGTGGGGCTGCACTCTCAGAGGCCACCCATCCTCAGGGCTCTTGGGATTCAACTTTGAGAGCACAACTAGGTAGGTGGAGAGGGGCTATCCCCAGGAGTATTGCCCCAACTTCCGAACATATTTCTCTCCTAGTCTGGCACTGAGAGAAGAGTGCAGGACTGGGTTTGAGAGCTGATTCTGGCTCTGTTGTCAACAAGCTGTGTGTCTTGAACAACTCCTCTTCTCCCTGAGCAAAATGAGGGGACTAGATGAGAAGATTTCTGGAACATCTCCCAGTGTTAGCATTCTGTGATGTGACAATTCCATGACCAGCCTCAAGGCTGAGGTGCCACCTTCGATACATAAAACAAGAGTCCACATCTATGCCAAAGGCTGAGCAGGGCAGTGCCCCTCACTTCCTCCATCTGCTCAGCACCCAACAGTGCTCTGGTGCAGGGGGAGAGGAGAGGGAGAGGGCATGAGGGTGCAGTAGGTGGAAGGTGTTACAAAGGGGACAGATGGTGGGGTCCTTCTTTTGAGAAGTCTAGTCTCTCTGGGGCCACATGACACCTGAACACACAGAATCTGTGGGAACAAGTGACCCAAGAAATATGCCCAGGCTGAGGGACCAAGACGCGGCGAGAGTAGGTGGGAAGTGGGCAATGGCTGGCGGGGCCAGCGCAGGTTTGAAATCCATCCTCCACAATGGCTGGCGTGGCCAGCGCGGGTTTGAAATCCGTCCTCCACAATGGCTGGCGGGGCCAGCGCGGGTTTGAAATCCGTCCTCCACAATGGCTGGCGGGGCCAGCGCGGGTTTGAAATCCGTCCTCCACATACTTGCTGCGTGACCTCCAATGAGTTCCCACACTTTCGAGCCTTTGTTTTCTCACTTGTGAAACAGGGACAATAGAAACATCCCCCTCAAACGTAGGCAAAGTTTGTCCACAAAGCACCGGACACACAGTAGGTACTGAGTAAATCCACAAAGCACCGGACACACAGTAGGTACTGAGTAAATTCTAGCTTCCCTGGCATCCCCTCTCCTTTCCTATTTTGAAAACAGCAGTCTGTCTGATTAAGGATCCTACTTAGTTTTCAGCTGCCATTCCCACTCCCTTACCTTCTGCCCCCTTAATTTTTCCTCTCTTTTTCCTGTATCTTTTTCCCCCTACAACTCTGCATTCCCCTCCCCATCCATAGCAAAGTTCTCCCATCATTCTTTCTTTGTAGAGGGCAAGGAGAGGTGGGTTATACAGATGTCCAGTGATATTTCAGAAGCTCTAATTAAGGGGAAGATTATGCATGCCATTTGAGTTTTAAAAGAGATTCAGATCAGAATGAATGAAATGCTAACTTTTCCCCTGTGTAACCCACTCACCCACATACCCTGGGGCAAAATGAAACATAACTCAGTTTTTGCTGGAAAGGCATCAGACAGCAGGTCGCTCTGGTCAACGGGCCCGTGGCAGCACCCACCATCTTGGCAAATGTCCGTTCCGTCAGGCGCCCTGCCTCTCACCACCTCTTTCTCAGCTAGATACAGATGGAAAAAAAATGACAGCATTGTGCTGACTCCTGCATCAAATGGAGGCTACACATTTCTGTCCTACAGATAGGTGGCAGTGTGGATTCGGGGCTGTGTGGTTCAAGATGGACTTTGCAGAGAAACACTGTTTCCAGAAGCAGTGAGGATCTTTCATCATATGGGCCTCTGATGCTCAACCTCCTTCTTTGCTGCACCTGCCGCTGCCTCATGAGGTTCCTGGCAGCTATTACTGCACCAATAAGGGTGCAGACTGAATCTCACCCTTGAGATTTGAATCTCAATCCCCAAAACAATTCCCTGCTCATTGTGTGAGTTGCAGTTTAGTTAATCTTTGGTTAGCACATGCACATGTGGGCACATGCAAACTCTCTCTCAGTGTAGGCTCTGAATGCTGGTTTTATGTTATTGCACACACGAGTGGCACATACTGCCCAGCTTCTTAGGGCCTGTGCTGTCAGCCTCTGGGACCCTCTAAACATGGCTATTTTCACAGTCCAACTTCAGAACTCAGAGGGGCAGCTCTCCTTTGGACTAGGCCTTTGGCAGGAGTCCTCTACTCTCGGCCTGGATCCTCTTCAATGAACCACCTATGTGTCATTTATGTCAATATCTCAGCTCGGTTTTTCAAGTGCAAGGATTATTTGCTATATTTTGGAGACTTCTGAGGGTACAAATAGTAAACAGGTGAAAACGTAAAAGGTATCAGCTTAGAGAATACAAAGCAGGCAATCATGACATTCCTAGAGACGGACAGGAGACCATATACTGGAGATCAGAGAGTAACAAAGAGTTTCTGAAATCTTCAAGTCATCTGTGGCTGCAGAATGGTAACTGAGAAGCCCCTTGAAGGTCACCGAATACCCTGGCCCAACTACACCCCATGGCTCTGCCAGTTCTTTTCATTGACTAAATATCAGTTTCCTCATCTGTAAAATGGAGACCGTGACAATCAGCAACCTTCTTAGGTGGAAATAAGAAGAATCTTGTCAAAATTATTTTCGAGTTTATCTACACGTGAGAATCAAACCCTCACCCAAACGCCACAGACCTAAGTCTCTGTGTTCTTCACCCACTCACGTGCCAGTATCTCTCCCAGCCACAGGCACTGCAGAGGTTAATGAGACAGTAATGAAGAGTCGTCTGCCAATGCCCCTACCTGGCCGGTCCTCCTGAGGCTCGAGGTGTGTGTGTGGGGAGGCATCTAAAACAAAACCAGCAGCCCACTGCCATGCCTGCTCAGCCAGCCCTCCCAGAGCATACGGCTTTTAATCTTCCTTATTATAGGTGTTCATAATGCTTTATCTCAATGGGTCTGTGGCTCCTGCATTTAGCTGTGGAATAAACAATGCTCTGATAATTGCCGGGTCACCATTATTTACTACTACAGTTGTTTTTGTTTAAGAAAGCCCCTTTCGTTCGGGCTCCAGGAAGACAGCAATACTATAATTTTCTTCACTGTCTCCCTTTAATGAGGTCGAAGGCCAGGCAAAGGGAGTCAGGCAGTTTTCGAGGAGGCAACCCGGCAACAAAGCTGACCTCAGCCAGGAGAGTTAAACACAAGTCACTCCTCAGGCGCGTTCACTGCTCCCGGCTCCTGCAGCCAGGCTGAAAGGTGAGGAAACGATGGCAGCCAGGCGCCCTAACTAGGTTCAAGCTCACCATTTCTTTTTCTAGTTAAATCCTTCCCCCACCCCCAGCCCCGATTTGCTACCTGGGCAAGGAAGCCCCTCCCTTCCCATCCAGCCCCATCAGCAAGTGCTCTACAATTTCCACTGTAACTTCACGCTACAGAATCCATCATCAGCTACCTGAGCTTGGCCACCCTGGGAGAATGATCTTAGCTGAGCAAATGCACCTCCTTGCTTTGCTGTTCACTTCCAAATTCCCTTAACTCACTGCTTTTGCCAGCCCTCCTAGGATGGCATCTAGTATCGTTTCATCTCTAATGCTGTGAGTCAGCTAAAACAGTCATCTCTTAGGATGCCCACACTAACTGGAGTCTCTATCTGCCTCCTCCGCCCCTCTCTTCTCCTTGTCTTCCTGGCCCTCGGTTGGCTGAGAACAGTAGGAGCCCATAACAGACAGCATGTCATCCATTCCTGACAGCCTTGGGGCTGTAATACGGTCCTGCCAAACCCATTACGGTAATGACAGCGTTGCAGAATTAGAACACTCACTCCTACATGGAGAAGAAAAAACTTGGGGAGAGAGGGGCAGAGCTGGAATTTTCTGCTCTTTTGCCTTTTCTGTCTTTTCTTCTCCTTAGATATGGCGTTGTCCCTTTTCTTTCTCTTTTATTCTGTTAAAAAGGTAAATGAGCACAAAACCATGTGTTGCTAACTCAGCAAACAGGTTTCCAGGGCAGGTGATGGTATCTTCTGGGTTTTGGGAAACCATCCAGAAGAGGTGATTGTGCCTCATGATGGTGCCAGTGGTATCATTCCATTACCGTTTCCCCAAATGGGGTGTGTACCCACAGAAGTTCTTTGCTGGGGCTTCGATAATCTCAATAGACACTTACAGAATTGACTTTTCTGCCTTGGCGTGGAGGAGGCGGGTGTTGCAAAACTTAATGATCATCTTTCTGACTGGGGATTATAAAGTGCTGTTGATAATTGTGATAGTTAAAGTGATTTGCTTACAGTAATTAGTTCCTAGGGCTCCCTTGTGGAGGTAAGAGAAAGAGATTGCTCTGTCTTGCATATGGGCAAAGTGAGGCACAGAGAGCTGGGGTCTATTACAAAGAGCTAGTCTTGCTTGACCACCAGAGCCTGGTCTAGGCACACAGATTAGAGACTCCGCATTGACGAGGGGGTACTTGGTGGCTCTTCGTGGGTAAGGGAGCATTCATCATGAGAAGTACAGGGCTGATTTAATGTGACAAAGAGATATGCCTGGCCCAGAGACCCCCAGAGCTCCTGCTGAATGTGAAAGCATATCAGTGCAAAGGCTGGGAGACAAAAGGACCAGTAGTTTACACTAAGACATAAGAAGAGAGCAAGCCTGGGAATCAGCCTCCCACCCAGTGCTTTTCCTCCCTGACATCCGACCCAAGGGTCAGAGGAGCTCTTGGAAAGGCAGAGGGCATTTTCTACCCAATCTGACAGGAGGGAGCTGGTAGCATGCTTGGGACAAGAGGCAGAACTCACATTAGTGGTGATCAAGCTATAGAAACCTGAGGGAGACCCCCACCCCGAGCTCTTGCCTCAGTTGTGACTACTGAGTCAGCTTCTGGGACAGACACTCCCAGGGACTCCTAAAGCTGGGAATGTAGATGACAACTGATTCCAGGGCAGCAGGGAATAGCGGAAAGAGCCCTGAGCCTTAGTTTTGAACCCTGGCCCTGTTGCTAGTTGGCTGTGTATAATGATATACACTGTGTATAATGACATACACCGTATAGGCCACTGGAGGGACTGAATATGTGAAGCACCTTGCCCAGGGTTCAGGTCATTGTCGTGCTGATACATGTTAGTTTCCTTCCTTTTACTCTTTTAAGGAACCCCCTCAGACATTCGATCAGTCAGCAGATATCTATTGAGAATCTACCATATGTTCAGCCTGGTGCTAGAGAAGGCTGAAAGAGGAAACTTGCCATAAGAATCCAGTAAAATAATGGACATTGAAACACTACATAGAATTCGCTTCTAGAATTTGTTAATGCTATGTGGCTGACAATTTGATTGGTGAGATAAGGTTCAGGCATAAGAAATCGTCAGAAGCCAGTGCAGGGCAAGAGATAATCAAATGCTAAATTGTCTGGTAGGAATGATAATTTCTCTAATGTCCCCATCAGCTACTATAGGGTGAAGTCCAAATAATCTTCATGACATCCAAAGCCCTGTGTTCTGCTTTGGAAATGTCTCTCCATCCTCAAAATTTTATGATTCCTCTTATCAGCCATTTCTGGCAACTGTCATTCATTATTTCATCCATCCATCCATCCATCCATCCATCCATCCATCCATCCATCCATCCATCCATCCATCCATCCATACATCCATCCATCCATCCATCCATCCAATCCATCCATCTGTCCATCCATCCATCCATCCATCCATCCATCCATCCATCCATCCATCCATCCATCCATCCAATCTGTCCATCCATCCATCCATCCATCCATCCATCCATCCATCCATCCATCCATCCATCTATCCAATCCATCCATCTGTCCATCCATCCATCCAATCTGTCCATCTGTCAATCCATCCATCCATCCACTTATCCCACAAATACTGAGTGCTCATTTTATGCAGGCACTGCATGTCCCAGGTCTGGAAATGCCTATGAATCAGTCAGGCAGGCCAAGGATCTCATGAACTTGGTTTGTGAGATACTTGGTTTAGTGTGTGTAGAAGAGACCGACAATATAAAGACTAGACATACACAAGACAAATTCCAACAGTCAGAAGTTCAAGGGAGAAAGAAAAACAGGGGCATGAGCTAGACAGGGACTGGAGGTGGGTTGGAGGACCACTTTGGATGGGGTAGTCAGGATGAACTCTTGGAGGATGTGACCTTTGAGCTAAGACCTGCATAGGAGAGCCCATCCCTCAAAATGAGAAAGAGAGTTCCAAGCAGCTGCAACAGCAAGTGCAAAGGCCCTAAGGTGAGAATGAACCAGGTGCCTTCAGGAACAGAAGGAAGGTCACTGTGGCTGAGCTTGATGGTCCTGGAGGTAGGTGGTATGGCAGGATGTCTGGGCAGGTGGTGGAGAGCAGACATAGAGCTCCATGGAGCACAAGAGCCATGGCAAGAAGGCGATGTTGCTTCCCACATGCGTGGGAGCCAGTGAAGTGTTGTAAGCAGAGAAGTAACATGATCTGCTTTGTGTCTCAACATCTTTTTACATGATCACGACTTGTAGTTTCCCAAATACACATTTCCGCAGCACATTTCCATGCTTCTGCATAGGCTGTCCCTTGGGGTCTCCTTTTCGCATCTTGTTTACCTGTCAGACTCTTCGGGGCCTTTGAGCTCTAAGTCAGGTATCTCTTCCTCTGTGGGGCTTCGCCTCTCCCCACAGGTCCCATCTCTGCCAGTCACTGCTTTTCCTTGCTCCTATGCTTCCGACACATCTCTAATATGACACACAGCGTAATACATTGCCATTGCCTGCTTACGTGTCCTCCCTAGCGAGGAGCCTGCAACATGGTAGAGGCTTAATAGATTCGATAAGGGCTGGTAGTCAGGGTAGGCTCTGTGGAAGCAAATCTTGAAGAATGGATAGAATTTTGGTGACAAAGAGAGGCCAGAGTCTCACAAATCCTCCAATATCTATCTGTTCAAGGCAACATGAGACATTATTGGATACATATTGCCATCAAGAAGAGGAGCCCACCCCCCGTGAAAACCATGCACCCCTGTCTTCTCTCTAACAGTTAATGAGAATGATAGGCATTGATTTGCATATGATATTCATGCATTTTGCATATTTTCATTTACCACTGAATGCATGGACAGATTTCTCAATCCTCTCTTTCAAGCCTCCCTTCCTTCATTTAGCAACTTTTAATTAAATGACTCCTGGAATATCCTGCACAATGCTAGGCCCTGTGAAGGACAAGCAAGCGGACATTTGTCCTTGGTGAGCTCACATCTTACGGCTTCCAGGGGCAAGGCGGAGGGTGCAGTGGTTTCCAGCTGGGGTTCTGGAATCAGATGATGTGGATATGCGTCTGAATATTGGCCCTGATGAGGTGTAGGATCTTGAGCAATCTGCTCAACCTCTCTGAGCCTTGATTTCCTCATTTATAAGATAAAGGTAATACTCTATACCCAGTGGGGTTGGCTTGGCAGAGTGTTGGGCACGTAGCTAGAGCTTTGTGGATATTAGCTGTTGATTACAATTGTTTTTCCCAGATCCCTGTATGGGAGGATGTGGAGGTCCCATTAAAATATCCTGGTTGGGCTCTGGGTAGGTGTGTGAAGCCTCTTTTCTTCCCCAATTCCAAGCCTTCTGAGTCCAGCTAAACTGCAGTTTAACTTGGAACAGGCACTGAGCAGTCCAGTGGGAAGCCTGAGTTGCAGGGGGGAGTTGGGGGAGCCTCCCTGCTTTGTGCTTGTCAAGGGCCCACCTCCCCTTGGTTCTTCAGTTGCAAGCAGAATCTACCCGTTCACATCCTTTCTCTTATCTTGCCTTAAATATGCCTCAGAGAGATCATAAATTGATTTTCACCCTGACCTACAGACACCCACAGAAGTCTTCTGGTTGGCCCCCAAGACTTCTGCCCTGTCTCTGCCAGTCAGTCACTGTCTCTGTCACTACAGTCGCAGCAGCACTGGGGGTCAGTGAGTGGGTTGAGAGAGCTCAGATAGGATGTATGGTGTGATTCATTTGCACCAGGGGATTCTGAATAGATAATAATTGTCTGCAAATGGCAATTAACAGAATCTTTTTTAAAATGCTTTGATGATTGTAAAACGGAAGGCGAAGCACATCATGCCTCTTGTTGCAAGTAATTATGGAGGCGGCCTGTTATACACAGGTTTTGAGTGACCTGATATTTCCACTCAGACACTCAGCACAGAGACACTCCCTCAACTTCAGTCTGTGACCCTCAGACCTCACCCTCAAAGATGGCATTTGAAGAAGACTCACTTTGACTTCTTCCTGAAGCCCTTTCCTTGGCTTCATACGGAGCCCCAAAGCAGGGAAGGGAACTGAAAATCAGCACTCACGGAAGATGGAAGGGGCAGAAAGAGGCACAAGCATTTACTTATTTATTTATTTTCTTTTGAGACAGAGTCTCGCTCTGTCACCCAGGCTAGAGTGGAGTGGTGCAATCCCGTCTCACTGCCACCTCCACCTCCCAGGTTCAAGTAATTTTCCTGCCTTAGCCTCCCGAGTAGCTGGGATTACAGGTGCTTGCCACCACGCCAGGCTAAGTTTTGTATTTTTAGTAGAGATGGAGTTTTGCCATGTTGACAGGTCTTGAACTCCTGACCTTAGGGTGATCTGCTCGGCAGCACCACGCGATGCGGGGATGGCTTATAATTTGAGGAGGACGTTTGGGAGGAGAATGTTTCAGCCGCTTGTCTTCTAACAGCTTTTGACAACTCTGCTATTCTGATGACCTGAAATGACATGTGTGTGGCATATGTGTTTCACCTCCAGAGTCAGTCAATGTGGCTCACAGGGTGGAAAGGGCAGGTGAGCAGAATCAAGGTGGGCAGGAAAGAGCAAAGGCGAGTGACAAGTTGCTAACTCACGTTTGTCAAAAAGCATCCCTCTCCTGGTACT
The DNA here is from genome assembly GCF_000951035.1 of Colobus angolensis palliatus. NCBI lineage: Eukaryota > Metazoa > Chordata > Mammalia > Primates > Cercopithecidae > Colobus > Colobus angolensis. Next base: position 2,405,740 of record NW_012114455.1, read on the forward strand.
CATGTCCCCCGCCTCACTGCCTCAGCCTTGAAAGCTCTAGAAAGGCCACAGGCCACCAGCGAAGTCACTGCAGCCTCTGGGGGTGCCATCCTGGTGCCTTCTGCTTCCTCCTGCCCTGAGGGGTTTCTCCCTCTGCTTCCTTGGTTTTGAGCCTTTGCCCCTAATGCTGGCACCACAGCTACTGCATCTGGATCTTCATAGTTTGGCCAGAAACCTGCTTGGCCAGCAAGTTCCCCACTGATTCTTATGGGCATCGGGACTGAGGTCCTGGGATCCTATCATCTGGACTAAGGTAGGGGTGAGCAAGCTATGGAAACATTTAGTGACATTAGTGATCTTGTGAAAGCCACTAAAGATGTCACGGTTCTCCAAAGAGTTTCCAAATGCAAAGACTGTGTGTTGCTGACCAGCTCCTAAAATACTAGGAATGAGGGAATCTTCAAAATCACTGTGCTTTAATTCATTGGCTTTGTAGGTCTGTGATGACTGAGCTTTTGTGTCAGCTTGGCTGGGACATGGTGCCCAGATATTTTGTCAAACATTCTAGACATTTCTGTGAGGGTGTTTCAGGATGAGGCTAACACTCTTGAATCAGGGGACCGAGTGAAGTCAATACAGTGTGGGTGGACTTTGTCCCATCAGTTCAGGGCCAGAGTGGAACGGAAGGCTGGCCTCGCCGAGCAAGATGGAACTCTCCAGCAGAGGACCTCTTGACTTGAATTGCAGTGTGGACTCCTTCCTGGGCCTCAGGTCTGACAGCCCACCCTGCAGAGTTTGGACTTAACCAGTCTCCATCATTGCGTGAGCCAGTCCTTTAAAATAAATCTGTCTTTCTCTATGTATCGCTTCCTGTTGGTTCTGTTTCTCTGGAGAATCCTGACTAATTCAAAGCCAAAGAGTGTTAGAGCTGGGTCTAGATCCTAGATCACAGAGATGTGGGAATAATGAACATAATTGACAGTTCTCCTTACAGGGAGCACACTAGCTTCTGCCATACGAAGAACATCAAGCTCTGTGTGTGTGTGTGTGTGTGTGTGTGTTTTCCTGTGAGCTCCTTGGAGGCTGGGGCCCACATATCTTATTTATCTCTACTTTCCCAGCCCCAAATACTGAATCTGGCAGATACTGAGTGATGCATAGATGAAAAGTAAAAACAGAATGTGATTCCAAATTATTTGAATACTTCTGGGACTTTAAAAAGTGCAAGCAGCAGAACACACACCAGGGAGGTGAGGAGATCGTGCACTTGTCCACTCTCTACTCTTTTTTACTATTGAATATCTTATCAAATAGGAACAAGGCCAGGGACAGGGTTAGTGTCTCCAGCTAGAGAAAGAAGTGATGGGGTCCCTGGGGTAAAGTGAGTGAACATCAAGGGCTGCAGAAAAGGAGGGAGGAGAAACGCCTCTTCGTGGCTGCCACTCTGTTGGATACTTGCATGTAGAAACTTGCTTTTAATCTTCATGTCAACATAAAGAAGTAGATAGTAAAGGTTTTTTTAAATAAATGAATTGGGATAGGAAATAGAGAAGAGGGTTAAGGAAAAGGGCTTTAAAACCTAAATCTAACCCTGCAGGAAAATAGGCCCTAGGAAGAAATCCCTCATTGCAGAAGAAGGGGGAAAGAACTCCGAGTCCACTCTGGAGGCCATCTCTGTCCCCTCTAGCAGGTTCCTTAGCGCTTGCACACTGCTTCCCCTGTGGCAGGAGAGTGGGGCCTCCTTGGCCTTTGACTTTGTTCTCAGATAAACAAACAAAGAGCTATGGGTGAGATCTGGTTTGACTTCAGTGGAATTTTGCTTTGGTCCTCAGCGCTCTGGGCTACCTGGCCCCAGGACGGCGTGCATGCCTTCACCCAGGCCTGGAGCAGTGTGAGTGTGCAGTATGCAAACGGTGGGGCTGAGAGTGGGTTTGGGCTGCATGCTCTGCACCCCAGTGCTGCATTTACATGACTGGATCTTCCCCTGGGCAGAGGAGGAAAGGGGCTTCCATCAAGTTCTCTCAGGTCCAGCTGAAAAAATACTCTCCTTTGAACAACCAAACCCATGGGCTGGGTTGGTTTCTCCAGGGCAGGGCTCTCTTGGAGACAGAGACGCTGACCCATCTTCTGAACCAATTGGATCTGCATCCTAAATGGAAACCAAGCTGACAGCCTGGCTCCTGCTGAGCCCAGCTTCATATTCCCTCAAGCTTCTATTTTTAAAGTTGCTACTCCTGCTCCTATCTGCTCTGTAACAGGCCTTGGACATTGCCTATAAGCTGCTCCACCCAACAGCACTCCAGGATGAACCCCTGCTGTACCTGAGAACTCCTAGATGCAGTCTGTCTTAATAAAATAATAACAGACTTCCCCAGTATGCAACTGGTAACCAGTTGTCTGCTAGGCTTTAGTCTTCCCGAGCAGTTGGGGCAAATATCCAAGAAATACCAAACTCCCCAGGTCCCAGAACAGTTCCCCTTTCTTAGACGTCATTGCCTTTCACCTCCCGGTTTATCTGTAAAAGAGTATGCAAGCCATGGAGGCAAGCATGAGGAGCTCTGTGCCAGATGTGCTCACTTAAGGAGCTGATCGATTTAAGAAATTCAGGTAGATGTGTTGGAAGCTGGTTCCCGACAGCAAAAAGAAATTCGCCCCGTCCCACTGAGTTAAACACCAAGCTGCATATTTTTCCTGCCAGGATGGACATTTCCAATAAAGCAAACTTTGGGGAGGTGATGCAGACTGGTAACTCCTTGAAGGGGGTGCCCATCTTGACTCCCTGTGAGACCAATATAAGTCCCAGGACAGTGTTACTATCCTTGCATCCCCGTGACAACAGGCTTGGCCTTATTTGTGACCCTCCTTTCCAACTCCCCCAGTTCATCTTTCTAAATGAGTCTGAACAGCCCAGTTCGGGGTCTGCCTGGCTCACTCACTGCTGGGTCCTTAGGGCCTATTAGCATTCCTAATGCGTAGTAGGTGCTCAAGAAATATTCCCTAAGAAAAGGATGCCATTGATGTACCACATACTGGGAATTATCTTGTGTATGTGCTGTTTCAATTTTTATTTTTTAGCCTAACACAGATCTTGGAGGTGGAAGTGCTGTTCTGTGCATTTTATAGATGAGGGAATTGAGCTGGGCTGTGGGGCTGGGGTTTGAATTCTTATCTTTTCAATCCAAGCATGGGCTCTTGCACACATCACAATGGCAATGTCTCTGCTCTTTTTGCCTGAAGAACTCTGGGAAAGAGGCTGCCTTGAGACCCCTGACTCCTATGGCTTGGGGGAGATACAATGACTGAGGCTGATGGACAACAGCCGTCTCTGCAAGCTAGGGCTCCCGGACTGGGGGCCACACTCCTGAGGCAGCGGAGTGGGAGCCTGGGGAAGCTCCCCCAGAGGGAAGTCAAGCCTGGTCTGGGGATTGTGGGGTCTTCTCTTCAGGGGATCCCTGAGTTTCTGTCAGCTCTGCCAGGAGCCCTGACCTCTAGAAGTTGGTTCAGGCTGGTTGGCAGGTGGCTTTCCTCCTGTGGCTGCTTTCAGGGGCAGCCCTGCTCTCTCTTAGGCTTCTTTCATGCTCTCTGAACAGGGAGGAGCTGGAGCACTTGGAAGGGAATGTGTGCTTCAGGTGGAGTTTGCTGAGATGCCATGGAGGGATCACTAGCCTGAGCGTCAAAACATCTGAGCTTCAGGTCTGTCTTCCGCGAGTCATGAAACCTCGCTGAACCACAGTTTCCCACTGGTAAATGCGCTGATGCCTCCTTCGCAGGGTGGCTGTGAGAATCAAATGAAATGATATACAAGTGCCATGAAAATATATCTTAGCAGAGATATGGTGCTGCAGGGCGCTGGCTACAGGCAGGTCTCTACTAGGTGTCAGAGCCATCAGTAGGGTTAATGCAGGTCCCTTAAGAGATATTAGGTCCTTCTCTAGCAATAGGCCGTAGCATGACTCAAAAGCTTGCAGGAACACTTTAGTTGAACAAGTCTCTGGGACAAACGAAGGACTGTCGGGTCACAGAAGTCAACTGTTAAAACCTTGTGATAATCCAAAGAGAGCAAAGGGAATGCTTATGGAACACCAACACCATTTCTTCTTTCACAAAGTCCTCTCCCTGCTGCTTTTTCCCATAGGGAGGGAGCATTTTCAGAGGAGCCCTGAGAGATGGGGGCTCATACCCAGCCAGCAGTGCCCCAGCTTTCATGGCCCTGCCGGGGGTAGTCCAAATGGAGTACAGGAGACCAGTGCCCATGGGAAGCCTCCAAAAGTCTTGAAAGTTTGGATTTGCAATCACAGATGCCCCATGTGGCTTCTTGAGGGATATCAGCACTGCCATTTGTGAGCTGTGCTAAACCTCAGATGTCAGAAGAGAAACTGTCTCCTTTCCACAGGGTCCTGGAACAGCATAACTAGTAGGACTATAGTATAGGAATGTCCAGGGCCACCAAACTGGACCCATCTTGCACAGTGGAGTGTATTGCTTGCTAATTGCTGGTTTGCAATGTCTGGGGAGTTTTTGATTATCATGACTGAGGGATGCTATTGAATGCGGACATCCTACAATGCACAGCGTGGTACCCCACAATCAGGAATTATCTGGCCCCAAATGTCAATACTGCTGAGGTGAAGAAACCAACATGTGCAAAGCACTGGGCCTAGCAGGTCTAGGGAACAGTGATAATTCAGGTGTGAAGCAGAAGCATGGAGTTAATGAAAGCAATGGCAAGAGATGAGGCTGGAAATGTAGGTTGGAGCCAGAGAGAGAAGGGTCTTGGACACCAAATGACGAGGTTTTACTCAAAAAAACCCAAAGCATTCCAGGGTTAGTTAAAAGGCCAGAACAGAGCTGACTCCCAGCCCAGTGCTCTTTCCATCCTATCATTTGGCCTCTTTCCCCACCATGTGTTAGACAAGATAAGACTGATTCATGGAGAATAGGACTAGCAGCCCAAAGCAAGTCACTTTTTACCACCTACAGGATAAAATCAGACCCCTTTGTGAACACATAAAGCCACATAGATATTTCTATCACTGGTTTACCATCTGCATCTTTGAAGAGGGGCTAAATCAGTGTGAACATCTTTCCATATCCATAAATATGCTTCCTCACCATGCTGTAACTATTTATCTCTAGATCAGCCTTCTTGTTAGATTGTGGGCTCCTTGAAGACAGGAACCATGTTGAATCATCCTCGTATACCCAGTCCCCTTCCATGATGATAGAAATACTTAGTTCATCAAGCAGGATGCCTGGACAAATGAAGCAACAGGAAGCAGGAGACTAGCCTGCTGCGTGGTTGCAAGGACTGGGGAAGGCTTCCCCCTACTCTCTTTTCCTGGTATATGAGAAATACCTGCGCATTGTAGAAAAAAAGAGAAAAGCTGTAGACAATCCAAAAGAGTAAGATGAAAATTATGCCAGTCCCCTGACCTCTCTACCCAGAGATAAATACATTTAACATTTCAGTGGATATTTCAGTGGATATCCTGTACCTTTTCTAGGGTTGTATATTCATGAGGTTCACATGCAGATATTTTTTCTTTTTAATTAAAATGGAATCATATTATACATGTTGTTCTGTATCTTGCTTCTTCACTTAAAAATATTTTGGAAACTAGTGCAAGAGGAGGCCAGGGGATTTGTCTTGAAGTTGTATTTGCATAGCAATCACCCATTTTTATTGAGACTGCATGTTTGAAGAGGGGCTAAATCAGTGGGAACATCTTTCTATGTCCATAAATATACTTCCACACCATAGCATTTAATGCCTGCGGGCTATGCAACCGTGAGGTTGTGCTATAATGTATTAAGCCAATCCTCAATTGTTGGAATTTGTATTACTTTTATGTTTTCACTGTAACAACAACGCTGCGGTAAATACCCTTTTACTGAAATCTTTGCACACATCCCAGAGTTTCCTTTGTTTGAATTTCTAGAATAGAAACTGCTGGAACAAAAAAAAAAAACCTGCATATATTACAGCTTTTGAACAGTGTGATCACATGACTCTCCAGAAAGGTGGTACCAACATACATTCCCACTAGTGATGTACAGAGAGTGCTATGTTAGCTCTTTGCGAACAAAAGCTATCATGCAGGGCCCACGTAAACTCCAAGATAAGCTATTTCCATTCCATTCAAGGACCCATTTATGTAAGTCTAGCATGGAAAAGCTGTCATTCTTGTTATTTTATAGTCTACCAGGTAAATGTACTCAGTTTTGGTAAGATGAGCTATGCAGTTGTTCACCTGTTTCTGAACACACACACAAGGTAATACATGTAAGAGCACCTAGCGTGGAACTCGGAACACAGCAGAAACTCAACAAATGCCTTCCATGCCCAGAATTGCTGCTGTGCTTATAGCACTACCATCCCTTATCTGGATGGCTGAATCCAGCTTCCTGTCTTGGAAACTGATAAGCCAATCTACATACCTGCCAGAGGGAATGATCAAAAATGTAAGATGGAGTATGTCCCTCCCTTGCTTACACATCTTCAGGTGCTCCTCATTGTCCATACATGGAAGTCTGGACTGCTTGGTAAGGCTTAGAAAGCTCCATGACATGCCTTGAGATCCCGCAGCTTTATCCCCGACAGATACCACCTCTTCCAGCTCCCCCAGGTCCCAGCCGTGCTCTCCCAGTGGGCCACCCAGTAAGATTCAGCCCTTCATTCCTCTGTGACCCAGCACAGGGCATTCTCTCTCCTTGAAACCTGTTGTCTCCCTTCCTCCCTTGTTTGTTTGCAGAATTGCCTCCTGGGAAACAATTCCATATGCTGACAGCCTTTTCTACTTGCCCCACCCAAGCAACACAATCCGTTTCTTCTATATTCCCAGAAAATCTTGGCCAATCATTATAACACATCTCTCATCACACTGTAATTATTGTTTTTATGTGTATATCTCCAGCTAGGCTGTTTAGAATCAGAACCTTTTAAAATTTATGTCCATAGTCTCAACAACTGGCATCAATCTTAGGACACAGTAGGTGTTAATAAATGCTTCTCACGTGAATGAACAAAATTATAATGTCCTTCCTCTCTTCCTTCCATTTGTCTAGCCATTGCAGGGCTCTGTCCACCGTAGTTACTATCGGTTACTACCAAGGCATCATTATGATGCTTTCTCTTTTTTCAATTGGTGTTCCAGTTTCCATGAACTGATGTACGTAATACTCCTGTCTTAGGATCAAGCAGAATCAACTGAACCAAGTGCTTTGCTACCATTGGACCTTTAGAAAGAGACAGAGCTGGCAGGAAAGGAGAGAGGGTAGGTGTGTCACCAGAGGCAGAGCACACGGGAGTGGCTAGTGGGGAAAAGCGGGCTGAGTCTGGCTCTGTGGCATCAACAGGGAGCCCCAAGCTGTATCTGCAAAGGAGGACTGAACTTCAGAGGGAGAAGCAGGAGGCACAGTACAGGAAGAGACCGAAAGGGAGTAGGATAGGGGAGATGCACGTGGAAGCACAGGGAGAGACAGGTGGGGAGAAATTCAGGTTCAATGAAAGGAAAACATGAAAAGACTGCAGAAGGAAGAAGATAAAGAAGCAATAGAAACCCAAGCTAGTGTGTGTGGACTGCAGTTGTGTAAGAGCAGCCTGTCTTCCGCCGAGTCCACTGGAGGAGTGTGGCGCAGGAGACAGCCTTAGCTTTTTACTCAATGTAATTAATGACATTGTGACTTTAAATAAAAACCAGCTATTCGTGGGGAAGCCTGACAGGGTTTCTTTTTACTTAATGTTTGCTGAACCGTCCCTTCTATCTCACTTACCTGATGTGGAACATATGCTGGGATCAGAATGACAGAGAATAAATCACCAGATTTGCTTGGCTTCTTTGAAAAATGAATTTGGGGGCTGAGATTTCTCATCAGTGTATATCTTCCCTGAGCATCCTCCTGACAGAGCATCAAGCTTGGGGGATGTCCCGTGCAAAGGTAAACGAGTACCCAGAGGTTCCCAGATGCCCGCATCTGGCAACAGATCCATCTCCTTGAGACACAGGCCAGGCCTCTTGTGCTAGGCTGGCAGGTGTATCCAGGGCAGGATGTGAAAGCCTCCTGCAATCTCAGGAATAGGATACAATTGTGGTCTTTACATGAAATCAACAAACATACATGGAGCTTTTAATATGCATCAAAAATACCACACAGCAGGGAGGCTTCTTAGCTTTGCCACTGACAACCATGAGCATGCCCCAGTCTCTTCATCTATAAAATGGGATGAAGCTGCCTTATGGCTTAGTTTGTTATCAGTTTAAATCTATCATAGACGCTAAATAAAAGTTTGTATTTTCTCCCTGGATACACCTAGCAGCTGCAAGAGCTCCCAGGCCCCTGGGCTGAAACAGAGGCAGGGACCAGGAAGCAATTTTAACTCTGGAAACTTTGGATGAGGGTGAAAAGGGTGGCTGTGGATGTGCACGTGGTGTGGATGTGAGTGGGGGTGACATCTTCTGGGCTCTTAGTCTATGTCTGTGAGACTGTCTAACTTGGCTCCTGACCTTTCACTTTAATATCTGTGTGATGTTGGACACATAATTTAATCTCTCTGGGCATCAGTTTCCTCATCTCTACAATGGCAAGATGAGTTGGATTGAATACCTTAACATTTTTTTCTTAACGTTCCTTTTCAGGTTACAAAAGTCACGCCTACTCATTATAGAAAACTTAGAAAACACATACAAAGATACAAACAACATAATTTAAAACACCCATTATTCTGCCACCTGAAGGAAACCACTGCTAGTGGTTTGGTGTATTCTGCTTTCTCTTTGCATGGTGTATTAGAGAGTGAAATCATACTGTGTATACAATTTTGTTTCCTGCTCCCTCCCTTTAATGTTAAATTATCATAAGCATTTTATCTGTGTCATTAGAAAATTATCTAGACCTCATTTTTAAGGTTCCTCCTGACACTAAAATTCTATGAATAATGGGGCTTATCTCCTTTTCCATTAAAAACATTTCTTCTCTTACAGCAGCAGAAATCACCTTGTGGAAGGTGCCCTTGAGTGGTGCCTCTAACTCCCTTTGGCCCATGCATCATGCAAAGACACCAAAGGGCTCTACGGGCCCCCTGGCTCACCCACTTTGATTCACCACCTTAGCTCTCAAGAATAAAAGGAATGATGATGCTTTTAAAAAAATTGAATATCATCAAAAATGACCTTATTCATTGGTAGAAACAGGGGCCATTTATATGATAGATTTTCAAAGGTGGGGTTGCTAAAAGTTTCCCTAAACCTTCTTTTCCCTTTTCCCTGGGCTATGAGTGTTTAAAATTCCTTTTAAAACAAGACCTTGTGTTACAAAGTTAAGATTTTAAATAAAAGTGATTTGGGGAAAGTTAACACGTTGACTAAAATTCACACTAGGATTAAAGCAGAGACAACGCGATGTGCTCAGCATATAGTTTCCTGGGTTCACAGGAAGACTAGCGTCGCTCAGCCTTCCTAGGAATTAGGTTCAGGCCACAAGGCTGAGTTTTGGCCATTGGCATCTGGGTCGAGGGAGTATCAATGACTTTCAGGCCTGAGTCTTAAACGAGTCCTGTGTGATCTTTCACACAGCCCCTCTTCCCTCCTGTCCCTACCCTGGAGGCCACGAGTTCAAAATGATAAAGCTAAAAGTGGAAAAGGGCTGCCCACACTGCCTTGGAATCTGATAGGAATAAGGAATAATGCTTTGATGTGCTAAGCTGAGATTTTTTGATGTTTATTTGTTCCTGCAGCTTGGCCTAGCTTATTCAGACTAATACAAAGATATAAATAACTGATAGCAGGTCCCTTTGTGAGACTAGGTTTGGGCATTAGAGAAGATGAGGGAGAAAGTACAGGCTCTTGAACTCAGCTGGGAGGAAATTCAGTTTGGAGAGGAGGCAGGGGTGCCACTAGCTGATTTAGCAACTTTTGTATTAATTCAGAAAAGAAATTCCTAGGTTAACAATTCTATGTGCTATACATGTGCACTGAAACTGAACAGTTAACTGGATGGCAGATGGTGGGAGCCAGGCTTTTCACTGTTGGAGTGGGAGGTTACAAATAAGCAAAAGGAGGAGGCTAGAATGATCCAGATCCACGTGGTAATGAATTAGAGTTGGAGACATCAGTATGAACTTATATTTAGCTTAATATAGATATAGATGTTACATATGGAAATATTTATAGCTATGTATATGTGAGGGCTAGTGTATACACAGATATTTCCCAGATATATCTCCTGAGAAAGCCTACTAGCAACAACACTACAGTAGCAACAAACACACCTAACAATCCAGAGTTTGGTTTCTAATAGCATTCTGTAACAAAAGAAACCAGGGCTCCTTGAAGAAGTGGCCAGTTCTAGCACTGGATCAGGAAATATACAAGATGAACCTGGAGCATCTTGTAGTGCCAGAAAATAAGGGAGTGCTCTGTGCTAGTTTCCTAGAGATGCTATAACAAATAACTACAACTGGGTGGCTAAAAGCAACAGAAATTTATTCTCTCACCGTTCTGGAGAATGCATGTTTAAAAATTAAGGTGTCTGCAGAGCCATGCTTCCCCTGAAACCTGGAGGAGAGAATCCTTTGCACTGTCCTGTTTTCTGGTGATTTTTGGTATTCCTTGGCATTTCCTTGGCTTGTAAATGTGTCCCTACAATCTCTGCCTCTGTGGTGACATGGCTATCTTTTCTTCGTGTGTCCCTCTTGTCTTCTTATAAGGACACCGGTCACATTGGATTAAGGGCTTACCTTACTCCAGTATGACTTCATCCGAACTAGTTACACCTGCAATAACCCTACTTCAAAATAAGGTCATATTCTGTGGTATTGGGTGTTAGGACTTCCACATATTATATCTGAGGAGGAAGACACAATCCAACACATAACATATTCTCTTCCAAAAAAGCCACACTAATGAGGGTCTGTAAAAGGGATACAGAAGCCAACGGAAAGAGCTCCCATCAGCCAAAGATGCCATGCTTCGAGCAACACAAGTTTGAGTGTTGGATTATAACCCGAAGCAAGTCCATACTGATGTAAATAAATGACTGAACCAACAAATACAGAAATAAATAAATGGAGGAGAATAGACAGACTCCAGTGCAGAATTCCAAATAATTCATGTAGATGCCTTACCCTCAAGGAAGGAGAGTATAGCTTCCCGTTCCTTAAGTGTGGGCTGCACATAGTGACTTCCTTCTAAAGAATACAGTGTGAAAATGAGAGAAAAAGAGGAGCTTTGCAGTAGAGGAAACTGACCCACACTGTCTCCGCTAGGTGAGCAAGGCTGGCAGCAACAGTGAATCGCCATAATGATAGCACACACCCTTGAAAGGGCACGATGGAAACCGCATTTGTCTTTGTGGTCTTCCCCCTCGACCTCAATGTAATCTTGAAAAGAGCATCAAACAAATCCCCTTCGAGGGACACTCTGCAAGACACCGGACCAGTAGTCCTCAAAACTGCGAAGGTCATAAAACACGCACAGAATCTGAGAAGCCGTCACAGCCAAGTGGAGGCTAAGGAGACAAGACTGCTAAGTGCAATGTGGTATCCCGGATGAACTCCTGGGGCAGAAAAAGGACATTATGTAAAAACTAAGGAAATGTAAAGGAAGTGTGGACTTCAGTTCATAATAATGTATCAATACTGGTTCATTAATTATAACAAATGTACCATACTAATGCAAGATGTTAACAATAGAGAAAACTGGGTGTGGGGTATATGGGAACCCTCTGTACTATTTTGCAACTTTTATGTATGCCAAATCTAAAACTACTCTCAAGTAAAAAGCTTAGCTTTTAAAAGGGCGCTGCTAGAATAAGAATAATAAGTGAGCATAGCCTCATGTTAGGGTACATGACTTGGGTAAAGGTAAAGGCTAGTAGCCTGGGTGTCAGTCTCCACTTATGTCCTCAATTGGGTGCCCTTGTGCAGTGAACAGCCTGTACAACCTCGGTAGTCCTAAAGTCAGACTTACCCTCTGACATTTTACTTAGCGCTTGTCCTGCATCTGAACATAGTACTAACTGGTGCTAGAAATTAAAGCATAGCCAATTGCATCATAAATAGACTACAAAGGATCACCTGTGACTGTCGAGGAGAAACCCCATGACCATCCATGGTCAGTGAATTTATTCTCAAGAAGCGCTTCCTTTCAAGCCTGGAGAGGTTCCTACCTGTGTGGAGGTAGAAATGCCCAGTGTGTTAAGGGGGATAGTGTTCTTGTGGAGAAAGTGTCCTCAAATCACATTTTGCCTGTGAAGATGAAGTAGAGGAGAATCTTGTACTAAACTCGACTGAATCCTCGTGGGGGCAAGGGAACGTGGCAGGTGCGGGCGGGGAGAGTGATGGAAAGGGGGGGATTCCTTCAGAGTTTTGTCCTCAGAGAGTTGTTTTTCGTTATTTACACGTGGCCTGGTGACAGCAAGCCAGGTATCTCCTTATGGAAATATCGTAATACAGCAGAAACAAGCATTTTGAGTTACGCATGCCAAGTCTGACATTAATTTTCTCCTTTTCAGCCTTACAAAGAAATGCACCGGTATATTTCTTCCCAAGACTGCCCCCACCTCCTGCATGGTCAGAGCCTCATTTGTCCCTTCCTTGTCCATCACATGCCCTGTGGTATGAAGAGTTCCGGGGGAGTGGGAGGGGCTTCTCAAGAAGCCTTCTTTCTAAGGGGTAGGAGAGCCCACATGTTACCATCTGATGCAATGTAAGGGTCATATTGTGTCCCTCCAAAATATACAACAACACTGCTGATTAAAAAGCCTAGAGAAGGCCAGGTGCGGTGGCTCACACTTATAATCCCAGCACTCTGGGAGGCTGAGGTGGGCGGATCATGAGGTCAGGAGATCAAGACCATCCTCCAACATGGTGAAACTCCATCTCTACTAAAATACAAAAATTTAGCTGGGCATGGTGGTGTGCACCTGTAGTCCCAGCTACTCGGGAGGCTGAGGCAGGGGAATCGCTTGAACCCAGGAGGTGGAGATTGCTGTGAGCTGAGGTCATGCCACTGCACTCCAGCCTGGCGACAGAGCGAGACTCCGTCTCAAAAAAAAAAAAAACCTACAGAATACACAGAATACAGTTAGGCTAAAATGTGGATTAGAAAGCAATTTGGCAATGTGTACCGCAGTCAAAAAAAATGTTCATGCCCTCTGGTGCAGTAAGTGATGCCACTTTTGTCAACCTGTTCCAGGAAAATAATCCTAAGCACTAAAAAATCTGTAAACGTAATAGCAAAAACAGCCTAAACATTCAACAGTTGAGAAATGGTTAAATAAATCATGGTTCATAGACTTGATGGAATATTATGGAATCATTAGAATGATCATTTATGAGAATTATATAATATGAAAATTGCATATGATAACTATACTAAGTGAAAAAAGGGGAAGATAAAAATGTGAGTAAAGATAATTACTATCATGTTAAAATATGCATAAGAAAAAGACTCAAAGGAAATTCACCAAAATACTAATAGTGTTTGTATTAGACTGGTGGGATTTGAGTTCATTCTTTTTTCTTTTCTCTAGTTTCTAAATTTTCTAGAATGTGGTAATATTACATTATAATAAAACTTTTTTAAAAAAAAATGTGTTAAGTCCTGTTTCCTAATACAATTAATCGTAGACTAGCATTCCATTTTATTTGTAGAAAAGCATAATAATGGTCATCAATAATAAAATAACCTTCATAAAAATTAATAGCATTAAAATAAATATGGCCTGGAAAAAAATAGTGTAATGGTTTCCTAACAGAGACACACTGACTTCCTCCCCAGGATCTTGCCTGGGAACCTTTTTCTTATCAAAATGACTGAAGTTTTGTCAATTAGGCTGGTTGAGGAAAACAGTCCAACTCTAGGCCTGCATGCTGCTCACAGCCTGGCAGCCCAGTAGCAAATGTACTGCCACTGGGCTCTTTAGGCTGAAACCGTGAAGCATGAGCCGGCCTGATCTGGGCATCTCTGTTGGTCTGCTTGGAGGGCACTCTGGATAAAGCCCTCATTTGGTTTCCTAATAGGGCTGAGGCTGCTGGCCAGGCAGTCAGTTGAGATGGAGGGTATGCAGGAAGGGAGGACGGGGAACAGAGCTGGTTTTTCTGGCCAGGCAGTCAGTTGAGATGGAGGGTATGCAGGAAGGGAGGATAGGGAACAGAGCTGGTTTTTCCTAATGAGCAGCAGGAGCTGCTATTCCTGTGAGCAGGCGTTGGAAGGGAGAGGCAGTGGCTCTCTTCACACACCCTTTTTTGTAGTTAGAGGAAATATTAGCTGATAGAGCAATGGGTTCTGGCGTTTGCCTGCATTAATGGCAAGGAAAGGGCCAGCACAGGGGGCCAGTTATGTGATCGGTAGGAGTGTGGGCTGAATATGTTAGTTCAGCCCAAGGGCCACTCACAAGAGAGAACACCTGATGACAGAATGATGAAGTGATGGAGCCAATCAATCCCCACATAGATGGGTTTTCTCTTCCCCTATGGCACATATTTTCAAGACTCTGAGTTGCAAGACATGGACCAGAAAAAGACAGCCTGCTTTATGTGTGGGGAGTTTGCACAATTAATAATATAATATTGCAAGGGCCAGCAATTTGATGGTATTTATTATTCACATAATTTAAATCATTGCCAAATGCTAAAAACAATATAGTCCACCCCACCCAAATCAATATAAACATATCCCAAATACACAGCAGAACTTTCTCCATATTGTTTTTCTTGCCAAAGCTGAAGGAGGGAGACTCAACTTTTCATGCAAACTTCTGGCATCTTCTTTTTATGTTTTTCACTAGAGGAAAAAAGTCTGGTTCTTTTTTCCTGGAAAGATAAATTTTTAATGAATGTAAATGTTCTTTCAATTCCTTAGTTTGGTGGAAGGGATGGTACAGCTTGGACAGCCAGTCTCAGGAATATAATTGACTTGCTTCTTGTTATTTCTTTTCCCTTTCACTACCCAGTGAAGCACAAATGCTCTCAGCTTGTGCCTTTGTTTCTGAGCTTGTCATACCCTCAGCCAGCAGATACAGGTTGCCTTACATGGGAACACTCCTGATGAATTGGCCTCACTGCATTGTCTTCTAACAATGAAAGCAGGTCTACTCTGACATATCTGCTCTTCACCCTGCTTCTTCTTGGCATTCATTAAGTTTGTATTTATCAAATATCTATTATGTGCCAGGCACTCTTCTATTGAATCCTCACAACTCTATGATGTAGCTTCTATTATCATCGTCACCCCCATTTTACAGGCAGGGAAGCTGAAGCACAGAGAGGTCAAGTCAATTGCCCCAGCTGATCCGTGACCAACTTGGCAGCCTGGCTCCAGAGCCCATACTCTTAGCCATGACAATATTCGGCCTCCCATAGCATCTAATATCTGCTAGACACTGTGTGCGAAAGGAGTGGGTGACGGAGTTGGGGTTGGGACAAATGCACAATCTGGAAGGAAATCATTTCTAACCATCTCTTTTTCATTCCTGTGGACGTTGCCTCCCAGGGCTGCTCTCCAAGTCCCAATTCTTTTGCATACACTTGGGCTTCCACTTCCACTTGCTGAGATACGGTTTTTCTCACTGTGCTACTCAGACAGGGTATGCAAGTTGCATTTGACATTTCTGTAGGGTCTGTGGCCCTTGGTTTTGAGACTGAGACAGGGCTGTGCTCCTTCCCTTGCCTCCTCTGTCCATTTTCTAACAGGAGCTCTGCAGAGTGGCAAACACTCCTGTCAAAGAAGTCCAAGGGAATGGTGCAGCCACTTCTCAGGGTATACCCCCGGAGAGAAGCCTGCAGCATGAAGCTCACCTCTGAGAGGGCTGCTTTAAGAATGGAGGAAGGACCTATGTTCTGCCAGGCTGTGCTGCAGTTGCTATGTCTTGGGTTAAAAGTCGGCTTAACCTCACCAGACCCATCAGCACCACTCCTCCACATTAGAAACACAAAGGCCCTACAATTGCTATCAAAGGAACCGATTGTTTTGATCTGGAGGCAGTCAGAGTTCAATCTGGAGTCACCCAGGCAGCTGCACGTTGTATTATCCGCATCATAGGGCGAGGAGAGAGAAATAATAGACTCTTCTGTAGATTTCACTTCCCAAATCAGGACCTCCATGTGTAGAAAATCCGCATCGTAAATAATCATTATCATCAAAGAGTGTCATATATTATGCACCTACTGGAGTGTGCGGCTGGGCACCTGGCCAAACAAATCCCTGTCAAGATTTCTTAGACTCAACGATGGGCTAGGTTGTGCCCTTCCTTCCTGCTCCCATAAGGTCCTCTGAATAGCTTCATCACTGCAGGGGATGATGCTGTAACACAGGTGTCTGTCTTCCCCATGTGACCATGAGCTCTTTAGGGACATGGACTACTCTTCATCAACTTTGCTTCCCCAGTGCCTAGCAGCCCTGGCATACAGTAGGCACTTAATACAGGTGTGCTAAATGTTGACGACTCTCACATTTCCATCACCAAACCCGCCACTGCTGCATTCATCTTTCCTTCTTCCTTTCTCCTAAATTTAGTCTTTCTCATGACCAAAGCCAACCCTCACCATGTGCCGTGCCCCTTCTCCTTCGCTTTCTCAAGGTCTCCCTCACTCAGTCCCTCTCTTTCTTGCATCTGAAGCTCTTTCTTCCTTTCCCGGACCATTCCCACAAAGCAGAAATGAGCAAACCCATATTCAATTATGCCTCACTCCTGCAGTCTCCCCTGGACCTCACACCCTGTTCTGGCTGCCATTCCACGTCTCTGTATCCCCTCCTAGAAAAACTGGAAAAAGTTGTCTGTACACATCGCTTCCACTTCACCTTCTCTCATTCACTCTCGAGCCTACTCTTTCCGGTTTTTTCTCTGGTTCCAAAAAATGTTTTGCCCTTGTTAAGACCCTTGCCAACCTCTCAAACTGCCAAATCTTGAGGTCCCTCTGTCCCCATCTCCCTGGAGCTGTAGGAAGAATTCCACCCCAGTGGCCTAGTCTAAAGTTCTCCAAATTCATTCTCTTCAATATGGAGACAGGGTACCATGCACTGTGTGGTTTTCTGCCCACACTTCTCTTCCAGCCTCTTCTCAGTCTTCCCGTTAGCTTCTTCCTCTTTTCCACTCCCTAAATATGGAATCGCATCCTTGACCTTTCTCTTTCTAGGCTGCACTCTCTTTCATAGTCTAATCAATTCTGAAAAATATAGCTGACAATTCCCATTATTTATACCTTCAGCCCAAACCTTTACATTATATCTGACTGCTGACTGGACACACTTTCTTGGATGTCTCATAGGACCTCAAAACGACCCAGTCCTGAACCTCTTGACGTCTCATTGCTCTCCCCAGACCACATCCTCTTCTAGTCTTCTCTATCTTAGTAACTAAAACCTCTGTTCACTTAGTTGCTCAAGCAGGAAACCTGAGTGTCATCCCTAACTCCCCTCACCCACTCTATTGGAGCGGTCCTCCCATGACCTACAGATTTGTTCACTTGTTTCTTGTCCACTTGCCTCTCTTCCCACAATCTGAGGTCACCGAACATTGCACTGGGCGTTAAGCATACACTGACCGATTAGACAGACTCGGTCCACATGCTTTGTTGGATGAATGAATGGATAAAGACTGGTTGGAGAAGAACAGAAAAGGCTCAGAGCCTTAGATTCCCAGTCAAAAGCATAGCCTCCCAGTCTTCACGGCAACAGGCTCTCCCCTGGTTAGCTTGGTGACATTGGTCGTCGAAGTTAGCCTTCCTAATGCTCAGTTTCTTGATCTATAAAATGAGACCAGTAATAACTCATGAGGTTATTGTAAGGATTCAATAGCACAATACCTACCATACAGTTAGTGCTCAATTCACGTTTAATAAAAAAATACTGGTTAGACAACCACCTAACCATGTGATTGATTTTTTTTTCCTATTGTTTTGGCCTGTGTCGCACCCAGCTTGAGGTGAACGTAAACAACATAACCAGGAATGAGTACACGAGCAGAGTCATTGCCAGTGAGTCAGAGGAAAGAGTGATTTCCAACCCTAATCGCAGATGTGGGAAGAGCCTTGCTGTGCCGGCAATGACTGGAGCTCAGCTCTGTGGAGCAGCCACGTCTGCGTGGGTGGGGGCACTCTTCCCACCTTCTCTGTCTTGCATCTACCACCAGCTGGGCTTTGCCACTGTCTCCTATTCCCGCTCCCAGGGGGCAAATGATGGATGGAAACGTCATAAACAAGAACAATGCCTATTGTGCTCTGCTTAGAAATGGCCTGTGTTCTTTTAAAAAATATGAATAAAATAATATACGGAGTAAATTGGGTGGTGTGGAGGATTTGCCGATGAGAATGCAAATGAGCATGATGTCACTTCTTAGCTTTGGGAGGAAAAAATGAGTGATCCTTGAAATGGTCTTTTTCTACCATTAGGACAGGAAGGAAAAACCATCTTTGGTAACAAAAGATCAGAAATTGCCTCCTGAGCGCTGCCTGTCTGCTTCAGAAGAAAAGTCTGTGTTTAGGAAACCTCTTATTGAGGAAAGAGTACATTTTGGGGGGCCTGTACAGGCAATTTAGTGGTATTTGTTGACCTGATGAGATGGGACATAGTTGAGGTATTAAATCGTAAAGGGAAGGCAGGTGTTATAATAATAGAAAATTCCAATTCATCGTCCCTGGCCTGGGCTGCATGCAGCCAGCTACCCGCTTCCCAGGCTTCTTCTCACAGGAGCTTCAGCTTGGCCTCAGCTTATGCGGAACGAACACCCAGCCACTCCTGATGGTGACAGCATTTGCAGGAAATTGTACATATTGTACAGATCCATCTCCTTTTCTTGCCCTTCTTTCAAAAGAAATGAATTCACTAGGCACTTATGAAAATAAATGACTGATGGGAAGAGGCTGGAGCCAAGCCTTTTGTAGGCAAAGGGATCTGCGTGCAGTTTCGAAGCCCATAGTCAGGGGTCAATGAGTCTGAGCCCAGTGAAGGAGGGAGAGGGAACAGAGAGGGATGGCCAGACCTTGCCTACTGATTTCTGGAAGACTTCCTTTCCTTGTAGAAACCTTTAGCAGGTGGAGGGACAGTTGTGGGCTGTAGGGCGGTTTCTCAAAGTGCGAGGTATGAGAATGTGGATGTAGCCTTGATTCACACTTGCTGTCTGCTGGGAAAACAGTTTAGAGGGAACAGGAGGGGCCTAGGGGGAGGGAGGCGGGGCTGCTTTCAAAGAAAACCAGGTGAAATTCATTGGTGGTGTGGTTCTCCTCTTCTCTCGATGCCACTCTTCCCCAATTCCTGGTGCCCCTACCGACCTTCCCAACCCCAGCCTCCATTTTTGGGGAGACTTGCTCTTAGGTGGCTACTAAGGGAATTGAGCCAGCAGAATATTAAGGATGGGAGGCAGCGAGATGTAAATCAACCCAGCTCTGAGGATAGGCGGGCCAGGAATCAGATCCCCTTTCTGTCACTCATTCGCTAGCAGATCACTGTGAGTCATTAACCTCAGTGCTTTCCAATCTGTAGAATGGGCACCATCACGGCCGCCGCATAGTGTTGTTGTAAACATAAGATGAAATCGTAAGTGGTATTGGCAAAGTTGTAGTTATTTAACCCTTCAAACAACTTTAGGAGACAGGTACTATTATTACTGTTATTTTTCAGTTGAGAAAATGGTGATGCGGAGAAGTTAAATAATTTTCGCCAGATCACACAACTTGCAAGCGATAGAGCCTAGGCTGAAACCAAGCAGTTTAGCGCCAAAACTCGTGTGCGTAACCACTGGACTCCACTGGATTGTTAAGTTGAATCTTTACCTGCCTAATGGCCCAGCAATTCTTCAGGTATAAATCCTATTGCCTCCGTCAGAAAACATACACAAGCAGTTCACAGCAGCACTGTCTATAACAGAGCCCAAATTGGATACAACTCAATTACCCATTAATAGGAGAAGAGATACATAAATTATGTTATATGTACACAGTGTGATTAACAATGGTTACAAGTAACAACGTGGATAAATCTTAGAACATGATACGAAGTGGAAAAAGCAAATTGCAAAATGCTGTATAAAGTCTTAATCCAGTTTTACAAAGCTCAAGAGCAAGCAGAACTAAACTATATTGTTTAGGGATATACATGTGTGATAAAGCTACCAATAACAACAGCAAAAAAAACTAATAAGAAGATGAAAAACAGTGGTTACTTGTGGGGATGGAGAAGGATGACACAGGAGTGGGGTGGACAAGCTCTGGTTATTCTACCGGGGTGTTCACAGGTGGCCATTTCCTTATTAAGTTTATATCTCTGCTGTGCGTTTTCCTTTAGACCTTTCAAATATTACACGATAAAATTAAAGTGTTCACTGTCTCACATGTGTTAACTGATACCTTTTTAGCTCCCCACCCCCACCCACCTCCAATAATGTCTTGTAAGGTTTATTGCAAACCAGCAGAGGACAAAATAATGACCTCTTTAGTGAGACAACAGGTCAGGGCATGTAAAAGTCGCTGGAAATTCCTTCAGACTCTGGAAGAAAGCCACTGTGCACGGGGCTTTCTTGTTGTATTCATGGGCACCATGGGTCTTATTTTAGTTTTGCTAATGCAATAAGGTTGGAATCCTGAACAGTGCAGGCAATCTGGGTGGAGAGAGCAGTCAGGCTGAGGAAGGGTTACTTTTGTTCTTTCAAAGCACTCTTAGTTCCCTTGGACGTGAATGCTCAGCCAAAGGTCCAAGGAGTTGGCCAGAGAGTGAAGGAGAAAGGGAGCAGGAGAGACAGATGACAATGGGTGCAGTAGCCCAGATGTCACTTGCAGGGAGCTCCTGCAGAAGGTGCTTGGCTGCGACAGATGCTGGGTGGACAACTCAGGTCACTGGCAGCGACTCACACAGAGGAACCAGTGCAAGGAGAGCGCAGGTCCTTCCTAAGAGGGAGCAGTTGAAGGAAGAGGTTGGAATTTGAGAGACTAAACTATTTCACCCAAAATGACTGAGAATTAACTTAGGAAAATGTGTAAATGATTGCACTAGACCAAGGAGTGCTACTGGAGTGGACTGGAAGCCTGCTCATGCTCATGAGACACTCAGATAAGGAACAGGCAGATGTGAAGAACTCGCATTTCTCTGCAATGCTGAGCTCCACTGTGAATAAATTTGCAACCCAAATACACATGTTGCTTCTCTTCTCTCTCCCCCAGTACCTAGATTTTAATAGGCACCTACTGAAAATCTGAAAAGTTATATAACAGCCTGAAAGAATGCATTTCTAATGGTTGAATTTCCAATGCTGGTGATAGACTAGGAGATAACTTGACTAGGGAGAGAGCAGGGCTGGATTAAAGAATTTAAAGGATAAAACACTGAAAACATTGTAGTATGCTTTCTTATGTTATTTAAAAGTAAAAGTGGTCCTAAGACATAAAATAATGGTAAGGAAGTCCAACAGAATTCAGATATTTCTCATGATGGCTGGGATTAATTTTTAAAATAAAATATTAAGTATCAAATTTTATTCAAAAGATGTTTCAGTGCCTTTAGGAGTTACCTTGTCTACCTCCTGGATAATTTAGTCCTCGTAGAGCATACCAGCCTGGGCCATGGTTCCCTGCACAGTATTTTCGGCTTTCCCTCTGTGAAGGCTGGTTCAGTGGGGCAGACTCAAGAGGACATGGGTTTTTTTAGGTAGAAGACCAGATGCCAGCCCCTGCTCTGGGCACTTTGTGTAACCTTGGGTTTTTCATATAATCAGTCTGAGCCTCAGTCTCCTTATCTATAAAATAAGGATGATAAAAACTCCCTCACAGAGTGGTAACACAGATCACATGAGAGAATATAGGGAACTTGTCAAATAATATTGATGTGTATTACAAAAATATTTTAACCTGGGTGTTTTCAGAAAGTTAATTACAACCAAACACTGGTGAGAAACAACAGGAACATCCCTGGAACGAATGCAAAGTGGTACGGCCACGTGGAAGACACTTCGGTACCTTCTCACAAAACGAAACAGAGTCTTACCATGGGGTCCAACAATCGTGCTGCTAGGTTTAAATTCCTAAGGAATTAAAAACTTATGTCCACCTAAAAACTTGCATATGAATGTTTATAACAACTTTATTAATAATTGCCAAAAATGAAAGCAACCTAGATGTCCTTCGATGGGTGAATGGAAAACTGGTGGTACCTCCACACAGTGACATTTTAATCAGTGATAAAAAGAAACGAGCCACCAAGCCACAAAAATACATGGACAACTTAAATGCACATGGCTAAGTAAGAGAAGTCAGCCTGAAAAGGCCAAATACTATGTGATGTCAACTATATAACATTCAGGAAAGGCCGACAGAAGAACGTTCAGTGTTTGCCAGGGGTTGGGCAGGAGGACGAGGAGAGAGATGACCTGTGGAGCACACGTGCTTGTTAGGGGACTGAAACTATTCTGTATGATTGTGTAACAGTGGATGCATGTTGTCATATATTTGTCCAAACCCATAGAGTGTACAGCACAAAGAATGAACTCTAATGTAAATTAGGGACTTCAAATCATAATGATGTATCTATATTGGTTTACCAATGGTAACAGATATACTACACTAATGCAAGATGCTAATAATAGGGGACACTCAGGGCAGAGGTTGGGAGGGAGAGGACATACATAAACATTTTGTTTTATTTTATTTTTTGAGGTGGAGTCTCGGTCTATTACCCAGGCTGGAGTGCAGCGGTGTGATCTTTGCTCACCGCACCCTCCGCTTCCTGGATTCAAGTGATTCTCCTGCCTCAGCCTCCTGAGTAGCTGGGACTACAGGCATGCACCAACATGGCTGGCTAGTTTTTTAAAAAATATATATTTTTGTTAGAGACGGGGTTTCACCATGTTGGCCAGACTGGTCTCAAACTGCTGACCTCAGGTGATCCACCTGCCTCAGCCTCCCAAAGTGCCAGGATTACAGGCGTGAGCCATCGCACCTGGTTGCAAATATGTAGAAATTATTTGCACTTTGTGTTTAATATTTCTGTAACTCTAAAAATGCTCAAAAAATGAAGTTTTTTAATTAAAAGGAATTAATTACAGAGGCGCTTCAACCACCAGCTCTTCTCCCCCACCATGCACCCCCAAGAGCATCAACTCTTTGGAGGGGCATGTAGATACCCCAGGCCAGCCCAGCCTCTGGACTGCCAGGCTCATCCTCACCCTGGAAAAAGGCTCATGCAGCCTTTGGAAAAAGCATGAATCAGAAATGAGAGTACATGTTTCATGTTGAGCTAGTACCTTGTCTGGTTAAGTTGCTATTCACACAGCCAGTAATAAGCCACTCCTCTGTCATGTCGTTATTTAATTCGTTGTTTAGACTCTAACCTTTCACTGGGACACGTTTTTATCCATGGGGTCCATGGGTCTTATTTCAGTTTTGCTAATGCAATAAAGTTGGAATCCTGAACATCCTTTTCAGGCTCTAGAGGTCATGAGGGGAAGAAGGGTGGGGGGAAAGGTAAGATACAACATAAAATCAGGCTGATTATATGTTAAAATGGTGAACAAAAACACCAAGGACTTGACCAGATAAAAAGAGAGGGGCTCAAACCATGTTAGTTCCCTGGCTTGCTGATCCCAGACGGGGCTGACCGAGGGCATCAGGACCGGGGACTGTCTTGAGTGGAAGGATCTCCTTCTGCCGGTCCTGTCCCACAGCATTGGGTTTGGAGGACGGCCGAAGGAGGGAACTCACGGTCGTGGGCAGCTGGCCTTCACCTTAAATACAGCAAGTTGCTTGAATGGTGCGATTTGAAAAGCCTCCAGTGTCTACTGCTGAGACCTGAAATTCCCCTCCTTCCTCATGTGAGGTGCCTAGCAGGTATCCACTGGGTAGTTGGGCACTAGAAATGTTAAGCATTGCCCCCAACCCTGCTTTTTATTTATTTTTATTCTTTTATTTTTATTTTATTTTATTTGGTTTTTACAACAGGGTCTTGCTCTGTTGTCCAGGCTGGAGTGCAGTGGCACGATCTTGGTTAACGGCAGCCTCAACTTCCCAGGCTGAAGCTATCCTCCCACCTCAGCCTCCTGAGTAGCTGGGACCACAGGCGTGCCCCACCACACCTGGCTGATTTTTTCCCACCCCCGCTATTTAAAAATGTTGGTGCTCCAATCAGAGTTGCACCTTAGGTAGAGTACATGAAATCTGATTGTCGGCAGACCCCTCAGACTTAGAAAAAGGCCAGCTTGATTGGGGTTGTGAACTAGCACAGAGCAGGAAGTGGGGAAGAGACCAGGGAAAATGTTTCTGGGGTGGGGATCATAACAGGGCTGGGGACAGAAAGGCTGATCCTGTGAAGATTCTCTGCACTCTTTTGGGGGAGCTGTCTGTTGCAGGAGGGAAGGAGAAGGAGAAGCAACATTCAGATCCCTCACAGCCCGTATTTGGGGCCACCTGGGGTTAGCAAACCAGAGCTCTGGGGATGTGGCACTGAATTTGGGGGCTGTGTTACTGTGCAGGCAATATGAGCCTAGGCTCTGATTATGGGACCGATTTGAATTTAGATCCCAACTCTGCCACTTATTGACCTCTCTGAGACTCCATTTCTCCTCTATGAAATAGGCTGATAACAACATTGTTTCACAGAACTATGGTGAGCATCAAATGCATCTGATTCTCAGCGTAGTATCTGGCACAGAGAAGCACTGGGTGCTGACAGTTTTGGTGGTGCGGCTGTTATTGGTTGGAAGAATCTGCTGGTCAGTGTTGGGGGCCCTTCAGCTTCTGCATGCAGAAGCCCCATTCGTCTGTTACCTGGGAAGCTAAACTGTCCACACCCTCCTCCCGTGGTGATCCCCGGAAGAAGCTCTCAGGGGCACTCCAGTTTTATCAGTGGCTTACCATGGCACTTAGTCCCAATCTACTCCACAGCCTGTGACAGCTGGGGCTGTGCGGTGGGGCTTGTGATGGGGCCCTGGCAGTGGGAGACTCAGCATCCAAGCACAATCAGCGCTGGGTTAATGTATACGAGGAAAGCACAGAATCATATGGTTGAAAAGAACTGTAATTGTAATGGAAATTCAAATCACTCCACTGAACCTGTTTTCTGCATTCGTATTTTGTCCTTGTAAATCAGAAGCACCGGGAGCAATTTATTTCTAAACATCAACAATCCAGAATGCAAAGAAAAATGAAATAATTGCATTCTGACTTGCTCAAAACAATTCATCTGCATGTACATGCTGATCCTGAGGGGCTATGGACACTGCAAAGTAACACATGGGCTCTTTGTGCTGTTGCTAACTCCTGTGTGTTCCTGGAGAGGAGGAGGAAGGCTCATATCTTGGGGCCAGGTGGATTTCTGCTCCCCACTGTGAGAATCTGATGACTGTGGAAGTGATGGCTCATTGCACCCACCACAGCCAGGTGGAGAGGAAAGATGTTCCTGTGCTTGGGGACTCTGGGCAGCATCTGTGCAACCCCCTTCTGCTTCCCTGATTCATGAGCCCCCAGGGGTGGCCTGGAGAGGCCCCAGGTGACCTCCTCTCTCTGAGATCCCGGGTGCACAGCTCCTTCCTCTCTCGGAACATGCTGATTCTTCCTTTTCTTTCCAAGACTTCTCCCTTGCCAGGACCCTCGCTTTTTGCTTTCTGGGGTTCCTAACCTGCTGGCTGATGCACCTCCTATGATTCTTGTTCAGGGTTTAAGTATCCAGCGGGTGGCAGAAATGAATGCTCTGGACCCCAGAAAAGCAGAGGTAACCAGAGAATCAGGAAAACATGTTTTGGAAATAATTTTCCATTTGATATTTCATTAAAAGAATTATCATTAGGAAAAGCAAAACATTGGAGAGTTTCCTTGTACTGGCTTTATGGATTAGTATTATTTGTAAGTACATTTAGCCTGGAGCTCAGGGGGGAGTATGAGGGGACCCATAATATTTTTAACATGTAGAGCCTCTAAATTTCCCACCGTGGTCCTGCCCTTCCAGTTCTTCCAGGTCCTTTTGGTTTCTAGGGTTCTAATGGATGGGTGGCCACTGATTCGGGGTTAGCATAAGGGATCTCTTTAGAGAAACCACATGGAGCAGCATTAGCCTAGGAAACACTTTTTGATTGAGGAGGCAAAATGCTATGAAAAGAAAGAACATGGGTTTGGGGTCTAAAGCTGGGCTCAAGTTTGTAGTGGCTCTGTGATTGTAATCATGTTGTGCCTCAGTTTCTGCATTTGCAATATGAAGAGTACAATGGGCCTACCACAGAGGAGCACATGCAGGGACTCACAGGAAAGTACTCACGAACTACCAAGTGTGAGTGTGTGTATCATATGTGTGTGCGTGTGTGTATCTGTGCACGTGTGTGTGTATCTGTGCCTGTGCATGTGTGCATCTGTGTGTGCATGTGTATGTGTGTGTGCATGTATCTGTGTGTGCTGTATCTGTGTGTGCATTTGTGTGTGCAAGTATCTGTGTGTGCATGTATCTGTGTGTGCATGTATCTGTGTGTGCATGTATCTCTGTGTGCATGTGTCTGTGTGCATGTGCATTTGTGTATCTGTGTGTGTACATGTATCTGTGTGTGAATGTGTGTATCTGTGTGTGCATGTATCTGTGTGTGTGCATGTGTGTATCTGTGTGCACGTGTGTATCTGTGTGTGCATGTGTGCATCTGTGTGCTGTGTGTATCTGTGTGCAGGTGCGTGTGCATGTATCTGTGTGTGCATGTGTGTATCTGTGTGTGCATGTATGTATCTATGTGTATGCATGTATCTGTGTGTGTGCATGTAGCTCTGGGTACATGTGTTTGTGTGCATGTGTGTATCTATGTGTGCGTGTATCTGTGTGTGTATGTGTGTATCTGTGTGTGCATGTATCTGTGTGTGCATGTGTGTATTTGCATATGTGCGTGTATCTGTGTGTGCATGTATCTGTGTGTGCATCTGTGTACCTGTGTGTGTGCATGTATCTGTGTGCATGTGCATGTGTATCTGTGTGTGCATGTATCTGTGTGTGCCTGTGTGTATCTGTGTGTGTGCATGTATCTGTGTGCGTGTATCTGTGTGTGCATGTATCTCTGTGTTCATGTGTCTGTGTGTATGTGCATATGTGTATCAGTGTGTGCATGTGTGTATCTGTGTCTGTGCATATGTGTATCAGTGTGTGCATGTGTGTATCTGTGTATGTGCATATGTGTATCAGTGTGTGCATGTGTGTATCTGTGTGTGTGCATGTGTGTATCTGTGTGTGTGCATGTGCGTCATCTGTCCCCTAGATTTCTCCTGAGTATGAATTTTGTTGGAAAAATAAGATGATAAGAGCTTGGGGAAAGAAGATGAGACTCCTAGGAACTTGATCCATGTGGAACTCAGCATTCTGCAGAAAACTAGGGGAGGATCTTGTATCATTCCTTAGAGCAGGGAGCTGGGAGGAAGGAACGGGGTGGAGCAGGAGGAGCCAGGAGAACCAGAGAGATGGCAGAACCTTTTCTTCCTCCCTGGAAACCCCTCTGCCCCCAGTTTTTCTTAACTTCCAGTAGAATAATTGAAGGCTTGCCCTGAGTGATTTCTTACGGAGACACTAAAAGGAGCTAAGTCTGCTTTCCAGGGGTTGGGGAAGTAACTGAACAAATACACCTAAAAGCGCAGGAACCTGGCTGGGATGGTGAGATACTGGGACTCAAGGAACGCATCAGCAAGTGGTCTCAACTCCAGCTGCTGTAGAATATCATCTCAGGAGTTAAATGACACTCCCCAGTTCAATCAATCAGGATTTCTGTGGGTGGGGCTCTGAGCATTGGTGTCATTTTGTGAGCCAAAGTTGAGGACCATTCCTGACACTGTCTCAGGCCACCTCTAACCAGATCTCCAGGGGCTGGGCCCCACTGCATCTAGGACACAATAGTTATGACCTCGGGTCTGGCATCACCAAGAATGTCCTGGTGATCTCAGGGAAGTAACCTAGACCAGCTGAAGACTAATTAACTTGGGCCATTTAGAATCTGACTCCATGAGATAAAGAGGCTGTGACTTGGCATCCCAGGGCTTTGGAGCAGCCCCGTGTCCTCATCTGAGCACTCAGCCACTTGCTTGAGCTCCTGCTCTGTCTTCTAGTCTGGGGAAAGATAGGTTCTCACAATAAAGCATTGTGATCACCTGGGTCAGAGGAGCTTGAAGACTGGTGGCTACAGAAACAGTCTCATTAGGGTATTAGCATAAGTGGTACAGAAGGCAGGTAGGGAGGTCTCCAGGGAAGGATTTCTCTCTTGATTAAGATTCAACTGCAGTGAAATATCAGCAACCTATTACCTCTTGTATGTATCATAAAAAAACTGCTAGGATTCTCAAATATCCTTCTCTCCTCCCTTTTCTGCCTGCAAACAGCATTTGATAGTGCAACCTTCAGGATTACCTCAGGAATAATGAGCTCCAGGCGCCCTTTCAGCTGCATTAGTGAGGGAAATGCAACACTCTGTTCCTGGCACACAAACAGGTCACCCCTACAGCCAGGTGTGAACTCCAGGCTTTCTGCCTGCACAGAGTCATTCAACCCCTGGACAATGAGTGAGCAAACTAGAAGCCCAGGTATCATTTTACAGTGGATTTGGCTGTGATGGCGGATCATGGGATGGTGGAGCAGAGTGGCTGCATTCTGAGCCGCAGCGTGGGAAGCTCTGGTTAATAGGATGTCTGTTTGCTGTTGGAGGTTGGTGAGGGACAGGGACATTTAGGAGTGAGGACATGGGGAACACTGCTTTAGCAGCTGATATTTGTGGTGCATGCATGCTCACATACCTGACATTTGCAAAAATTCAATCCCATTGGGTTTTCTGATGTTTAGAAAAACCTTGATTAACTTGAGTGCTTGAAAAAGATGTAGACTTAGGGTTACCTAAATGTATTCTGCATAATTGGGAATTAATGAGAATCTCCACCCCTTTTACATTTCAATTTGTGTGAAAAATATTTCTTAAATACACAAGCTTTCTTTTCTATCCTAAGGATTATAGTTAATTGACAATTTTTGGGTCTTTGGGGACACTGGCCTGATACATCGTTTTTCATCAATTCATTTACTTAAATGTTTTGAGTTTCCATTTTAAGTCAAACACCATGTGAGCTGCTGGAAGAATGTTGCCATAGGTACAGTCGCCGATAGGGATGAGGTAGCCCCCTGAATACAAACCTCAAGACAAATTCCATAACTCAGAGTATTTCAGTGTGGGGTCACCATCCCCAAATCTCTCATATGTGGAAGTCAGATGAGAAAACAATTCTACCCAAATATGAGCCATATTAGCACCAGGATGCAGTGCAAAGAGCACATGGTTTGCATGAGAGGCCCTGGGTTCAAATCCTTGCTCTGCCACTCACCAGCTGTGGGACCTTGGCCAGGCACTTTCTCTCCCAGCCTATTTCTTCATCTGTGAGATGGAACCATAACACCTACCCTAGAAAGTGGGAAAGGAATAAGTGACAAACACGCCGGTGGCCAGCATAGCTCCTGGCCTGTAATAAATCCTTAGTTAATATTTGTTTGAAATACAAAGTTGTGCTGGGAGTAGTGGTGTCTCGGTAGTCCTAACTACTTGGAGGCTGAGGCAGGAGGATCGCGTGATCCCAGGAGTTCAAGGCTGCCGTGAACTCTAACTGCACCACGGCACTCCAACCGGGCTACAGAGTGAGACGCTGTCTCTTAAAAAAAAAAAAAAAAAAAAAAAAATTATTATTTTTAAATCTAAGAAAAGCAAAGTGAGCTTTCACCTCACTGTCTCCAAACACCCCCGAATCAGTTGGTTAAAACCCGATTAATTGCTTTTCCATAGGCAAATGATGCTGCCAAACAGTCATTTGTGGCTATGAGGAAGAATGGCCAGGACAGTAGACATTCAGAAATTCAGTTTTAATGTCACAGGTTGTGACTGCCATTTACCAGGTGCCTTAACCCTCTGCTTGCAGTTTTTCTTCCTTTCTTTGCCTTGGCCCCACCTCACCTGGAGAAGTTAACCAAAGAGGAGTAAGAGATCCTCCAGGTGGAATGGGCCATGGTCAAGGCAGGTGGAGGCAGAAATAAAGAAAGAGCCACCCAGGGAGATGGCATTAGTACTAGGTGGCCCGTGGAGAAAGGCTTTCTCTATACTGAAGGTCTGTGAATAATGGTGATTGTTCGATGCCATTAACTATAACATTGATGAGAAAAACACATCACTTTCCAGCTGGGTCCATAGTCTGTGTGGCGTCATTCTCCCCGTGTCTGCGTGGATTTTCTCTGTGTCCTCCAGCTTCCTCCCACATCCCAAAGCTGTGCACATGAGGTGGTCTGGCATGTCTACATGGCCTCAGTGTGAGTGAGTCTGGGCATGTGTGTGTGTGAGTGACCCTGTGATGGGAGGGTGTCCTGTCCGGGGCTGGCTCCCACCTGACACCCCGAGCTGCTGGGATAGGCTCTGGCCACTGCAACCCTGAATTGGAATAACTGGATAAGTAATTATCCTACTTTTTAAATCAATCTTTCTTAAATGTATGTATAGATCTTTTTTAAAATGTTTAACATTACAAGTATTTTGGTCTTTGTTTAGAAGTTCAATGATATTTCTGTGACCAGAAATATGCCATAGGAATATGTTTATATAAATTAGCCTATGGGAAAATTGGCTTTGTTATATGGTGTTTTGCTCAAGGTTGTAGTTTCCAAGAACCTATCAACGACGTTGAGGACTTACTGTGTAAGGGAGCTGTATTCCCTGGGAGCTTCTTACATGGGTATTACGGAGTTAGCTAATTGATTCCTCCATTCACGTGAAAATTAAGTGCCAGCACAGATAAGATTCCAGGTGCTTTGAGGAACTGAGAAGAGACTGAGGGGGCACACCTGACTCTCTGCAGTGCCCTGTCTGAGGAGTCCAGCCCTAACTGATTAAATGCAACATATGCTCTAGCAGTGGCAGGCTTATGACTCAGGGGACTTCATAAGAAAGTGTGAGACATCCATGCTGTTCAGAGGAAGGTGGAAAGGCCACCTAGGGATGAACACAACCGATCTGGGGCCTGAAAGTGAGGAACAGAGATCACCAGGCACAGAATTGGAGAAGCGGCATTGGAAGTAGAGGAAACCGTGTGTACAAAAGCAGCGAGGTATGAGGGGTGCCTTGGAGAGGTGCCTAGTCCCCTGAGGGTTGGGCGTCAACAGAAGATTGGAGTTAGGAAACTCTTACCTTTTAAAGAAAAAAACACATATTCTCTCAATCATATATATGTATTATTATACATAAAAATAAATATTTATTATTGTATATATAAATAAATCTCACTGTTAGTGGTATTAATAAAATATACAAATTATAGTATATGGCTACTATAGAATCAGATTAACATTAGCTGGAAGAAATGACCTCTTAATGAAAGGAGGGCTCCCACCCCAGAATGACTGAGCTAACTTTCCCCACACACTTCCCTCGGGCAATTGCTGGCTGTCACCTGTGCTATCTCCCAACACTGACCCCCCAACTCAGTACATGGGGTTTTTTACCTCTTTTCTAACCTGCTTGTTTTATGTTCAATTTGTTTCAGCTATCAACTAGATACACTCAAGGGTCAGAGCTCCCTAGGGGCCTGGGATGCTACTGCCACACATACAATATCTGTATCTGTTGCCAAGGCAATGGGTAATAACATCAAATTGGGAGAGGGCCCTTTGTGGTCGGACATAGCTGAGTGGTACCTTGAAGACTTATCCAAACCAAAGAGGGAAGACAAGTGGCATTTGTGGCTATGCCTATGTCTGTGTGTGCATATATGTGTCATCCGTGTTTGGAAGTACGTGGACATGCATATTTGCTTGGGAATATGTGTGTGTGTGTTTCACTCTGGCTGTATTTCAATAAGGGCATGTGAGGCACAGTTTATATCCCAGTCAATAGCCAGCAACATGCAAGGAAATAAACCTGATGAAACCAAAAACCTGTGACCATTGAGGTCTTAATCGGTGAAGGAAATTACAGTTTAGGAGTGTGTGATTTCTCAACTTGCTGTCAAGAATCTCCGAGTTCTGTGGAGTGCAAAAGTCTGAAGATGACCTTTCCCTGGCAGAGGCGAGAGTGGAGAAGCCTATTACAGAGCATAAGCCAATTTACTTTGTACAAATAAGTGGCAATTTTCTTTCTAAAATACATAAGGGTGGAAGGAACATGTGTATAAACTGAAAGATTCTCTCCTATGGTAAATCTCCTCTTGTTTGTGGAAAGTAAAAGATAGCAACCCACTTAGGGCCTTGTGGGAAGATGTCAGCAGAAGGGAGTCCGAGTCCTCTGCTGAACTTCACCTCGAAAAATATTTCTGAAACTGGTTTTTGGTTGGGGAGGAGGAGGAAGTAAGTATATGAGTAAATATCTCTTGGCAAAAGCATTGTAGTGGAAGGAGAAAGGAGCTATGAAATATACCTCCCTGCTTTAATTTGTCACTTCCTTTTGTTTAAAAAATTCATGAGGGTTCGTAGGCTGAAAGTAACTGAAAATCGTAGATCACAACCTATTTTCCAAGCAGGGCCTCACAACCTGAGAATGTTCAGATCCCTAAGAGTGGATGAACTATGTTGGGTGCAGGCTTCTGGATTTCATTAGGTTTTCAAAGGCACTGCCGATACAAAAAAGGTCAAGGCTCACGTTCTTGTGACTTATTCTACAATTTTTGGCTAGGGGTTAAGATCAGAGGGCGGATAAGGTTGGGTCCACAATCATTTTTGGTTGTGGGAAAGGGTTATGAGGAGACTAAGATTCAGAAAAGTTGGCTTATCATTTAAGGAGCACAGTTCATAGCGTCTGAGGAGTTTTAGCAGGTGTTTGGTAACCTGCAATGAAGGAGTTCTGTATGTGTGCATGTATGTATTCATACATTAATATATTAAGGTAGCATCTTTGTATTCAGATTAATCCCTTCATAAATTAATACATGAAACAATGCAGTGATGACAAGTGTTCTAAAAACTATAGAGGACTTGTTTATGAAATTAGGGCTCATGCTGAAAGTAGGGAGAAGGGCTACCATTCATTAGGAAGCATTGATATGGAGAAGGAAAAGAGATTAACCTATTACAAGTCATGCTGGGTGGAGGAGATTTAATTACTCAGATGATCTTCTCATGCTCCTCAGAGGTCCTAGCGCACCTCTTTAGACAGTTTCCCCCACTAGCCTCAGCTCATCTCATCTGGTTTTGTTCTGAACCCCAAGGTTGGGTCAGCTGTGCTGTCCCATCACAGGAAAAGAAATCCTGAGCTGATTGCAGACTGTTTCCAGCTTGTCATCCATTAATTAATGAATAAATTAAACAATGCTTTCCCACTCTGCCATCTTGTCACCTGAAGAACATTTATTTTCAGGGTGATTGCTAAACTCCACAGTACAAAGTGTGTAATAGATATTACGTATTTATTTACTATGTAGGTAAATGAAAGAAAGAGAAGGGAAGGACAGAGAGAGGGAGGAAGAGAAGCAAGGAAGAAAAACCAAGGGAGGAAGGAACTCTTGATAGTCTCTGTCATTCATGGTTTTCCTGCTCAGCTTCTTCATCCAAGTTCCCACACAACACCCAGCAGACCAGAGAGAGTCAAACCCAACCCAGTAGGCCTGGGCAGGTGCCGTGCCATCCCCTCCACCTTACCTGTGCGACCTGTCCCTTGACTGTCCTCTGAATGTGCCTGTGCCCCCCAATCCTCCCTTCAATGACATCAACAAATTTTTAAAAACCACACCAAATCTGTCACCTGTCAAATTAAATGCCTGAATAGTCACCAGCCCGGCAGTTGTATAAACATCCAGACCTTGAATCCCAATTTGAGTTTAAACTGCAAAAAGACACAAAGAGAGGCTGGGGACTGAATAAGATGAAAGGCCAGCTAAGATCTTCAGGGAAAGCTATTTTCTTGATTTTTCAGCCTTGATGAGCCTCATGGAGGTAATAAAACCATGAATAACATTCTCCCTCATGTGCTCACAACAACAATATGACTACTAATAGTGATGCTAATAAAAAGGACATATTGCCTTCAAATGCCATCCTTGCCTCGCATTGCCCCCAGTAGCCTTGGGGCTCTGGGCTAGCAGTCATCTACTCCTACAGATCTCTATCTATAAACTAGGTGGATTGGCAGGAGAATTAGTCCTCTTCGGTCCTAACATTCTGTAATTCCATGACAGGGAGCTCAAAAAGTTTGAGTAATTATGAAAGTCTTTCCTTCATGTCATAGTTTCATGTCGTAGTTACTGTTCACAGGTTTTCCAGTGATACTCCCTGAGTTGAACTCCTAGTTGGACCATGTGTGGCTGCATCTCCAACTCCTAACCTATCAGTTAGAGATAATATGAGCATTACTAGGTAAGGATCAGATATTAACCATGTTGTATATTTATTTATTTGTTACACTTTAAGTTCTGGGATACATGTGCAGAACGCGCAGGTTTGTTACATAGGTATACATGTGCCATGGTGTTTTGCTGCACCCATCAACCCATCATCCAGGTTTTAAGCCCTGCATGCATTAGATGTTTGTCCTAATGCTCTCCTTCCCCTTGCCCCCAACCCCCAACAGGCTCTGGTGTGTGATGTTCACCCCCCTGTGTCCATGTGTTCTCACTGTTCAGCTCTCACTTATGAGTGAGAACATACGGTGTTTGGTTTTCTGTTCCTGTGTTAGTTTGCTGAGAATAATGATTTCCAGCTTCATCCGTGTCCCTGCAAAGGACATGATTTCATTCCTTTTTATGACTGCATAGAATTCCATGGCACATATGTGCCACATAACCATGCTGTACTCTTCAAAGGGAATGAAACTGAGACCCTACAAGGATAACTACCTTTTCCAAGTTCCCAAGCAAGTTTGGGAGTAGGATGTGGTCTGCGAAGGGAGGTGGGCTGACTGCCCCAGGCCCCACCTCCTGCTAACATTTTATTTTCTCTGATTCCCACTGAGAAAATCCTATACTTCTAACAAAGAAATGTCGTCGGAAATTTTAGAATGGAGCACAGGAAACTGCCAGGTCACTAAGGTGAATTATGGGCACATTTCCATTGGTGGTGAAGATGGCAGGAGAAAGGACAGACCTGGGGAAGGAAACTCTGCCATGGACGCATGTTCTAACCTGTACTTTGGCTTCCAGTGGTTGAGACCTCATTAGCTATGTGTTCACCATTCGTGTCTAACTATTCAAATTTAAAAATGTGTTTCAGTATAAAAATATAAAAAGTCACCCCAAGTCTCCCAGCGATATGTGCACCACGATAGGGAACACAGGTTTCGTGCATTCATAGACACAGGGAACCTCGTGTAGGTGCTCAATTATGCTGTGCCCTTTCCCACCTCCATGTCTTTAAACTTGCCACTGTGCCTGCCTGGAGTGCTTTTCCCCTTACCATCCACCTGGATTTTGCAAAATGGTCCTTTAACCCATTTCTAGGAGGCTTCTGAGATTATTCTCCATGTCTACTTTGATGTGCTTGGGGAGCCCTTTAATGGGTGCTGCTGATGGCTATCACGGACTTCCTGTTTACTCACTACCAGGCACTCTGTTAGGCACTTTACATATATTGTCTCAAATAATAGTCCTCATAGGAAGATGATGAAAGGAAACTCAAGTTTTGTGAGTAATATGCCCAAGGCCATGGGCTGTAGCCTTTTTATGTGTATCCCTCAGTGCCGGGCATGGTGTTTTTTTCCCCAAATGCACATTTGTGTGAGGCTTGGCACTGGATAAATATGGAATGAATGAATGTCTGAACTGGTGTGGATTAGGAGGAAGGTGAGCAAAGATTTGCAGGGTAAATGGTAGATACTCTCCAGGCCAGCTGCAGGGCTGCAGATACTGACCTAGGGATGAGGAGCAATTGTCGGTAGTTTGGAGAGTGAGGCCCTCATCTTGAGGAAAGAAGGATCCATGGAGTAAGAGGTCCCTGCAGGGGAGTCATTAGCAAAAGACAATACTTATTTGAAAATTAAATGTCTTCACTTCTTTTCCAGAAGGCTCCATGACCTGTTTTTCGCAAGCTGCAATGGGGGGTGCAGCTTTCAAGGAGTCATTTCAGCAACTTAGTCCTTGCTCCAGGGCTAACTCCCCCTCCCCTGACCAATGCAGTGGGAGGGCTCTGCTAAGACCTAGGGGCTTTGTTAAGGCCTTAAGATAAAGGCAGTTTTTTTCATGGAGTCTGTTTTTTTCCCAGTGACCTCCTGAGGCAGCAGACTCCACAGGCTCACTGCAGGGCTCTACAGAAAGGTATTTTATGTCCTTAGCCTTATAAATCAATTTTAATTGTAGCAACAGAAACATCAGCAGCAAAATGGAGCCAAATGGGCTGGGGCCCTTTTCTGCGCTTTTTAACCATCTCAAATAAAATGCTGAACTGTATTTTGGGGTCTGAGTTTTGTCATGCAAACGAAGACAAACAACTTGCTTTCCAATTTTCACATGCAAATATAGAGTGAATTGTTGAGAGGGAGAATATATTTTGCCATCTCAGTGCTTCTAGAAAAGATAAGGGGCTCTTGTAAAAAGTTCTACACTTTGTCAGCTGGCAGCTTATTAAATACCCAAAACAAATGTTTATATAGCATGAGAAGGCCACTGTCAAGGTCGGGAGGTTCCAGAATGGACTGATTCTGCTTTATTCATAACTGTTTGCAAAATCTCTTGTTCTTTTCTTTCCTCCCCAAAACAAATGCAACTATTCTGTTTTCTTTGCCTTAGGAAAAAAAAAAAAAAAACAGGCAAGGAGCCAGCCCTTGTGTACAGGCCTCTAATAATAAACCCGCATGCATGGCTAGTTGTTCAGCAGTCATGAGCAACCCTACAATAACAGAGTCTCACAACATGGAGCCTTTGGCTTCAGCAGAACCTTCATTAAGGGGTGGCAGAGCAGATGAGGGTCACCCAATCTTGAAAACAAGCTCTGACTCACATGGCCTAGGAGCAAATGAAATTGGGCAGGAGTCTGAAGAGAAGATGGAATCTCCTCAGTGCTCTGGGAGGGGCATTATAAAGCCATAGGTCTTGTTAATAAGAGGGACCCTAATTCAATCCAATGACCATTTATTTAGATGCCTACTAAGTGCAGTGTATGTTGGGTGACACAGAAGACAGACGAGGAACTGACTGTGCCCCCAGAGGATCTTAGAATTTGTCAGGGAGATAGGGGAGACAGGCACTTAAGTAACTGCAGTGCCAGGTAGCATAATAAGGGTTATAAGTAACAGCAAATGCGAAGAAGGGAGAGGCAACAAGAACAAATTAAATGGCCTCATTCCTTTGTCTTTAGACCAGTAACTTTATTTGAGAGCTTTAACTAATTAAATAATTCAATCTCTGTATGCTAACTCTAGAGGTTAGAGGACTCACAGAGGTCACTAGCTGCTTAGAGGTTAGGGGCACAGTGCTTAAGACCCTGCCCTGTGCAGGGCTTTGCTATCATCCCTGCCTCTAGAGAAGAGATTTGTCCTTTCCAAGATCTATGTGGCCAGTTAAGGTGGGATTAGAGACAAACCCTCCTGATACTGTCTCTTGTCTCCTTGCATGTCCCTCCTTCCCTTCCCCACCAAATCTCCAGAATCTTTTCTCACATTCAGTTAACTTGAGATGGTCTGAATTTTGGCAAATCAGGTTGTCCTGGGGGCTCTGGGGGTCTAGGTGTGAAAAAGTTCTCTCTCTTTGATGACATGTCATTTGCCTCAGCTTGTTTCATGGCTCAAAATAGATGTCTCTCATTCTTAATGATGGCTCCGTTTGGTTTGGGAAAGGCAGCGTGTTGAGTCACTGACCATGCAGGGCACTGGAGCAGCGAAGTGAAGGATGATGGGGGGGGGAGCGCTGTCAGCCCCTTGCTCACACTGGACTAAAAGCATATAATTCACAACTTCCGTAAGCTTGGAAAGTTATCATTTGGAAGTTGTTGCTCTAGAGTGCCTTGACAGTCTAACAATACAAAATAAATCTTCTATTCACGCCTCTCCAGCAAGCGAGGATCCCAGGAATATGCAGCAACAGCGGAAAACAGTGATAAGTTCCCTGTTATGTTGTCGAAACTTACAGCAGCTTCACACTGCCCTGATTACCATATATTAGCTTTCTGCAGACCCACAAGGACTTGCTGGGAGGCCTTCTTTCTGGTCAGCACTTTAAAAATATTTTATGTAAACTCCCAAGTCCCTTTGGATCCCTCCAGAATCTCTGATTTCCACATGTTTCCAAGCTGTAACATGCTCCTCTCGTTAGGTTAGGTAGCTTGCAAGCATCCCGTAAATGGAAGTATGGAACTACAAGGAAAAACAATAAGACCGGAGATCATCTCTGTGCTCAGGCTCTACACCTGGGCATCCCTAGCATTTTAGAGGCTGCTTGCAGCCAGAGGTGTTTATGTTGAGGAGGGAAATTGCTTCCCAAGGAAAGGCACAGGAATGGCTCATAAAATGGGCATCTGCTTGGAGGAGTAATGGGAAGAAATGAAGACCTCACGGACTACCAAGTCTGAAACACCAAATTAATTAGGGAGGCCGAGCAACAGAGAGCAGTTTCCAGCTTTGGTTGCGGTCCTGGCTGCAACCCTGAGAATGTGATGGTTTTTCTGGAGGTTGTCTTAAGCCCCTCAAGCCCCTGGCTCTCTCCCTGACAGCTGTGGGTGCGTGTGTGCACATTGGCATGTGTGCAGAGAGGAGGTAGTATGTTAATGAGCCTTGAAGCCCGTCTGACAAACCCCATCTGCTTCATTCTCTTGGCCACCCAGGCTGTCTGCCTTCCCTGGCTACACCCCTGGGCACCTGGTGGCCCTGCTGAGGGCCAAATAAGAGTGTTTACATCCCCTTCTAAGCCCCTGCAGCAGCCAGACTCTTAAGAAGCCAGCTAGGAACTCCATGTTTTGTCGCTCCCCCTGAGAGTTCACCATTGCCTCTTTCCTCCAGCTGAGAATTCTTCTGTTTTCCAGGAGGTGTCTCTAGTACCCTTCCCACCCTCTTTCATCCTCTTTATTCAGAGAGAACTTTGACCCAGAACCAAGTGACTGTTAGGGAGCTATGAGGTCCTTGTTTGAATTCTCCATGTGGTTGCTGGCCTGTAAGCTCCAAGAGGGTAGGGGGCTGCGTCTGAATTTTGGTTAATTGCTGCGTCCCTAGAACCATGAAAAGTATCTAGCACATAGCTGTTGATGAACTGGACAAATGTATGAGTAATGAATAGGAACCAGTGCATTGGACAGGGACGGTGCCAGCTACAGCTGACCCTTCTCTCGCACCATCCAACATTAGCAATGAACTTCTTCTTCTTTTTTTTTTTTTGGAGATGGAGTTTTGCTCTTGTCACCCAGGCCGGTGTGGAATGTCATGATCTCAGCTCACTGCAACCTCTGCCTCCTGGGTTCAAGATATTATCCTGCTTCAGCCTCCCGAATGACTGGGATTACAGGTGCCTGCCACCATGCCCAGCTGATTTTTGTACCTTTAGTAGAGATGGGGTTTCACTATATTGGCCAGGCTAGTCTCAAACTCCTGATCTCAGGTGATCCACCTGCCTTGGCCTCCTAAAGTGCTGGGATTACAGGCGTGAACCACTGCACCCGGCCAGCAATAAACTTCTAAGATAAATCAGACCAAGCCCTCAAACATTAATTTACAGTTAAGAGACCATCTCTGAATCCAACCCTCCCCCTCCCCCAGCACTGGTATTGACACACTGTAGACTTTCTATTGCTGGTGGTAAATACGAGCAGGTTATGGCACTTTTCAGGATAAAAGAATCTTCAGACTCGATTTGCATTAAGAATCATTTATTCTGATGATCAGATAGAATAGATTCTGCCCATTAAGGCAACTGTTTGCCATTTGCTACTATTTAACCCATTCTTTCCATTGTGATCATAAGAAGAAGAAGGCCAAAGGATCATTGCTTTCCTTACTTTGGAACTTTGGGGCTCTTAGGAGAGTGCTGTGTATATGGCAGACACTCATTACTATAGTTTTGTAGATGTGGCTGGTGATGATAATGGGAAGGACTGGGGGAAAATGAAGTATGCTCTCCAGACTAACCATTGGTGGTTTAGGCAGACAGAGCTCCTCTCAGGATTTATTCAGACTCAATGATAGCACTTCTTGAACTCTGACACCACTCCACAATTAATATTGTCCAGTGAACAGAATGGTGCACCCTGAGCGTCTTTCCCAAGGAAGGCAAGACAAATACACATGAGTCAATTCTGCATCTCCAGTACTCTACACGGTGTCTGGCACACAGTAGACACCTTCACAAATGCTAACAACAATTTGACACCTAGATTCCAAGCTGTAGATTTCAGATGCAAGGCAATGGTTAGTAACTAACCATTTCTTAGTCCACCCTGACTTTGGGCCTCTGTCCATACAGCACCATACTGGGCGTCAAGGTCCTTTTGCTGGGATGAGTGGCTCTGTCATTCTTTCACTGAGACCAAGGCTCAGGCAATCAAGCAATGCATTTCAATCAGCTTCTACAACGATCCAATCTCTGGGTCGGGCTCTGTTTCTCCATTTCCCATTTACTTGCCCAACAACATGGCTCCATCTAAAGGAAGTGGCCTATGGGAATCTGCGCACCTCTGCTGTGACCAGGAAGCTGGGCTCTTATTGGAGGGTGTTGGGCTTCTGTTCACGGCCCAGGTGAGACCACACTGCAGAACATAATGTGCGGATCAAGGCAATAATGCCTGTTTCTCCATTTCATTAGCCACAGCTCACTATGTGTCAAGTCCTGTTTTCTCCAGTTTAGACTCAGAAACTGACTTCCATCATTGAAATAGGGCTCGTGTCTCCTTGTAATAACTGCAAGGCTTTAGGGAGGTAGAAAAAATTTAGTGAAAATAATTCAGCAACTCGTTTGAGCTGAAAATAACTTGACTCAAGGACTGTGCCTTCAGATACTTGGAACACATGAAGATGAAGGCATTTGCAGTCTTGTTTTCCTTTGTGGCTGGGGCATTAATAAGGCTTTGGAATTCACTTCAAAATCATTAAAAACATGTTCATTAGTGCAAAGCACCTCTCCCACCTGTTTATGAAACAAATGAATTGGTGGGACCTTGGATCCTCGTAGTTTGCTTCTCCTGGGGTAGTCCCTCACTAAGCTCCTTATCACACGTTTGCACTGCCAAGATGATGTTTTCGGTTAAAAAGTTATAAATATTCTGGACCAAAATATTACCTTGAGATTTTGTCCACCTGACATCCACTTCATTGAGTGGGGATTCTGCCCAAAGAATTACTGAAGAATGAATTCCCCTGTTTATTTAGAGCTTGATATCTTCATAACCATTTTGACTAACATTAACCATTTCGTCATTAGGACCCAGGAGCACAGATAATTGGTATTGAGGTTCACATATGTGATGAATTTCAAGCAAAGAGGTCTCAAATATGAATAAGTGAAATACTGCCCTTAAAGCTTCTTATTCAGAATCTACAAAGTGATGAAACGAAGGCCAAAAAAAAAAAAAAAAAAAAAAAAAAAAAAAAAAAAGGTGGGATGCTCAAAACTCTAAAAACCCTAGAAGAAAATCTAGGCAATACTACTCAGAACATAGGCACAGGCAAGGGTTTCATGATGAAAACGCCAAAAGCAATTGCAACAAAAGCAAAAATTGACAAGTGGGGTCTAATTAAACTAAAGAGCTTCTGTACAGTGAAAGAAACTATCATCAGAGTAAACAGACAACCTGCAGAATGGGAGAAAATGTTTGCAGTCTATTCAACTGACAAAGGTCTAATATCCAGAGTCTACAAGGAACTCAAATGTACAAGAAAAAAACAATCCCATTAAAAAGTTGGCGAAGGACATGAACAGACACTTCTCAAAAGAAGACATACATGTGGCCAACAAATATATGATAAAAAGCTCAACATCACTGATCATTAGATAAATGCAAATAAAAACCACAATGACATACCATCTCACACCAGTCAGAATGGCTTTTTTTTTTTTTTTAATTAAAAAGTCAAAAAACAACAGATGCTGGCGAGGCTATGGAGAAAAAGGAGTGCTTTTACGCTATTGGTAGGAGTGTAAATTAGTTCCACCATTGTGTAAATTACTTCAACCATTGTGGTCTCAAAGACCTACAGGCAGAAACACCATTTGACCCAGTAATCCCATTACTGGGTATATACCCAAAGGAATATAAATCATTGTATTACAAAGATACATGCATTACGTATGTTCATTGCAGCATTATTCACAATAGCAAAGACACGGAATCTACCCAAACGCCCATCGATGATAGACTAGATAAAGAAAATATGGTACACATACACCATGGAATACTATGCAGCCATAAAAAGGAATGAGATCATGTCTTTTGCAGGGACATGGCATTATCCTCAGTAAACTAACACAGAAACAGAAAACAAAACACTGCATGTTCTCACTTCTAAGTAGGAGCTGAACAGTGAGAACACATGGACACAGGGAGGGGAACAACACACACTGGGGCCTGATGGGGGTGGGGGTTGGGGGAGGGAGAGCACTGGGAAGAATAGCTAATGGATGCTGAGCTTAATATCTGGGTGATGGTGATGGGTTTATCTGTGCAGCAAACCACCATGGCACATATACCTATGTAACAAATCTGCACATCCTGCCCACGTGCCCCGGAACTTAAAAGGTGAGAAAAAAGAAGAAAGAAAAAGAAATTAAAAAGTGGGTTCCTTTAGGTCACCTTCTTGCAGTTGTACCCTAAATTTAGAGGGTTCATCACTGACATGCAAAACACCTAAACCTGTTGATCCATTCTTTTTAGTGTAAAGCTTTAAAAGAAAAACAAAGTCTCTTATGGTATTGGCTTATTTAAAAACAGATGACAAAAGACACCTGGCTTGCAGTTTTGTCTTTATTTTCCAGGTCCATGAGGAGCAATTAGCTTTTACAAGTTCATTTCCATAACAACCTTTAGCAAACGATATTTCTGGATTGAGTTAAGGATGGGGGGCATCAAGAGATGACTTGGGTCTACTCAAGATTCCACGTGGAAGGAAGGGACAAGCCTATTGAAAGAGACACAGCCTGATTCTGTTCTAACTCTCACTTCTCCCACCGTGTGACCTGAGGCACACAACTAACTTCTCTAAACCCTCATCTTATTTCTCTGTAACACGGGGAAGGATAGCGGCTATTTTGTGAGGTTGTGGAGGAGATGAATGGGACAATTTTTGAAAGCATACAGTACCTGGCATGTAGTAGCATTTCATAAATGTGAGCTATTATTATTATTATTATTTTTGAGACGGAGTCTCCCTCTGCCGCCTGGGCTGGAGTGCTGTGGCCCTATCTCAGCTCACTGCAAGCTCCGCCTCCCGGGTTCCCGCCATTCTCCTGCCTCACCCTCCCACGTAGCTGGGACCACAGGCGCCACCACCATGCCCAGCTAATTTTTTTGTATTTTTTTAGTAGAGACGGGGTTTCACCGTGTTAGCCAGGATGGTCTCGATCTCCTGACCTTGTGATCCACCCACCTTGGCCTCCCAAAGTGCTGGGATTACAGGCGTGAGCTATGGCACCTGGCAGAGCTATTATTTTTA
Source organism: Colobus angolensis palliatus (assembly GCF_000951035.1). Taxonomy (NCBI): domain Eukaryota; kingdom Metazoa; phylum Chordata; class Mammalia; order Primates; family Cercopithecidae; genus Colobus; species Colobus angolensis. Next base: position 2,449,216 of record NW_012114455.1, read on the forward strand.
TTATGAGGTATATTCTTTGTTCTCTTTTCCCTTTGAGGCAGCTCTTATTGACTCTTACTAAGCAAAAACCACACAATGACAGTTTTAACTGGCTTAAGTAAAGTTCTTATAGGCCCAGAGCTCAGTTCATCCACCACAGATGAAAAGGAATTATTGTGTCTTTTGAATATTAATGAATAAATAATCTCTTTCCTTGTTATTTATTTGTATTCAAAATGTTATTGCTAGTTCTAGTGATAATTATTGAATTTTCAACATTTATAGAAAAACGACACATACCATATAAAGATAATTGCCCTATTGGAGTCTTAAGAAAGAGTTAGTTTTGTATAAATATGGAATGCCAGTAATTGTCACTAGTGCTACATGTTAAAATTAGAAAATAGGTAAATAACAAACAAGGACAGTATTTATTCATTATAATTCAAATGCATGTCAGCTCAATTATCCTAAAATTGCAGAGACAATAGGCGAACTGTTTTTCTCCTTTTAGGGGAAGAGTTCTTTCTGAGTTTACATTTCCTGAAGTTGAGTGAAGAGTCCATTGTTTGACAAGCCAATAGTATTATAATGGGCGATATTATTTAGGAGTGGGCTGATGGCAGGTTTGATCTCTCTGTGCTTGGATTCACTGCCTCAGTTCTGAGTTATGTTACAACTGCTTAGAATTTTAAAGTTAGAGACTCACTGTGGAGAAATAAAATCCTGGCTATGTTTCCATTTTATAATCTCTCAGGCTGAATTTTGAGGCCAGACCTGAGTACAAATCTCTAACCCAGGAATCTCCCATGTGCTCACAAAGTTCCAAGGATACTACTTAATCTCCTCCTTTTCACCCACCCCATCTGCACCCTAGCAGGGAGGTCAGTGGCTACATGAAAGCAAAATCTAAGGCTCTTCTTTGCGCCAAAGCCTGGTCTCCATGTTGTTACAGACTGAAGCCACTCTGAAAGCCACAGGAGGCTGACCACAATCAATAATTGTTCAGGAAACAAATGCAGGGAAGAGAAATAAGTGACTTATTGAAAAGGCACCCAGAAATGGCATTAGCACAGCACTGCTTCTAATCATAGACTCAGCACCTCAGAGGAACAGCTGAGCAGAGCCTTGTTAAGCAAATGTAGATATCATGGGCATTTAAAGGAAATATGTTACTTTAGGGAAGGAAGAACCTGTTGCATTAAAAATAGAGCTAAGGTAAAGAGCATGTACTTGTAGGTCTGCAGGGAGAAAAAGAACAAATGAGGAAAAGCCAACACTATTCAAATTAATAGGAAAGAGAAAAAAATTAAGCAGCTGGACCATGGTTAAATAGCAAAAAAGCCAAGTGTATAAAACAGATCATCTAAGACCAGAGGAGGCAGAGGGGATAAACAGTTCACTCTGTTGAGGATGTTTACTTTTGCATCTGTCAACTGAAAAGGAAGGAAACAAGGATTTGCCTGAGTCAGGATGCAGCAAACCATAGGCAATGGTGGTGATGATGATGATGACAGTCAGTCAACAGAAGCTGATGGTGACTTAGCTGGCATGCTGGCCATGGGATGCGAGTGACTGAGGGCTTCAGCTTCCTCATTTTGGAGGACAAAAGGGGATGGTTTAGCAATACTCTCAGGCCTCTACCTTCCCATTTCTCCCACCAATCAGGCATTAGCATCCCCAGTCCTCTGGTGTACTGTGGTTGGAACCCCTGCTCAGTACTCCCTGTCTCCTCTGGTGTGCTGTGGTTGGAACCCCTGCTCAGTACTCCCTGTCTCCTCTGGTGTACTGTGGTTGGAATCCCTGCTCAGTACTCCCTGTCTCTTCTGGTGTGCTGCGGTTGGAACCCCTGCTCAGTACTCCCTGTCCCATGCCCAGAAGGGGATGCCTTGCTTTCTCATCCTTCCAGTGGCTGCAAAATGACACTTGTATCATGACATGCAGAAGAGCAATCAGACTCAACGCCAGATCCCAGAGGGGTCAGGGAGCTCCACCGAGCTTCCCTAACTTGTTCATGTCCTGACACACCAGCTAACGATAGTATTTGTAGGACAGTTGGAATAAACAGGTGAGGGACAGATATCTAGAGGTGATTCTGGCACTCTGGCTGCCCCAACCCCACCCTGATCTGAAGGTTGACGGGGTCATTATGTGGACCCACTCCAACCCATGGGAGGGAAGCTCTAGATCTTGGCACCCCTTCTGCTTGGCTCGGGCTGAGCCACTCAGCTCTCGAATCAGAGGCTTCAGCAGGAGGAGAGGCTCAAATGAGCCCAAGCTGATTAAGGAAGTGGCCATGCTCCACAGAAATACAGATCAATCTTGATTAGAGTATTAGGAACCTTTCGAGGATGCCTCGACTTAGCAGACAACTGGCACGGTGGCGCTCTCAACAGGGCAAGAACACCTGTTAAAGATCATCTTGTGAGGTGAGTCTAAGTGTCTAGGGCCACGGACACTGCACAACCAGGGGAGAAGCCAGCTGCGTGCCAGACAAAGTGTTTTCATAGCCAGGGGAAGGAAAGGCACGGATTATAGGATAGCTCTTTGCAATTGCTTCTGGCCCATCAATAAGGCAAACAGTGACTTAGGAATGGGAAGAGTGAAGACAGTATAGTGATTTTAGGCAGGCAGTGTGGCAGAATAGAAGAGGCTCAATAGGCTTTCACGTAATGCAGAAGGAACTTGAATCTGGCCTCTGCCATTTACTAGCTGTGTGGCTTTAGGCACCTTCCGTAACCTCTCTGAGCCTGTTTCCTCACTATTTATGATAACATCTCTTTTATGGAGTTGTTGCATATATTAAATAAAAACATGTATACACCTAGAATGCTATAGAGTTTCAATAAAATGTTAACCATTCCTCTTTACTATGTATGCTGTTTAAAGCAGAAATTATGTAGTAGTAGTAGTAGTAGTAGTAGTAGTAGTAGTAGTAGTAGTGTGTGTGTGTGTATGTGTGTGTTGGGAGGAGGGAACATTAAACTTATCTGAAGGCTTAGAAAATACTACAGAAAGACATATCCTTATTGATTGACAGATATTCTCCTGCAAATACTCTGTCTTCTCCCCGTTGTGTAGACTCCGAAAAGTTATTGTAATTGTTGATTTCAGGTCAGCCTCTACCTGCAGCTTGGTCTCTGGTTTTCAAATTCTGTAGAAATTTTTACAGCTGTTTGACTTCCTTAGACATGAGACATGTATTAGATGGCAATGGAGGGGATGTATCCCCTACACTCCTGTCCTGGTCCAATGCCTAACCCATGGGGAACACTCAATACATTAATTTGAACAGAAATGAACCTGGTTGGTGGGCCAAGCTGCTAGGGGTAGAGGCAGTTGGGGAGGAAGGTGGCAGCCACGTGCATGTTGGAGACATGTGTGTAGCTTTAGGTATCTAGACCCCCACCAGCCCAGTGAAAAGAGGGTAGAGATGCAAGACCCGTAGAGATGACATCAGAGGGTGGCAAAGAATCTGGGTCCCTAGCATGCTGGGCAGCCTGAGGTGACGGGCCACTGAGCCAGGCTCAGCCAAGCCCCTGAGAGCATCTCCCAGGAGGTACTGTTCTGTCCCCAGCTGAGAGGCGCTAAGGCTTTCCCAGCAGAGGCCCAGCCCTACCAGAGCTGCTCAGGGGAACGTGCAGAAGGAGGACAAGGGGAGCAACTACCTGACATCTCTCTGCCCTGCTTGTCAAAACAAAACAACATGAATATTAATTTCTCAGGCATAATGAGGTGTGGAGGAGCGGGAGTGGGCAGGGCCATTGTGTGGGAGGCTGCTCCTTCCTGCCATTTGTCACTGGCAGAAGTGATAGATGGTTCTTCCAGGCAGCTTCCCAATTAGATGGATGCAGCCACCCCAAATAAGAGCATGTCAACCATCTCCTCCGCAGGTATGATGGCATTAGGTGCTTTGGGCGGGGCTCAGGCCAGACTTTGCAAGACACTAGAGGAGGCAGGAACGCTCACATACACGTCGGTGAGCAGAGGCTACAGGCTTCACTGAGGTCAACCCCTAGGCCTGTCAAGGGGAATGTACCTGCAGATAATCTGTCAACGTACTTACAGCCTTTTGCCAGACTCACAACCAATAACCAACAATTCTCTGTAAGACAGTGGCTCTTGAAATCTGGTGAGCATCAGAATTATCCAGGGAGAGTATTTAAGAATGCCATTTTCCCGACCCTCCCCAAACATTCAGAGTTGGACTTTCCAACTGGATCAGGGTCCAGGACACCTGGGTTCCACTTGATTATGGCTAATTAGGTTGTTCGTTTAATGAACAGCTCATTAAGATAGTCATCTGAAATTTGAAGGGCTTTCAACAACTTTCATTCATTCTCTCGTTTGTGGGTGGAAGATTTTTAGAGCACCTACCAGGTGCCGGGCACTGTTCTAAGTCCTGCGAGTACACCAATGAACAGAACAGACAAAAACCCCTGCCCCATCCATTCTGTTCATGTGAATACTTTCTTGATGAGAATGATTTCAGCTAGCACATAGTTTAGAGAGAAAGCTGCAGAGGGAGGCAGATAGCTGAGTTTCAGGGTTAACCCGGAGTTGCAGTTGCCGAGTGGCAAGGCCTGCTCCTGAACTTTCTGAATAAAACTTTGTAGCAAGCCTTTAAAAAAAAGTAACCACAAAGGTCTGAAGATAAAGTAAGCCAACCTTTTCTTGCAGGAAAACATACATGCATAGAGGATCTGTGCAGCTAGTGCTAAATGGCAGCTTCTGTGATGATCCCAAGTGGAATAACTGTTTAAGGTGTGGATTCTGACCCAGAGGAGTTTACAATCTACCCTGGAGAAATAAACAAAACCCAAGAACAGAGGAAAATACAAACACATGATAAGAGGTACCAAATGTTGTTGAAGGAGGGAGCAGAAAAACTTAAAGCAGCTGGGGCAGGTTTCATAGCAGGCAGGTGGTAGGGTGTGGATTCGGGCCTGGAAGGACGGATGGGAGGGTCTGGACAGGTGGGAGATGTGGTGGGAGATATGTCCTCAGGGAGGACAAGGCACAAGCAGAGTCTCATCGGGCAGAGCAGCAGGCTAGAGGCAGGACGCAGAGGCCAGAGCTGGAGTTGAGGCCAAACAGCCCTGGGTTTGGATCCTCCTTTTGTCACTTACTGGCTGTTGTAGCTGTGGAGAGGATACTTATCCCCCTTTTCCAGGTCCAGAAACTGTGGATGAGGGAGGCTGACAGCTCCCTTGAGTTTTTGTGAGGATTAAAGGTTGTATATCTCAAGGACCTGGCATGCCCCCAAGGTGCTGGATGGGTGTGTTTCGAGCTTACCAGGTCTGAGATACCACAGGCACACAAAATGTTTTTAAAGAACTCCAAAACATTCCCTCTTTATCTCTCTTGGGACTGCAAGGGTTGATGCACTGGAATGATTTGTGGCTTCACTATGAATGGAGTCCCCTTATCGCAGAGTTCATTATCGGAAGGTTTTAGTGGATATGAGAAATGCTGTTTCTTCAATTCTCAGGGACAGATAAGCGAGCAGTCTCAGAGGGGTTTTCCTAGACAAGCCTTCTCTAATTTTTGTTAGGGCTGAAGAAGCTGGCAGGGGGGACACCCCCCAGCAGTGCTTCTCACCACTGTAAAGCTGATAGAATATTAGATTTCCACGGGTCAATGGATAGATTTCCACGGGTCAATGGATAGACAATGTATATATATATGTAATATATAAAGTATATACGTGTAACTTGCAACCAACATCCCTGCCTTTGGAAAGGGCTTAGTTGGCTGTTTTTGGATATTCTTGCTTTTTAACCTGGGACCCTGCAGTTTTCAGGAGAAGTGGCATTTGATATGTGTGACCTGGGTAAAAATTATTTAACTATTAGGGTCCCCAGCTCCCTCATTTATAAAAGGGGAAGACATCATTATTTCCATCTTACAGGGTGAGGTAGGCAGAATAATGCACTCCCTCTTAAGACGTCCACGAATGTGTGAATATGTTACATGGCAAATGGGAATTCAGTTGCAGATGGAATTGAGGTTGCTGATCAGCTGAAATTGAGATGAGGAGAGTATCCTGGGCCATCTCAGTGGCCCGAGGTAATCACAAGAGTCCTTATGAGTGGAGGAGAGAGACAGCAGAGTTCAGGTCAGAATGATGCAAGGTGCAAAAGATCCCACCAGCCCTAGTTGGCTTGGAAGATGGAGGTAGGGGACATATGCCAAGGAATCCAGGCAGCCTCTGGAAGCTGGAAGAGGCATGGAAGCAAATTCTCCCTAGAGTTTCCAGAAGGAACAGAGCCTTATGGACACCTTGATTTCATCCCAGTTAAATGCCTTTTGGACTTCTGACCTCCAGAACTGTAAGATAGTCCATTAGTGTTGTTGTGAGTCACCACATTTGTGGTAAGTTGTTACAGCAACGATGGGAAGCAAAAGCAGAGTTAATGAGAGAATGACATATTACAATGCTTTCGTAATCTGTAACCTTGGGCAAGCCCCTTGATATCTCTGTCCCTCAGCCTTTTTTAAGTGTAATGTGGGTATGATAAGAATAGCCATCTTATGGAATTGCCTAGTACACATGAAGTGTTGGAACGCTGAGACATAGTAAGGGCCCTGGACGTGTCGGCTAATGGTATTACTATTATATAAAGCACATAGACTGGCCATGTAGTATGTTCTCAAACATAACTATGCTTATTATCTGTTGTATGGGAAGGAGAAGGAGCCTTGGTGAGTGCTCTAGAACTTCTCATAATATCAGTAGCTCCGCTTACAATGTAGGCACATATCACAAATTTCAAGAGGCCCCGCCCTTTTTTGCCCAGTTCCTGTTTTAATAGGAATGTATATGTTTCCTTAAGAAAGGTGATCTGACCCAGGAGACTTTTTTAGCAATTCATATAGCATTGAGGTTTTCCTTTTACTGTTGTACAACAAACTACACCAAAACTTAGTGGCTTTAAATAACCACTATTGCATTATACCTCATAATTCATGGGTTAGAAATTCAGGCAGGGCTTGGTTGAGCAGCTCTTCTGCTCCATGTGGCATCCACTGAACTCATTCAGAGTTATTCAGCTGGTCTGAGCAGGAGGGAGGGATGTCTGGGTTGCGCTGGCCAGAAGAGCCAAGGTCTGGCCAGCGTTGTTCTCTCCCCATGGTCTCTCCAAGTGGCTTGCTTGGACTTCTTCAGAACAGGCTTCTAGTAAGTCTCCAGAGACTCACAGCTGCACCAGGAAACTCACCCAGTGTTATATCCACTGTATACTATAGGTCAAAGCAGTCAGAGGTCCCGTCTGGATTCAATGAGATCCAATGACCCCAACTCTTAAAGGGAGGAATGTCAAGGAATTTGTGAGTGTCTCGAACCCACCACTCATCTTTAATACTCACTAGAGAGAACTTAGGGAGTGAGAAACAGATGAGATGTAAGAGACTAAACTGCCCATCTGGGGCAACTCAGCAAACCCTGAGCCCATGGGCCTGCCTCACACTAACCATTCTGGATTCAACTAACATTGATTATCTACCATTTAGAAGGAATGGTGCTAGGTACTTTCATATACTTGATGTCTTTTGCTGCTTTGAAATGAAAGCATTACACGTCAGCTAAGGGATAAACCAAAGCCTGGAGGACAAGTAGGGGTGCAATTGAAAGTTGCTCATCTAAACTCCAGGGCCTTTGCTTTTCATTACAGGCTCATCTAACCTGGGCTTTATGCCTCCATTTTTTCTGACTCTAGGCAGACGGAATGGCCTCAGCAGGAATGCAGCTGTGTTAGACGTCTGTCTCCTGGGAGACCTTGGGGCATTTTGAATCCTGGTCAGAATGGACCCGAAATGAGCTCATGTTTCTAAAGTGCTCTGAGCTCCTCAGAGAGCAGAATCCATTTAACTCCAGAGCCTGGATGGTCTCATTGGTGGGTCCCTGCAGTGGGGGACATGGTTTGTCACTGCCAGCACCAGGCTGGGGCCTTGGATAAATAGGGGGAAATCAGTCTCCAGGCTTCTGTATCTGCCATCTTTTCAGCCACAATAAATTAATCTTCAGAAAGATAGAACACAATCAAAGAGGAGGGGGAAAAGAAACAACAACCAATCTGATAAGGCTGAAAGGAAAAGACGCTTTCTGCTGCTACAGTGCCCCAGGTGAAGCAGGGGGCTCAAGCTGGCAGGTGGGTCTGAAGGAGCAGACCAGGCACCCTGGTGCCAAGCACACTCCAGGAGTTGGGGACAGGTGGGCAGGGACCAGGTGAAGAGCCAGGGGGTGTCTTGCTGGAGCTACCTATAGATTGTTCTGGATTCGTTAGCATCTCTCAAAATAAGATCAACTTGATGCTGATTAGAGCTGAAAAACCCCACAAGCCTAGCATTCTGAGTGTCTGACTCTAGGGCCCCTGAACAAATTGTTTTCCCTTTTCATGCTGATCCTTGTGAACTCTTTGGTTCAGCGTGGCTCGCCCATGGGGACAGGGCTGGAAATGGAAGCACAGGTTTCCTCTTGGCACCTAGCTGTCAGAGCTGTCCCCAAGCATCCCAGCAGGAGGGAGACAAACAAGCATTCTCATCCTGCAAGCTGATGTCTGTATATGCAAATGGACTGAAGAGCTCTCAGCCTTGAATCCTATTCAGAAAAGGTTTACAGAGCGCCTACCTGTGCCAGGTGCATTCACAGAAATGAGCTCATTTCATACTCACAACAGCTCCGTGAAGCAGCTAGGTATTATTTACCTAAGATTTGTTATGAGGACACTCAAGTTCAGGGAGGGTAAACAACTCACCTAAAGTCTCACATCTAGCTGTGGCTATCTGAGACAGCTCTCAATCGATCCAGAAAGTTTATTTAAGGGCGCCTGCCCAGGAGGTGGGTCTGTGGCTTTTTCCAAAGATGATGTTGACGGCTTCAGTATTTAATGGGGAAAGGGATGATGTTAGGAAGAGAGGGAGACATTTTTTAAAGATGTGGGTAAGTAAGAGACAAACGGTTGCTTTCTTTTGAGTCTTTGATCAGCCTTTTGCTGAATACACAATTTATATGTGAGAGGGGGTAGAGGAATAGCCATTTATGCCTTGGTCTAGCTCAGTAAATCTGCATTTTTACATGAGAGGAAGCAATCAGATATGCATTTATCTCAGGTGAGCAGAGGGATGACCTAGAGTTCTGTCTTTTGTCCCGCACCTGTGAAGACAAGTTGTCGATTTACACTGTCGGGGGTAAAATTCAACGGAACCATTTTAGGGTAAAGATCTTGGGGCCCACAGGAATTTCCTAGTGGAAAATTGTGAGAGAGGTATGTAGCTTTTTTTAATCTTTGTAGTTATCTTATTTAGGAATAAAATGGAGACAGGATTGACTGATGAATTTCCCAGCTTGAATTTTCCCTTTGGCTTAGAGATTTAGGGGTCCTGAGATTTATTTTCCTTTCATAGTGATTTCCAATTATAAATATGGGTGCCTGACCCAGTCTAGGGCACTTTCCACCATCCAGTGGCTACAGGTAATGTGGCTGTATGTAGACCAGTGAAAATGAAGTGCTTGGGCACAAATGCCCCTTGGAATTATGCTTTGAGTCTGTGCACTTGACCTCGAACAGGAATTTTAAACTTTGACAGCCTGGCGATGCTATGACCCCCTTCTCAGAATAATGTTTCAAAATATGAATATAAATCAAAATACCTAGGATTACAAAAGCAAGTTATTACACTGAAATACAATCATAAAAATATTAAAAAACAAATTTGTGGTATGGTAATGTGCCTTCTTCTTTATTAATACAATGAATAATGAGATCTAGCAAAGGTTTAATAACTACGGTAATTTCAACTAGTGATGAGCATAAATAATGTTTTGAGATTTCTGCAGAAACATTCACATGATCTGAATACACCTGAGATTTTAATTGGTGACGGAAATCACAGGCCACGGCTGTTACCACTGGGTTTGTTGTCTGTACTTACAAGGAAAGGGAATACTGCATTCCTGTTAGAAGTTACTGAAAATAAAACGCGATTTTTTTCCACCATCCAGGCTCATTGGTCCCTGATTCCCTTGGGTCAAGCACTTTATGTATTTTTATACATTTAATCCCCACAGCAACCCAATGAGGTAGGTAGTTTTACTATCCGCATTTCACAGATAAAAAGCCTGGGCACAGAGGGATTAAGTAACTTGCCCAAGGTCACACAAGGCCACTGAGTTGATATGGTTAATCAGGTTGTCCTTCTCTCTCCAAGGGGGGATTCTGCAACCCTCTTGAGGAATACCATGTCAAGGAGAATCTTTCTTTTGGATTTTTCCCAGTTGGGCTCAACCTTTTCTAGTCACTCCCCTTCCGGCGGAATTTTTCGAGTGCTGGTCCCTCCTCTCGGCCTGGTTAGCTCCTAGTCACCCATCAGATGCCCCCTTTCCGAGGAAGGTTTCCTTGGATACTTCCCCACCCCATTACACTTGCCTCCAGCTCTGGGATGTCCTCCCCATGGTATTTGTGAAATCTCTGTCTGTGTGGTCATTAAGTTATCACCTGCTTTTCTTGCTAGATAGTGCACGCATCGGACAGAACTCTGCCTGGTTTGGATCACCTTTATATACCTAGCACCCAACTGTCTGTCTGGAAAAATGCAGGTGCTCAGTAACTGCTTGCAGATTGAATGAATGGAGAATAAATGAATTACTAGTCACAGAGGTAAAACTGATTTCCTCATCATGATTACCGACTTCCTTGATTCCCCTCCCCTCCATATGACTATGTAGCCAATCCTCAGCTATTCTTTTATTGCTGTTCATTAAATGGGTCTCTTTGTCTCTCTGGCCTTCAGAGCATCATTCTTTCTCTCCTGTGAACCTTCTCCAATTTTTTCAAACGTTATTTCTGCTTTTAGCTTCCTCTCAGCCTGCTTTGAACTTCCACGTTCTGCGTGGAAATTATTTCTGCTTTGAATTTTCACGGCTAAGATGTTTTGGGAAATACATGTTGGAGGTGTTGGGAGGTATGACTCCGCACAGAAGCTGGCTCTCCTCCAAAGTTCTGTGTTCTGGTCTGTGGCAAGGTGGAAGCCTATGGGGTTTCAACCTGAGAGCACCATTTCTACTCACCTCGAGGAATGCAGCTGTAAGACAGGAGTCAAAAGTTTAGGCTGGGCAACAAATGGGTATCTAGTATGATGCTTAAAGTGCTCTCCCCCAAGACAAATGTTGTCATTAGGACATTTAATTTCAGACTCGAGAGTCTCTCCTGCAGAGGGAAGACCTTATTCCTCAGCTGCTTTGCTGCAATGTTGAAAATGAGGCAGCGTAGCAGTGGTCATCCCCCTCCCTTTTCAGGCTGCTGGGATTACGGTGGGCAGAGGGCTTTCCTTAGTCTGGTTTTGGGGTGCTCCCTTTCCTGTTTTACGGCTTGGTATTTAGCTAAACAACAGAGAAGAACAAAATGACATCCACTCCTCAGAGCCCCCAAACGTGAAGAACTGATATGGAAGTCTTCCCAGATTCAGATTTTTGTTTTTTTTTTTAGATGGAGTCTCGCTCTGTAACCCAGCCTGGAGTGCAGTGGCACGATCTTGGTTCACTGCAATCTCTGCCTTTCAGGTTCAAGTGATTCTTTTGCCTCAGTCTTCCATGTAGCTGGGGCTATAGGTGCATGCCACCATGCCCGACTAATTTTTGTCTTTTTGGTAGAGACGGGGTTTCTCTAAATTGGCCAGGGTGGTCTTGAACTCCTGACCTCATGATTCGTCCACCTCAGGCTCCCAAAGTGCTGGGAACACAGGTATGAGCCACTGCGCCTGGCTAATTCAAATATTTTATTACATTTTCTGGGGCCAATTTAGATTACCTTAGAGAATTATAATATTGTCTCTTCTAGGGGTGAGAAAAACAGTAATGCACTTTAGAGGATATTCATTTGAACCTGTTTTGAAAATAATTCTAAAGGATTTCTAAAACCATAGAAATGTATGGATGCACCATTACATAGGTGGGCATATCCCAAAGTGACTGCCTTAAGGTTGATAACAATCATTTGGGTATGTAAGTTTAGGTGTGTCATGTACTTTGGCTTGCACCTGCCCAAGTGAAAGAGTTCCAGGTGTGGGAAGGAGATCTTCAAATGACAGGCAGCAGAGAGGGGCAATTTTCTTCCTGTCTTTATCTGAACTACGCTGAAAGAGGAGAGGGCACTGCCTTGTCATCTAATTGCCGCTGGATAATGTTCCAATAAATTACACAATGGTAAGAGCATTGGGTTTTGGAATTAGAATGACTTGGATTCGATCTTAGCTGATTTGTGACCTTGGGAACAATATGACTTATCTTCTCTGACAGTTTCTCATCTGTAAAATGGGGATAATATGACTTACCTCAAAGGATTATTATGAGCATTAAGTAAAATAAAGTATGTGAAGCATTTAGTAGAGTGCATGACATATGGTAAATATTTGTTAAAGGGCAGTAGTTCTAAAAAGAGGTTATTCATCCAATTCTTCATCACCCATGCTGTTTATGACTCAGTTTACTGAGTGCTTTAACATGCAGGTTAACCTGCACTAACCAAGCTCATCCCAACGTCCCCCCAAGAGGATACATTCCTTTCCTTATTCTGAGCTGAGAAGTGATGCTAGCAAGGTGATGTGACCTGTTTGAGGTGGCCCAGGTAGTGGCAGGGAGGAGAGGTCTGAAAGGCAGGTCTCCTGGCCTCATCTGGAGTGACTCTCCCTACATCAAGCCTTGGTCTCTCCTACAAAATTATCTTGGAAATCATTGAATGAGTGGATCTGGACTTCTTAGAATGTGGCAGTATAAAATAATATGAAATTCTAAAAATGAGTGTGGTTGTCCAATGGGATTGGTAAACAGCAGGACCAGGGGAGCAGGAGGCAAGCCAGGTGTGAAAGCAGCAAACATGAAGGGAGCACCCTGCTGGGCACAGATCTGCCCTCATCGGACCCGGGAACGGTGCCTCCTTAGGTCTGCATCCCTGTCCTAGTCTTGCACACAGGCTCTGCAGTCCACGCTTAAGAATTCCTGGATCAATGGCAGCTTCTGGAAAGGGTGCACAACCTTTGAATGTGCCAGCTTGGAAATGCATCCCCATCTAGGTGTCTCAGTTCTGAGAGTTTTTGTTTAATCTTTATGTTTTTAAGATCAGAGCTTAGCCAGACTGAGTAGTTGGGTTCCCCTGAAAGTGGTGGTGGTGGACTGGGAGGTGATCCCAGGAAGCACATCTGAAGGAGAGAGGACAGTGAGATGGGAAACCAGGAGAAGCCAGCAGGAGATATGGTACTGAGGCCACTGCTGTGGTTCCTCTGGACCTCTTAGGAAGTCTACAGAATGCCTCCCAAATTTATGCCTGAAGGACAGGAGGCTGGAGGGCTTATCTGTCTGTCCCTGCAAGTGTTCCCTGAGCAGTAACTTCTGGACACCTGCGGAATACTTGTGTGAAGGCTGAGGGGACTTCCACGGTGCTGCCAAAGGCTCCAAGGTGGGAAGTAGCAAGGTGGAAGCAGGAGGAGGAGAGCCTGAGCTCCTGTGGAGTGTCCAGCCCAGTTCGGGCTAAAATCAGTGGTGGATCAACAGGATCTGTCACGGGTGCTAATGGTAAAGCCAAGAGGGTTTTTCTGCACTTCATAAAAGGTAAAGGGTAAAAGTTACAAGACAAGGAAATAGATGTGAAAAAGAATCAATTTGCGGGTACGCCATTCATGAATCAATAACTTTTGCTAATCAATCCTAGTTGACTAAAAAGATCTTTTTGACCAAGGTTCACCCACTAGATTCCATAGGCATTAAGAATCCAGCTCAGAGGTAGAGTAAGCTACCTTTGTGATTTCAAGGGCCTCAGGGTGGTCTTGTGCTCCAAACTACCTTCTTACCTGCCCTGGAGTTATTTAAAATCCTTGGCTTATAGATTGACCCTTTGCATTGGGAAACCTACTTCCCAATGTTCATGTGTTCATTTACATTGTCATTCATCAAGAAATAGTTAGTGAGAACCTACTAGGTGCCAGGGACCAAGCATAGGGTCTATAGTGTGGTCAAAATAGGAAGAGGGAGGTAAGAATGGGTCCGTTTGAAGAGCTTACAGTATACATAGGAAACAAGGAAATACACATGTGAAAACCTTTATCATTAAAAGGCAAATTCTGGTTAAATTCTAACAGAGTGTAACAGAGTCAGACAAGTGCGATGGGAATATAGAGGGAGGGTTCCAGAAGACTGGATTTGCCAAGAAAGGCTGTTGGGAGGAAGTGAGTTTTGTCCTGAGCCTGGAAGGATGTGCATAGTCTTTCCACAGTTATTTCTCTAACCACACAAGCACTCTGCCTCTTTTCTTTTTCTTCCAGACTAAACCTTTCAAGGTACCAAAATAAATCCAAGACTATGGCATTAATAGCCATGTTATGATCTTAAACCTTTGGTTGCCTTGCAAAAGAAAAAAAATCCTCCCCTTACTGCTGGAAATCACATTGCTGGCTTACCTGGAAGTTGTTCATGAATGAACAACTCTTGCTAATCACTCTGGTCGATATTTATCATAGGTACATTTTATGAGATGAATTCTGTCACCAGTGTTGGCAGCTTCTCACCAAGTCCCACTAGCAGCTGCAAATATTCATTAATAATATTTTGTTTGGGTTCCCACTTGCCACTTTCCATCCTCCTGCTTCATAAGTATGAACAGCATCATTACCAAGTGGCGCCCACAGAATGGAACACAAAGGCAACTTGGAAATTTTAATGAAAACAGATGTTGAGAAATGCCATTATCCCATGCACGCTACAATAAATAGCATTAACATTTCTAAGTGACAGGCCTCTGAATTGGACTGCAAGGAGCTCACATTTACAATTAAATGAGGGACTTATCCTTTTGCATCCCTGGATTCTACAGGTGGCTCGGTGACAGTCATCTCTTAGTGTTTCGATTTTAGTGCGGCTGTTAAGAGCCAGCTAAGCAGGGATTGGACAGGCAGGCACTTAGGAAGGTGTTAGTGCCAGATGCATTCATTGTCTAACTGCCTGGATGCAAAACTAACTTAGCATAGCAGCTGAATGTGAAAGCTCTTGAAATGATTTCTTCTCAAACAGTGCACTCCCTGTGCCAAGGAGGGGCATCATTGTTTATGTCACTAATGACTACATCCTGGGCCTCCATGCATTTTGTAACCCCTGTTCCTTTATTAGAGTAATCAGAAAAAAGATCACATAATTACCAAGATGTTGCTTTATGGGCAAGGAGTATGGCCACATATGCCTTCATAGATGTGAATAATACCACCCTGGGTATTATTATCACCCAGATTTCACAGATGCTAAACCCCAGCGTAGCAGTTAGGAGCACAGACTGTGGATCGTAGGAGATTGAGGATGAAGCCTGGCACTGCTACTTACTAGCTCTTGGTTCTCAAGCAAATTGTTTATTTTGTATGGGCCTCACTGTCTGCACCTGTAAAACAGGGGACAGTGATATTTACTTTCAGGATGTTGGGTAAGTATCAAGCACCTGGCATGATGCTCACTGATAGTTGTTGGCTTAGGCTCAATTTTGAGGTCACTATTATCCCACCTATTCACTGGTGTAAGATCGCCTTCACCAAGGTAATGTTCCATGAGGACGGTGGTGGCCAGAGAAATGTTGGACTCAAGCAGGGCACAGCTTTCTTGGAGCCTATGCTCCTTATTTGTTAAGTCAATCTCTCTGACTCTTTCTCTCTCTCTCTCTCTTTCTTTCTTTACCCAACCACTCATCTTTTGAATAGCCATCCTAGACATCAAGTAAACCTTGCCATGACTGAAAGCATTCTTTGAACTGCTTTCTCCAAGCAAATAGGTACATTTAATTCTAAGAGGACCAGGACACCTTACAAGCAATACATGGAAACCTCCTTAATTGACTCAGCAATTGCAGAATGCATCCCTGAATGACTTCTACCCCAAATTTAGAAGTTGGAAAGGGGTCACATGTAACAGAAAATACGTATTTTCTAGTTTTTTTTTTTGAAGTATACTTGGCCATAGTATTTCCTGAGGGGATCCTAATACCTTTCTATTAAAGTGCCAACCTGAAATTGTAAATTTAGAGAAACAATTTGAGGTGAGGGTTTGACACAGCAGATGGTAGGGGACTAATGACAAGTTCAAACTCTTGGCTGAGCATTTGGAACATTTCATTATTTGTAAAGCATTGTTTAGAAATTGCCTTCCTGGCACAGAACTGGTTGACACACAGATATTAATGCATCTAACCCTCCAAACTGTACAGATAATTTGCTCCTTAAGTCTTTATATTTAATTGGCTTTATGCTATTTAAATATTGGAAACTGAAGAATTCAATGCTATTTCCTTATCAAGTATTTCTGCATTTACACTTTTAAGATGAGGAAAATGAGCCACGTGTCCCAGATTCCACAGCAAGAGGGAGTCCGAATGGGACAATAGGGTCAAGTTGTTCTCACACTTGACAGCACATAAGGATGATCCTAGGTGTGCAGACAGTGTGAGCAGGCATTCCTCCCTTTGGCTCAGTGCTGTATGAAATGTGCACACTGAGACTCTACTAATGTAAGGCCAAGGGGTCAATGTATGTTTGCTTTGAACGTGAATCTCTCACCATGATTACACGCCAGGGAGATAAATGTGATGGATCAAATAAACAAACAAACACGTGAAAGTTACAATAGCTTTAGAATAAACATGTTCCTACAAGGAGATCCCTGGAAATGCTTGTACATAAAGGCAACCTCCTCCCTTTCCCAGAGCTGAGATTATCCTGAGAGAAGCTGGAAGCAGGACTGTATTTGAAGACAGCAGGTTCCTTGCACGTTCAGAACCACTCAGAGTTAGTGCTCTGTATCTCATTATGGCAGAACCAGATCGCGAGATAAGCTTGTGGTGCTACAATATTACTGTTGCAAATGTGTGGTCCTGAGGGGTCTTCTTTGGAAGGGCTCTGCTCTCAGAAATGGCCTTGGGCTTGCAAGCTGGGAATGTTTTCATGAGCGGACATGGATTCGGAAAGGGTCAGCGTGGTTCAGGATGCAGCAACTGGGGAAATAGAAAACCTGCTCTGTTTTGGTCTGGACTCCTTTCTTGTGCTTCGATTCTTCAAGGATCGAATAGTGTTTGTTTTATGTTTCTGTTTGGTGTGCAGACGACATATTCCCTTTAACATGGATTTGTTCAAGTAGACTTCACTGTGGTGCACAGATCAAGCTATGTTAAAATAATGTGAAAGGTCTGCATTGAAGCAATCTGAAGCAGAGAATTCCGCGTTTCAGGCTGCTACACCACCTTTAAATCAACTGAATGTGTCCGTGTGTGGCTGTCCATAGACTCTTCTCACTGCTGTTATCCTCATAATAGGATCATTCAGGTTCTCTTATCTGGTCTCCTAGATGCTCGTCTCCAACTATTTCAAACCGAAGTGATTTGTTACCCAGCACCACCCTTCTTCCTGCAAGAGGCATAAGGATGAAGCAAGCTTGCTTTAATGGGGGACCCAGTTTTCCCTGTCCTCAGTTAAGTATTTTATTTACAGAGCTAATCAGCCCTTAGAAGCATGAAATAGGCACGCCCACACATTACAAAAAAGGCACACACAAGTGCAAGTTAAAATAATTTAGAGCAGACTGGATTCACTGGTGGCTCTGAGACCAGTTTGCCCACTGCAGGTCTGCGCAGCCATGTCCCTGTTGACAGAGATGCATTTGATCACCTCCACCTACATACCATTTGCTGTATCAGCCGAGTGTGTGTCTCTTCATCCACTCACCTGTGGCTCCCACTTAATTGGCACCCTTTGAATATCAGCAGCCCTCCCTTTGGAGAGCCGAGGAATGGGAGTCACAAAAGTGTTTCCTCATGCTGAAACATGCAAATTGGAATTTCTTTATGAAGACAGTTGGTGATGTGCTAACATGTACAACGAATGTACGCCCTCACACCTTTAGCCCCCGAGCACAGCACGTCTCCAGGTAGGCAGACAGGCTGCAGACACACAGAGCTCCCCTGCTACTGTTCAGCAAACCCTGATTTCAAATCACACACTGCCCATCTTCCTGAGGGTCACATTTCTCTTTGCTCATTGTTTTTGTAGGTCTGATTAAGTCTTATATTCCTGAAAATGAGGTTCAGCCTATATCTGACTCCAGATTTATGAGGAAGAATTAACACCCTGCTGCTTCCTGAAGCTTTATTCCCTTGCAAGTCTACGTTTTGTTTCAGCCCTTGGAGTCGACCACATATTTTCTTGCAACTTCTGTTGCTCTCAGCGTCCGTGTCTCCAAATGCACTGACCCAAATGTACCAGTGCTTGGGAGAAAAGTTGTCTTCTATTCATTTAAGACTTTTTTTTCTATTTTATAATTATGCACCAGGAATAGTCCAAATATCACCAAAATGTAACCCACTGCAATACATAAAGAAATTTAAGTTGCAGTTTGAGGTTCGGCTCTAATTCCTGGAGACACTTTTTAGTGCTTTCCGATCCCAGCACATTATCTGTTTTGTAAGCTGGGAGGTGAGATTGTCACAGGTCATTTGGCCCAGAATTTGGGTGGGCCTTTGATTTCTTTCCAGGGTTTACTTTCCACACAACTGCAGCCACCAGAATGAGTCGGAGCTAGACTGAAACTATTAATCGGTATCGTGGTTAACATCTTATCCAATTTGGGCCTAAGAGAAAAGCCTGACTCATAGATACAATGTGGAAGTTATTTGCCTTTTCGGAAGCCCCAAGAATCCTTTCTATCAGACTTGGCTCCCGGCAGAAAAGAGAAAAAAACTGATGACATTGGAGATCATCTCATCTGCTCACAATTGAGGGAAAATTAGAAATCACATCACTCAGGAGTACTGTGAATGCCATGACAAAAAATTATTCTGAGATGCGATTGGCTGGAAATTCTGATGTCTAAGAGTCTTGCCCTATCTGATTTGTAAAGAAGAGAATTCTCAGGACAGGAGCCTCAGCAACATCCTTGAAGGCCTTCCTCACTGGTGCACCCCAGGCTGGACTGCACAGAATGGCACTGCCAAAGCACTCCCATCTGTGCAGCTGGCCCTGCGGCCCCGGCCTGTGCCACCATTCCAGACACACGAGGAATGCACCACAGCTGGCACATAATTAGAAGCTCACAGCAAACAAATCATGGCTTTTTTGTCAGTGTTCCTCCTACTGACCATGCTCAGAGCATGGCAGATCCACCCACATGCCAACAAACACAGGACAACAAACAGATATCAGATAAAAACAACCCAGGTGCCTCCAGTCATGTGTTTTGCAGTGGTTTCCCTGCCACTTCCCTACTGTCCAGGACATAATTTTGTTTGAAATTTTCTGTCTGTACCATCATGGAGTTTCCCAGTGAAAGTCCTGTGATTAATCCTCAGTGAGTTGAATTCTCCTGAAGACTTATCTTTAATAACGTCACTCCATGCAGAAAACAATTCAAAACAAAGAAGAGCTGCTTTAGGCTCTATACCTCCCAGGGCTTGGGAGTAATTTTCTCCTATAAACATCATTGACATGCCCAAGAAGGTATGTGGCACTTGCTCAGATTTAAGAAGGTCCTTTGACCCCTCGTGGATGCTAAGATATAGCCAAGAAATAAATAGGCTGGTAGAAACTTTAACAAAGTGTGATGTCCAGAACTTGAAAGTAGGAAAAGAACTACATTAAAACAAACCAAAAGTCAGCCAGAAAAGAAAAGCAAAGCAACCAGATTCAAGCTCCTTGCAAATCCAAAGATGGACTTCCCTATCAAATTTTAAACAGACACAACTAAAATTTATGAAAAGCCTACTACGTGTTTGATCCTATATGTGCTGAGTATTGGAGGCAGAATGAGAATTCTGATGTGGTCCCTAGCCCCAAGGAATTTATAATATCATCAATGTGAGCAAAGGCTTGGACAAAGCACTATGGGGGTTCAGAGGGGGACACAGATTCTGCATGAAGGAGTGTACCTAGGAGATGGGTATTGAAGGGTGGTGTTGTAAAGAATATAATCCCCTAAAGAGGTCTGGCTTCTGCCAGTACCTTTGCTAGTGTCTCTAGTGCCTTCCTTTGCCTAGGGGATTTGGTTCGCACTTGGATAGTCTAGCAATGTGATTTAGGATGGGGGCTTTGGGTCACGAGGCACCAATGCACTAGAGACTGAGATCAACCATATGGGCAATCAATCAATCAAGCTTGTCTCTGTAGTGGGGCCCCAATAACAACCCTGAACACAGAGGCTCAGGTGAGCTGCCCCATCTTTAGTGATACTTGGTCTGAGTTGTTACACATTGATACAAGAAAGTCACACACCCTGACTCCAAGGGAAGAAGATGGACAAAACTCTGCATTCTGTACTTCTCCAGACACTTCCCTGTGTTCTTCTTTCCATGGCTTATTTTAATCCTTTCCCCACAATAAACCATAACCGTGAGTACAATAGCTTTCAGTCAGTTCTGTGAGTACTTCTCACAAATTATGAAACCTGACAGTGGCTTGGGGACCCTTTTGCCCCTGCAGCTGATGTCAGAAGTAATGTGGTCTCTTGAGGGACCTATTCATTCTAATGGTTCAGTTGGCATAACTCACACAAAGATAAATGGGATTTTGTAAGGGAGAGGAGAAAGGTGCCACAGGAAAACTACTCAATCTGATACCTTTAAGGTTCCTCCCTGATATAAATCCTTACTCCAACAAAGCCTTGATAAACAGCCTTTGTGCCTTTACCAGGATTCTAAAGTATATGATAAGGATCTGAGCCAAGCTGATATATGGAAGATGAACAGAGTGCCTGAACCGAAGTTAAACCATACAGTTCAAAACATCTTTACTGTATTGACAATCTGGTTAAAGGTGCCTGTTTGAGACTCCCAGAGGATAAAGTTCTTTTTCTTATTTACCAAATGAAAGAATATGGTAGCAAGAAAGCCAGCTTTTTGTTGTGTACGTCACTTGTGGAGTGAAGAGAAACTGTTGAGAAATTTTTCCTTAACTCCTCACTGCAGAACGAGTCCATGAAAGAGTTGTCATCTCCTAGTGCACAAAGTGGACATTATCTAGGGGGATGAAGCATACACGTGCTGCGTGGTGAGATTTGACATAGGGCTGCATCCTCCAGGAAGCTTTCTCTGAACCTGGTGGTCACGGAAACCTCACAGATGTTCTCATGACACCTTGGGCATGACTCTGCCCTACCTCTTCTTACAGAACAACAAACTTATTTGTGTGCTGCCTTCTAACAGAACCTGAGATCCCTAATGCTTGGATCAGTGTGGTCCCTGCTTTGGTATTTTCAGTCCCTCAGACATTTATGGGCCTGACCCCACAGAAGATATTTTTTAAGGTTTTTTTTTTTTTTTTTTTTGGAGTTTCACTGTTCTAACCAACAGCTTCAGAGTAGTGTGGTTTAGAGGAAAGAATAGAACTTTTGGATTAAAAAGCCAATTGGGTTCAAATCCAAGCTTGGTCTTTAACAAGTGTGTGGCCTTGGGTAAATGACAACTTCATCCAAAATCCAGTTTATTCAACTGTGAAATGGGTTTAATATAACCAGCCTTAGAACCTTGAGGGAGGCAATACTTGTACTGAACACTTGCTCTGGGTCTGACAGCTAGTAAATGTTCAATACCAATTAATCTCCTTTCTTTTTCCTGGAGTACAAAAAAGAAAACAATCAAATATAGCTGAGATAGTATTTCAAAACCCTGAATTCAAAACTATGAACTTGTTAGACAAGGACATGTCTAGACTCAGAGTGGGAATAGAAGCCTGGTGAATTGGTGGGTAGGAGTCTTTATCATGGGATTACTTCCACAATAATTACAAGGGAATCAGATCTTGTCTAGGACACAGGTCCAGATTTGAAAGAACCCCCCTTCCCACCTCTTTCAATCCTCGCGACAGCCAGGGACATACTCTGCTGTGAAAGTGTCACAGCAATACAGGGAATAATGACTCCATCTCCTTTGAACTGAAGCATAGGTAGGCTAACTAAAAGTAATTTTACAAAAGATGTCAGTGGTCTGGCAATGGTACCTCAGTGACAAACTATTGTGATGAAAGGTGATTTTGTCAAAGCAGAACTCTACCTCTCACAATGGAAGCTTTGTTTATTTCACATGGGACAGCAACTGGCTATCCTTTTCTAACAGCTTGCAGTCTATGTCCAGGCATACATCCTATCTCTCTACACTCCTAAAGCCCCAAAGAACTGCCATTTACAGAAATACATCTAGGATATAATCTGTAGTTAAATGCATAGTTGATTCATCATTATCTTGGGTTATTTAGAATTCACATTATTTATGTTACTAATCCTGTCCCCAGACCTCTAAGTCATTGCCCATCATCCCTCTAACAAATAATAATAACAGAAAAATCTCCCTCAACATTATATTTGGACATCATCTGCCTGAAAGGTAATAAGATACTGCAACTACAATGATTGAAATGAAGGGAAAAGATTGTTAATATAATAGAGTTTCTACTGGGCACGCTTTAAATCAACGTGCAGAAGCAATTTAAACGACCCATCCTGTCATCATGTTTACAATACATCGATTTCTCTCTTTCTTTTTCCCCCTTGTGGTTTTATCTCTTAGGTTATTTTTCCTCTTCCTGTGAATTTGGATAGCGAGCCAAAGGAAAAGAAACTTCAACAAAAAGTCTGGCTCAAATCACTCCAGGGCCAGACTGCACCTTTTACAACATTTCTAATAAATCATGAGGAAAAAGAAATCTCTGCCATAGTAGCACATTTGACAAACTGAAATTAAATTTTGCCAACTCTGGAGACACCAGGGTAACCTACTTTGTTATTTCTTCCCTGTTAATAGTTAATGGGTAAGAGGGAACATTTGAGGTTTCTGTTTTTTAAAGCGCCTCCCTCTGATCAAGTGTGATTCTCAAAACCCCAAGTCCACATTTAGCATGGAGTATGAGTTCAGGGGCTAACAATAAATATGGATATTTTTGCATATAGATGTATATGTATTTTTTTTCCTTTAATTCTGAAATTGTTATCTCAGAGAGCGGTAAATGGAAGTTTTTGCTAGCAGTGAATTTTCAGTGTTATCAGCTGTCAGGTTGGAAAAATGTATGGCAGTAATAAAGGGGGGAAATATATGATCCATAAATAAAGAAAAACGGGACTTGTTTGGCATTATAAAGTTTTAACGCCTCTAGGTAGCAAAGGCTCCAAACAAATTCCCTTCCTTTAAATCTTCTTATGCTCACTTCAGATTGTGTCTCTCACATTCCTGCTCCCAAGCCTGTAAACAGTGCTGTGGCTGCAGAGACCTGCATACCAAGGAGGAAGAGGCACTGCACGGGCTGCCTCCATGGGAGGACTTGGCTTTTCTTCTTCTGTACGGGTCAGGGTGAAGAGTACGTCAAACCTCTAGCTGGCAATGAGCCATGAAAAAGTTTTTCACGGAAACAACGTTCATGGAGAGTGCCTTTGTGCCTTTCTAGAAATTTCCACATGCTGCTGAAAAATAATGATCAAGATCATCAACATGTATTGATCACTTACAATTAGACCATGGTCAAGGTTGGGTGCAGCAATACTGGGGTGAAGGCACCTGCCTTCAGAGAGCTCATTGTCTTTTGGGGGAGAAAGATAAGGTACCCTATGAGACCGCCAAAATAGCCTAGAATAGTGTTTACATGCAGCACGGGGATGGGGATTATTAGCTGAATAAATGAATATAAATGTAAGGTTGTCATTAATTAATTGGAAGTGGAAAGGGTAGTGAAAAGTTTTGTTTCATTTTGTTTTGTTTGGGGGGCTGGAGGAAAAGGGGTTGGATGTTTATCAATGAAGGAAGTGACTCTTGATCAGGGAGGAGAGGAGGAAACGCCACACTGGTTCCAGAAAGCTGTTCTTCAATATCACTTTATATTATATACATTTTGTTTTTAATGACAGGGTTGCCTTGGGTAAAAAGATAATGATGAGTCAGCATATTATAGGCAAACAATCCAGGCCATTGTGTGAAGGTCTTTGCTCTGGTGGAAATGTGTTATCTCCCTGAAACATCCAGGCGGGTTCCTCTGCTGTCACTGTACAATTTGCATGCTTTGGTAATGTTTTATGTATTATGCTACTTATACGCTAAAATGTACATGCACGCTCCTGCAAATTTAGGTAAATTATGAATAAATTAAATCTTATCTAAATAAACAAGTGTCTTTTTGAACCAAAATGCAAGCTGTCATGAATATTTAAGTGGACAAGGATGAATCCTCTTCCTCCTGCACTTCTTACAGAGTGCATTCTGTACTCTTGATTGCAGGAAGGAAAGTGTACACAGCTAGAGAAACAAAATCGACTCCTCACTAGGGACATGAACGTTGAGAAATCTGATCTGGCGGAGCGATACATTAAAAAATAAGATGCATTATGGAAATTAAGTTATATGGGTGTCTCCTAACCCTGGTAATCTCTGCCTTTTCACACTATATTGGAGATGCAGAGTTTGAGCACGGAGTTATTATTTTGATCTTTCTTTTAGTGGAAAGAGGCATCTCATGCATATTTCAACTCCAGAACCTAAGGAAATCCAGACTAGTTGCTTATTGGTTTATATATTATTTCTGTAGGAAGCTCATAAGCATAAGGATTGGCTTATTGAAAATCTAAGTTTTCAAGAACATTCAGCGCCCAGGGTCGAGTCTAAGGATCTCAGTTAATGTTTTCAGGCCGCATCACTATAGTCCTATTTTCCATTACTCATAGCATCTGGGAATCTGAGTTGAAAGGACAGATGGGGATGGAGTTAGAAAATAATCAACAGGGAAGTTTTATGAACTTCCTTCAAAAGGCCATGCTTTCCCACCTACACACATTAGCCCCCTTCATCCAAGGTTTCACGCTCCGATTTCAGTTCTCTCACAACTGTGGACTGAAAACATATGTGGGAAATTCCAGAAACAAAAAATTCCTAAGTTTTAAATGGCTCACCATTCGTGGTAGCATGATAAAATCTTGTGCAGAACAGCTCCATCCTGCTCAGAACCTGAATCATCCCTCTGTGCAATTTCTCCGGGCTGTCTGTGCTATTTGCCTGTAAGTCACTCAGTAGCCCTCTGCGTTTTCAGATTGAATTTCACAGTATCACGGTGACTGTGATCAAGTAACTTCTATTTTATTTAATAATGGCCCCAAAGAGCAAGATTAGGGATGCTGGCAGTTTGGAGATGCCAAAGAGAAGCTGTAAAGTGTTTTCTATAAGTGAAAAAGTGAAAGTTCTCGACTTAAGGAAGGAAACATTTATATACTCAGGTTGCTAACATCTATAGTAAGAATGAATCTTCTATTTGTGAAACTGCCAACAGTACATTGCTATTGTTTAATTTTATGATTGTTGTTGTTAATCTCTTACTGTGCCTCATTTATAAATTAAGTTTTACCATAGGTATGTATGCACAGGAAAGAACATCGTGCATATAGGGTTTGGGACTATCTGTGGTTTCAGGCATCCCCTAGGGGTCATGAAACATATCTCCTGCAGATAAAGGGGTCAACAGTCCTCTTGTATAGTCTGTTCCTTCTGTCTAGAGGCCCTCATCCTCTTTGTCTGGAACAACTACAGCTTTCTTGCTTCAAGACTTGGGTCTTCTCCTTCATGGAGCCTTGTCTAAGTTCCCCAGGCAGAGCGAGGCGTGTTCACCTAGTTGGAAGCCCCAGGAAGGCAAGGCCTATGTCTGCTTCTTCTCCATATATCCCTGGCAGCCAGCACAATGCCAGGCATGTAGAAGGTGTTAAAAAAAAAATCCCTCCTAAAAAACGTCTCTCTTGTGGTGTCTGAGCTTATTGAATAAATCTCTCTATGGCACCATAAGATTGCTGTAATTCATTGTTTGTTTATAGGTTAGTCTGGCCCAATGGATGGCTGTGCCCTCAAAGGCAGAGGTCCATCTGTATTCCCAGGACCAAATGCCGTAAGTATTTGATAGATGTTTGTTTATTGAAAGAAGGAAAGTTATATCCATTACATTGCAATTAACTGCAGCCACAAACCTGAGACTTATTAGCTCCTATGCACCCTACAATATCATCTTTGTCATAGTCAGTGTCTAGGCATCCTCTTTCATTATTGTTGACAGTGGTCTTCTGAATCTCAACAGGCCCCAAAGGTCTTAGTCATGCTCACTTATCCAATAGTTGTCTGTTTTCCACTTAAATCCTTCAGGAAAAGACAAAGGCTTCACGCATGGTCAAGGTGGGCCACTGGGTTGAAATAAGGAAGCACAATAACTGTCTTAGGGAGTAACCTTGCTTCCCTTTTATTTCTCCAGCTCTGGATCAGCTCTGGGCAGACCATGTACCAGGTTAGAATGGGGTAGGGTGAGGAGTGGACGCGTGTCCATTGAACTCCGCAACAGAGAAGAGGCAGGGCAGAGGAGAGAAGAGAGCGCTTTCAGGGGAGGTGGTGAGGAGGGCAGGGGAGCTGCTGAGCCTCTCTGTGTGGGGTTGCTGTTTGGAAGACCAGCTCTGTCATGATCTATATCTGGGCTCTGCACTCAGGACAACAGACAGAGACAGCGAATCAATGTCACATCCAGTCTGCCCCTTTCCACACGGATGCCCCTGCTCAATCGGCCATGTATGAACTTCTGTGGAATTTCTATGAACTCGTTTTAGAACGTAACTCTCTTTGCCATGAAAAAAAACCTCCCTTCGTATCAAGTTTAAATCTCTCAGGGCTCTGTAATGTAAATCCTCTTCTATCTACTCTGTTCTAAGCGGAAGGGCTGACACCTGTCCCCCTCCTTCTCACTATAAGCATATATCCACTGCAGCACCATTACCACACTGGGGTTCTTCCTCTTTTTTTTCAGACTAAGTCCCCCAATATCGTCCATCCACCTTCACTTGGGACCTCATCCTGGGAACACAATGCTCATGTGGGAGACGTGGTCCTGCCTCTGCAGAGCTTCAGGGTCAGACCTGGCCTGGTCTACATGTGTTGGTTTATAAAATAACACTAAAGACCTCATGCCCACAAGAAGTGACGTGGAAGTGATGGAGCCACAATTAGCGGGCTGTAATGGGCCAGTTAATGTTATTGATAATGAGGACACATTTATTCACAGAAAGAGGACTGCCACCTGCCAAATGGCCAATGTCCCTTTGAACCCTGTCATAGACAGAACACTGGGCCGACCATGAGTTTGACTCAATCTCATATCCTTTCAGTCAGACTGAGAGCTGGCCTCTCCATCGGAGAGAATATGGGTCAAGTTCAGAAGGACCAAGCATCACAGATTTTTTTTTTTTCTTTCTGTAAATGCAGGGCCTTTACTTGGTGCTGTGAGGAACTTGTGAGTTCTGAGTTCATCTGATCCCCGGACTCCCTGCCTAACTGCACACAATCCAAAGTCAAACTGAGGGGCTGGCCCACATTTCTATATAACAGTGTCCTCGTTCCCGCCTGCCCTTTAGGACAATATCCTGCATGATCAGAGCAGCAAGAGATGACACAGAGCAGCTCTCTGGGAGGAAGATACGGTCTCTGAGCAAGACAAAAACAAGAAAAAAACACTAATGGAAAACCCACTGATGCAGTTCAAACTGTGTCCCCATCAGTATGAAAGGCAAGTTTGCAGGGCTGGAGACAGGCTTTGATCTTGCCTCGAAGTCAAAGGCAATCTGGAAGATCTCCAAGTGTAAAGGTGCATGAGAAATGCTTCCAGCGAGAGAGATTTCATGGGAGGTTGGAGTAGGGTGAGCTCACTCACTCTGCCGTATATCCTACTGGGAAGAAACTCCATTCCCAAAGTCCTGTTTTCAATTATGATCTGCCCAGTCTCATCCCACAGAGACTTCCAGCCTAGTCAGTTGTGCAATCAACCCGAAGTGTGCCTAAGCGCTAACTGGAGTTCTGACGGCTAGTGAGTGGGACTGTCAGAGGTGTTTGAACCAGAGCAACTCCATCTTGAATAGGGGCTGGGTAAAATAAGCCTAACTTATTTAGCTTTAAAATAATTTTCCCAATAAGTTAATCACAGAATGAGACAGGATCAAGATACGGGTCATGGAGACTTTGCTGATAAAACAGGTTACAGTGAAAAAGCCGGCTAAAACGCACCAAAATCAAGATGGCGACCAGAGTGACCTCTGGTTGTCCTCACTGCTACACTCCCACCAGCGCTGTGATGGTTTACAAATGCCATGGCAACATCAAAAAGTTACCCTATGTGGGCTCAAAAGGGGAGGCATGAATAATCCCCTTGTTTAGCATATTGTCAAGAAATAATCATAAAAATGGGCCACCAGTAGCCCTCAGGACTACTCTGTCTGTGGAGCAGCCATTCTTTTATTCCTTTACTTTCCTAATAAACTTGCCTTCACTTTACGCTGTGGACTCGCCCTGAATTCTTTCTTGTACGAGATCCAAGAACCCTCTTTTGGAGTCTGGAGGGGGACCCCTTTCCAGTAACATCTTCTTGGTGACCCAGATAGGACAACAGTGAGGGAACCCCTGATCCAAAGGCTAACTTTGGGTAAGTGGTGGGGGTCCGGTAACATCTTTCTGGTGACCACAGAAGAGACAGTACTGAGAAAACCTCTGACCCAAATGCTAACTTTGGGTAAGTGGTGGGGTCTGGTGACATCTTTCTGGTAACCACAGCAGGGACACTACTAAGGAAACCCCAGACGCCAAGGCTATGCTTGGGTAAGCAGTGTGGTGCAGTAACATCTTTCTGGCAAACCGCAGAAGGGATGATACTGAGGAGACCCTCAATCCAAAGGAAACAGACGGCAGCACTGATTGGCGGACTTTGGGTAGGTGGTGGTATACCCAGATAAAGGATGGGATTGGGTTAGGGGCCTGACTTAAGGGAGTTGGAGTCTCTGCTAAGACAGAGACCATTAAAGGCTCCTCTCAACATAAGGCAAGGACACTTGACCGAACTTGGGTTCGAGGTCCAACTTAGGAAGGTTAGAGTCCTTCCTAAGATTTAGGGAATTAGAGGCCTCTCTTGGTAAAGAACTAAGAATGGGTTTGGCACTACAGGATGTTAACTGCTATTATCTTTGGACTATTTTACTTGGCACTCTTTGCTGAAGGCTATAGGTGACAGAATTAGGCATGTACAGTATCTTGGGATATGGGGAGCTTTTTCCTCCTTAAAAAGGAAAACTTGAGAGCCAACAGGTCTGCTGGAAGAGATCCCTTTGCTACGAACAAGTGGCCACTTGAAATTTTCAGTGTTGTTGCAATAGGTGGGTCTTACTCTGGCCTGTCTGAGCTCTCTGCCTTCCCCACCCTGCTGCACACAATGCTTTTTTCTCTCTTTCTCTTTTCAATCTTTTCTGTTACTCAGGGCAACCATCTTGGCCAGCGACCACAAGTTGAAACTTCTGGTCAGAGGGTGGATTAACGATGATGGGCCCAACTAGGTGCAAGTTTGGGCCTTGCCGGTTTGATATTGAGTACTAAGCAGAGCGGCCAATGTCTGTGTTTTGTCACATGTATTTTGCTCTGGAAAAATGGAAAAAGATAATTTTCTTTTATGTTGCAGGTTGGCGCCCAGGGCTATGGTGCTGTGAGCTGGGTCACTAGGGCTGCTCAAAAAAGGGAACCCAGAAGCCTGGCATGCTGGCAAAAGGGTAAGAATTTCTTACTAACCAGACTTCTGGGCTCTCTCTCTCTCTTTGTGCAAACTGGTTGAATGCATGGTAAAAATCACTGTGTATCTCCTCTGCACAAAGTTTTGATTAATGAGAAAAAGAATTTGTGAGGCTGAGCTTAAGCTGTAGTGAATCTGGTATGCTCTGTGTGTCTTTCTGTACTGTTCTCTCATAAAGAGGGGTTCCTTAGGACAGAATGAGGGCCTAGGACCCCATAACCCTGCTGTTCAAGATGGCCCAGAAAACTGGTCAGCCATGTCTTCAGAAGCTTGACCTTGTTACCGTGTGGCCGTGCTTTCTTTTTTCAGAATGGCAGCCTGGGTTCACGGTTCAATTCCCAGCTGAGGGAATGGGTTATTCTTGGTTTAATATCTGTTTGACCTTTACCATTTGTTTATTCTTTTCCCCTCCATGAACCACCTTAAGTTTTCCTTTTTCTGAGCACAGAAATGTTGGCTATTTGGCATGGCTAACGTTGGATTAAAAAAAAAAATGTTTAAAGGACGTTTTAAAAGAGTGCTATATTTAAAAGTCAGCTTAATTAAAAGCAGATCTTCAGGCTCTAAGAGCCTGTAGTTTCTTGGGAAAAACAGAGAAGGCACCACAGACCTCATTTGGGGGGAAAAAAACACGAAAAAACAAAAAAAACCTCTGTTTTCCTCATGGAACCCCAGAAATTAAAAGTGGATCGATTCCTCTCAAAATCTAAGGTTCTGTTCTGTTTTGCATTGTGTTATCTGATGGTTTTAACTTTTGGGGATATCAGAAATTACTTTGCATTATGAGAGAGCTTTGATACATAGTAACTAGGTAGGAAACGTACTTTTGGGAATGAGCTGATGCCGTTTTTGGGATTCAGGATCTGGTATAAAAATGGGACCCTTAATTTCTGGAGATCTGTTCTGCCTTCCAGCTGTGCCTGCTTATTAGGCCCTAGAAACTTTATGCTTTAAAGAGAAACTTAAAAACTGGCAAATGAAAAATGTTACAACTACTGGATCTTCTTCCGTCTGCCTATTTACATGTTATGTGTGTGATGTTTGTATATGAAAGAGCTTTAATTAATTCATTTAAAAATAATACAAGCTTGAATCAAGTATTTTAAAAGAAAAATAAGAATTACCATGCCTTTCAGTTCACATGACTTTAGTAATCTTTGGGAAATAAAAATCGCTTTAAAGATTATTGGTAAAATAAAGACATTTGGTCTTCTGTCTGGTGTCCTAGGCTCCACACCTAGTACATAATGAAAATCCCTTACTTACCACAGTTTTCACCAGAAGTAAAAGTCGCTAAGAGTTAACATTGTGACAGGTATTTGAGACTACTAAAAAAAAAAAAAATTTTCACATACAAGGTATGTAAAGAAAGTAAAATACATTTTTGGTAAAAGATTATAAGAAGGTGTGAGAATATGGATTTCTTACCTAAGTTTGGAATTTTAAAGGATTGTTTTAAGTTAGATAAGATAAAACTAAACAGTTGAACAAATTGTGAAAGATTTGTAAAAAATTATTCTTGTAAAAAAATTCTGTGTGTGAACATACTGGCTAAAGTTAAGAGGGTATTATATAGTTTTTCCATAAATTAAACATTTGAATAAAAGCATAATGAGTTTTTCTGAGACTGAAAACCTGCTTATAATCTGCTCTTTAACAAAATTATAAAGGGTTATAAAAGGTTTATAAAGAGCTTACCTTATGGTCAGGCATTAAAATTGGATAGATTTATCTATAAGGTTTTATTAAGAATTTAACAGTAATAGTACACCAACGGAAGGCTGAAATTTGGCTTACTTGGCATAAAAATCATACAGGAAGCATTGTCAAATATGAAATAGTGTTTGGCTTTCTTTGGGCTGTATTTGTATAAATATCTTATTGGTATGTGGTCCAAAATTATGTGAAACTCCTATAATTCTGATAGGACTTAGTGTAGATTATCAGTAATAATCATAATTGTTACATAAAATCATTGTATGCCACAGAGGTAACCAAATTTCTTTGTCAATCATGTTTTTGACTGTGGCTGCCCTAAACATTTTGTCGTCCACAGACAACTGTTGTCTTGTTTTAATCCCCTTCAAAATGTGGCTTATAAAAAAAGGTGGCTTATAATCAATATAGGACATTAACAGGTGCTCTTAAACGCAAGTTTCTGATAACTTTAGAGATTGTGACATTAGAATAGAGGAACAAACTTTCAGGACTCATGGAGAGCTGAAAGCTCATGAACATCAAGCAGAATAGAGTTAACTGCATGGACTAAACTAATACTAAACAAATGGAAGTCCGAAGTAATCTTTTTTAACTTTTTGTTTAAAGCATTGCTAATCCTTTACTTTGTTTTTCAGAGTTAAGAAAAATCTTCTGTTGAGCTATTTACATCTTGAAGCAGTTAAGTAAAGTATACTCCTGCAAACAAAATTTGGAACATATTTTTTTCCTTCTACCTGATTTCTAAATTTGGAAGTTAGTTGTATTCTTAACTTACAGCAATATAGTTATTTGCATAAGTGCAATACGACTCTATTTTCTTTTGTAACAGGATCCAGTTGGAGAAACTGGTTATTTTACCAAGGCTTTGACTGGGATGGCATGCTTTCTTTAAGGAATCAAACTTACAGAGCTAATAAAAGCCCCTTGGGAAACTGGCCTCATACCTTCTCTACACAGTCCCTGTACAGGGTTCCTGACCTATGGTAAGTAGAGAATGTCACTTTCTGACACGTCCAGGAGCCCATGTCATCTTGGGACCTCAAAAGGAGAGGAATTTACCCAACTCATAGGTATTTGAGGGTACAAACCCACAACAGGGCTTGGCTTTTAAAAAGCCTTATCTGAGATTACTTATGGAACACAGTTTCATCAAAGCCAATTTTAAAAGCCTATGTGAAATAAATATTCTTGCTGCACTTTATACAAATAATCAGGCCAAGTATAATAAAGTAAATCAGTCTTACCATGATTTGTCTTTAGTAAAAATGGAAAATCGGAGAGGGAAAAATTATGTTTCAAGAACTATGGTATACCTGTTATTAAATTCCAGTCTCATCAGTTGTTTTTAAGTTTTTAAGTTTTTTTCCTGCATTGTAGGCTGACCCTGCTTATTCCTGTAAACCAACCAGTGATTGGTTGCTTCTTCTGGCTGCTACTCAGAAGAAACAAGACTGGGTAATGTAAAAATCTGGATTGGATCAATATTCTAATCCTGGACATATACTGGAATCATCTAGCAACTCCATATCAGCTTGGTTCCAAAAATTGCCCAGTTCATGGAAACCCTTCTAATTTAGTTTACATGGGATAATTTTGCTTATTTCGTTATGTTGCTGTTGGACTCTCTGTGTAGGAATGCAGAATAAGCTTGCTCAATGTTTTCTTAAATGGAACACTTATCACTCTTCCAGATACCACCTTTTGTCGGACCTCAAGAGTTATAAATGGCCCTTGACATGCCAAAGCTTTCTGACTGAGCTCCTCTCTACCCTGAATACAAGAGACCTTCATAGTTTGGCAGAAATATCATCACCTCTATTCAGCATGAAGAAGTTACAGAAGATGGATCTTCGTCCCTCTACATCCCTTAGGATGAAGAGTTCTCTTATAAAAGGGAGTTGGGAACATCAGAGGTGTTTAAACCAGAGCAACTCCATCTTGAACAGGGGCTGGGTAAAATAAGGCTAAGACCTGTTGAGCTGCATTCCCAGTAAGTGAAGTGAAGGCATTCTTAATCACAGTGTGAGGTAGGGGGTCGACACAAGAGGCAGGTCATAAAGACCTTGTTGATAAAACAGTTTGCAATAAAGAAGCTGGCCAAAACCCACCAAAACCAAGATGTCAATGACAGTCACCTCTGTTTGTCCTCACTGCTACACTCCCACCAGAGCCACGACAATTTACAAATGCCATGGCAATGCCAGAAAGTTACCCTATACAGTCTCAAAAGGGGAGGCATGAATAATCCACCCCTTGTTTAGCATATCATCAAGAAATAACAATAAAAATGGGCAACTAGCAGCCCTGGGAGTACTCTACCTATAGAGTAGCCATTCTTTTATTTCTTTACTTTCTTAGTAAACTTGCTTTCACTTTACTCTATGGACTTGCCCTGAATTCCTTCTTATGTGAGATCCAAGAACCCTCTCTGGATCGAGGCCCCTTTCCAGTAACAGGACCACACAGTCTGGGAAAGGAATGGGGTCCCAATGGCCACCTGTTCAAGTAGAGGCTTCCTATTTCCCCTGTCCTTGTTGACCAGAAATCAGGTGCAGGAGAAAGGCTTGGGCAGCTCAGAGATGTCTAGTCACAGACATTTGACTAAAGGGCAGTGGGGAGAATGGGCACTTGAGGTCATGATGGGGCACTACAGAGAAGGGAAAGAGACTGAAGGTGGAGATGGTGTGAAATGGGCAGCACCCAGGAGGTATAGATGCAGCTTTTCCAATGGATGCCCCTGTTGAGGATGGAGATGACTGGACACATGATCACCATGGCACAGGCAGCAGTGAGGTCCATCCATTTTCAGGAGACTGACAGAATACCGACAGCCTGTCTCAGAACTTTACTTAATAAATCAAAGCTGACAACTCCTCCCAAAATGATATGAAAATTTTCTTTAGTGTCCATGACCGGCATACGTTGTATTCATTTCACTTTCTAAAGTAAGAGGTGAATCGTAATCACAAACAATCCATTTTTGTCAGGTATCAACAGTACATCTTTCTTTAGCCACCGAAGTTGGGGTCCCTGTAATCTGGCACTGCCTGGGCCTGGGGTGAAGGAGTCAGAGTGAAACAGCAAACAAAGTGGAGACAACAGCTCCCATCTGCAGAGCACTTTGGAATATCCAAAGATATTTCACCCATATGATTTCTTTTGAGAATCATGACCACCTTATCAGATGGATTTTATTAACTTCCCTTTTCACAAGGGCAAGTGCAGGTGGAGAGGGCATGGCTGGCACTCTGTGCATGCCACCGTCCTTGTGGTGGGCAGCCCTATGCAGCAGGACAGCCTTGCCCTCAGACACCTGCCCTCCTGGTGCTTGCGAGTGAGCTGCCAGGTGGGCTCCCTGCTCCTTTTGTTGGCAGCTCTAGGCCTTGAGTTGGGATAGAGGCAAAGCTAACCCAGGCCTGTCCTCAAGGGTGCTCCCAACTCTTCCTCTACCCAAACTGCTGCCTCTTCTTTAACTCTTTGATTCAGGGTAGGATTCCCTGTGCCTTCCACAGAGGCCATGAGCTAATCATAAAAACCAGTAAGGGTCAAGAGGCAAGACTGAGTGGTTGCCATCTTTGCTGCCAACAGAGGAAGACTTTACCAGGAACTTCAAAAGGCAGTGTTCCAGTCACTGTTTATCACTAGAATAAGAGGAAGGACTCAACTGGTTGAAATGAGCCTCATCTGTGAGGGGTCTCAGCTGTGCAGGGGACCTGAGGATAATAGATTAGAACCCTGGAGTACTCTGCCTGCGAGAAACCTTCATCTGGTTCACTAGGAGATCCCATATCCACAGCCAGGCCAAAGCGGCAATCAGAACAAAAGACTAACAGATACTGGACAGGCCCAAGCCACACATACACTGCGAAAGAAACCTTAACTCCAATCGAGCAAGAGACAGAGCAGCAGTAGCTGTTGAAAGTTCAGCCAATTAATACGGTCAGCCCACCTCGGTCTCACTAGGCATTCTCTGAAGGTGATAGGGCCTTGAACTGTCCCTGGTGGGGTTGGGTAGGAAAATAATTCTGTATAAAGAAGGCTTTGATCTCAGATCATTCCATTAGTGTCTGATTACACTTAGGACCCGACAGCCATTGAGTGAATGTGTACTGTGCTTTAAGGTGACATAGTGAATGAAGGAGCCACATTTTTGTAGAGTGTGTGGGTCACTTCACCTAGATGATGTGCTGGTGGTTCACCGGAAAAAGTCTGAGACCACAGGTCAGGGCATCACTTATACCCTAGTGGCCCTGAAAAGGCTATTCAGACATTTGGGGTGCATATACGACTGAGTCCATGCAGGGAAGGTACCTCTCTTGATTGCTGCTTTCTCAGCGATATCACCTTGGTGCTACACATGCAAATATTTATATGTAAATGCAAGGATGTGGTTTATTGTTGAAATTCCTGAGGGGAATGCCATGGGAGTTGCTCTGGAGCAATATCTACTCCCCGACTCTCAAGCCACACAGCATGTTTCAGACAGGGAGACCATCTCAAATGTCCTCTCTGCCTGGCCCTGGGAACCACATCTTGAACCCTCACCAAGACCAAGATGCCTTTATTCAGGCCACCTTCTCTATCTCCCAGTGTGGTTTTCTGTCTTTCCTAGACTGCAGGATGCAAATTGTGGACTCAGGCTCCCAGTGAGAGCGATTAAGACATCCTGGCAGGGAGGCAAGCTCTTTATTTGCCCATTTTTGATGGGACAGCATAAAGCTGATCATTTCTCTGAGCTCCCTTGGGACCATCAAAGTCTACGTGGACAGATGGAGCATATAAACAGGCCAGGCAACTCCCTAGCTGCTGGAAAGCAGACCGTGGCTTCTGCACCTTCAGGAGAGTGGGGCGGGTGGAAGTCAGGCACAGAGGCCTTTGCACCTGCCGCTTCCTTGCCTGACCCTACTGGCTTTCCATTTGCCACTCTTCCATGAGCACATGGATTCAGAAGATCGTGGCTATAATCTTTTTTTTTTTTTTTTTTTGACACAGAATCTCGCACTATCACCCAGGCTGGAGTGTGGTGGTGCGATCTCGGCTCACTGCAACCTCTGCCTGCCGGGTTCAAGCAATTCTCATGCCTCAGCCTCCCGAGTAGCTGGGACCATAGGCACGCGCCACCAAACCCAGCTAATGTTTGTATTTTTAGTAGACACGGGGTTTCACAACGTGAACGTCTCAATCTTTCAACCTTGTGATCCACCTGCCTCGGCCTCCCAAAGTGCTGGGATTACAGGCGTGAGCCACCGGCGCCCGGCCAATCCTGGCTATAATCTTAGCTCTACTATTTATTACTTACCTAGCCTAAGACCAATCATCTAATCTCTCTTAAGCCCATTTGCATAACAAAATGTTATTCATACCAGTTTGCATGGTAGGAAAGGAGGAAACTGACTACTTCTGAGCACCAACTGTGTGCCATATATATAGTATCTGGAGACAGTAAGTTCTCTGGGAAGGTCAACCAGCATTGTGACTCCAAAACTTGAGATACCTCCACTTTAATATATGATGAGAACTGGGAGCATCATGATGAGGTGAGCAAAGAAAGCACTTGATAAGCTCCAAATACCTATACAAATTTAAGACATTACATGTGAGCTGAAACACCTGTTGTGCTTTTATCACACTCATTTTCAAAGGAGAAACTGAGGCATGGGGTCAAGGCACTGTACTAAAGGTCCCCCAGCAAGGCAATGGCGGGCTCTGAACCCTGAACTCTTTGCTCTTGGCTTCTTGCCCAGCTCTGGAAGGCAAGTGGACTCCCTGAGCAGAGACTGCATCATCCTTGGCTGGACTGGAACCAAGCCGCCCTCAGAGAACGTCCAGGGAGCAGAAGCTCTTTCCATGTCATTTGCCAAGTTCCTCAGGGTGTTATTTCTCCCAGGAAACCTGTTATTCCTTCCTAGAGTCACTAAAAGCTCACAACGGGAACTTCGTGTAACTTAGTTTTTTGTGTCGTGCAAGTTTTTTTGTGTTGTTGCTGTCTTTTTTTTTAAATGGGAAAAATACTTCCTTTTTCCAAATGCTATCAATTTCAATCAAACTGTGTATACTGCTGAACCAAAAAGGCTGTTCAAATCGCTGTGTGTGTTTTTTCCTTCAGTTTCTCTCAATCCTTCTACTCAGCTTCTTGAAGAATTAAGATTTGATCTTTTCAAATGTAAATTAAGCAATTTACAAAATATGTATTTTGGCATATAGGAAACTTGGCTTTCCAAACAAACTGGAGTTTTATTGATTCTGTGAACTGCCATGGAGTTATCTTGTGGCCATAATTTGAATCTCTAATATGAGACTTTTCATTTATAACAAGAAGTACATTCTGCTTTTATCTAACTTCATTCTCCATTTCTGCATTTTTAAATGGGTAAAATAAGTGATGTCAGTTTTAATATGCTTTTCATGAGTTTAGTTTCTCAAATGTTATTTTTACCATTTTGCCAATTTTACTTATTACTGAAACAATATTTGATGCCACAAAATAAATTGAAATATGAAAAACATCCACGCACAGCTTCCCCAGCCTAAGACAGCTCTTCGTATTCACCCATGCTCTCGCCAACTTTTTGACACCCTGCATATGCTTTTATGGAGTTAAAACAATTCTGGAAAAGTAATTCTCAAAATAAGTTTCACACAAACTTAAAAAACAAAACAAAACTTCCTTGACTTCCTTTTCAAGGTCTTCAGCTCAGTTTCGCATAAAACTTTTCTGTATGTTTCATTCTAAGTATATGACAGGGACTTTACATTTCAGAGATTAAGAATACATTTCTCAGTCTCTAGTTAATGATATTAATAGTGGGGCAGAAAATATTAATAAATGCAATGCAACTGATCTTCAAGGTTAATTATTCAACTCTTTACATCAACAAATAGTACACATGAATCATCCCACACAAGTCTCCTCTTAAAGCATTCAGGAAAAAGGGTTCTCCAGTCTTGATTGTGGATCTTTTTTTTTTTTTTTTTTAAGAAAAAGCAAAGCTCCTGTTCACATTTGGCCTAAACTCTTCTGGTAGTAAGTTTCTTCTGTGTGTGTGTGGTTTTTCAGTTTTCTGTTTTCCTCTTTAATAGTTGATACTTCTTTTTAAAAATTGTGTTAAAATGCAGTAAAATAAAATTTATGATTTAAGCTATTTTAATGGTACAGGTTAGTAGCGTTAAGTACGTTGTACATTCCTATTGTCATGCAACCTTCACTACCACCCATCTCCAGAAACTCTGTACCTGTTAAATCCTAACTCCTCATCCCCATTACCTCCAGCCCCTGACAACCACCCTTCTACTTTCTGTCTCTATGAATTTAACTACTCCACAGACATCATATAAGTAGAATCATACAACATTCATTCTTTTGTGTCTGGCTTATTTCACTTAGAATGTATTCCAGGTTCATCCGTGTTGTAGCATAGGCCAGAATTTCCTTCCTTTTTTAAGCTGAATAATATTCTCTTGTTAATACAGACCACATTTTGTTTATCCATTCATCCATTGATACTTTGACTATTGTAAATAATGTTGCCGTGAACATGGATGTACGAATATCTGTTTCAATCTCTGCTTTCAATTCCTTTGGGTATATACCTGAAAGTGGAATTTCTAGTTCATATTGTAATTCTACGTTGAATTTTTTGAGGAAACTCCATATTGTTTTCAACAGTGGCTGCACCATTTTTATATTCTTACCAACAGTGTGCAAAGGGTCCAATTCATCCTCTGCAGTCATTTCAATCTCTTTCTCTGTACTTGGAATAACTAGCCACAGCCCTCATTATAGTCCTTCACAGATGTAGGTTCACCCTTGTCTCTAAGTCATGGCTGTGGTACAGAGATGTTCAGCCCCAGCCCGAGGGCCCAGGGCAGGGCAGAGGCAGGAGTCATCCCAGTGGCAGTCTGGCTCAGGAGCCTGGACACTTCGTCATCATCACGGTGTTAGATCGGCTCTCAGAGAAACTGCTCTTAGCCCCTCTTGCAACCTTATTGATATGGTTTGGATTTGTGTTCCCGCCAAAATCTCATGTCCAGTTGTAATCCCCTGTGTTGAAGGAGGGCCCTAGTGGGAGGTGATTGGATCATGTGGGGAGATCCTCCTTGCTGTTCTTGTGATAGTAAGTGAGTTATCAGGAGATCTGGTTGTTTAAAAGTGAGGAACCCCCGGCTCCTGCGCCTTCTCTTTCTTCCTCCGTCCCCAGCCATGTAAGACGTGCCTCCTTTCCCTTCACCTTCTACCATGATTTTAACTTTCCTGAGGCCTCCCCAGTCCTTCCTGGACAGCCTGCAGAATTGTGAGTCAATGAAACCTCTTTTCTTTCATAAATTACCCAGTCTTAGGTGGTTCTTTATAGCAATGTGAGAACAAACTAATACACTTATGTTTCAAATCTGCTGTTTTTCAACTCAGAACTGCTTCATGAAAAGTAGCATCATGTGTGAGACTCAGTGAGAGGTGAGGCTCTGGCAGCCAGATGGGGCAGGCTTGCCCATCAGCTCCATCACCAGCCTTTCCAGTCCTGAGAGCTTATCCTCCTTAGCTTCCTTGGCTGTGAGTTTGGGTGAGGTCTAGTGCCAGACTTAACACAACCAACCTATGACTCTAGGAGATGGTCTGTGCCCTCTTCCTTCCCACCACCATCTCTATGCACTCTGGGCTCCTTCATCAGGGTTTCCTTGGACCTGGTCTAGGCTGTGGGCAGGGAGGAGGGGACAGGGCCTGTGGACCCAGCAGGGGCTACATAGGGAGATTTGGAGGCACCAGAAGGTGTTCTTGCCCTCAAATTTCTTGAAAAGGACACCGGAGATCCCCATCTTCCCTCTGCCTTAAGCCTAGTATTTCCCAAAGTTGGTTCCTGGGATGAAAGTCCCTCAAACGCACCTTGCAAAAAGGGTTCCAATGCTAAGTAAGTTTGAGGAACACTTTGTGGGCTATGTGTCTCTGCAGAGTCATATGTACTTTGATATGGTAAAGGCTCTGGAAAATTCCACAGTAATGAAACCTGTTTAACTGTATTTAAGCCACAGTATCCACCAAGATCTTCGTTAAAATACAAACACATAACCAGGATGGTAACTAATCAAAGATAACAATCTGTCTACCTTGCAACTTTGCTTCTGCATTGAAATGTAGGAACTGGGAACAAGTGAAGACAAGATGGCCTTTAAATTTTTTTTCTCACGTTATTTAATTAAACTACTTGATCTTTCTAAGTCTTCATGTTTTAAAGTATGATTTAATATAAAAGTAACACTTGCTCATGACAGAATAATCAGACAAGTATAAAATTAAAATGAAAAATAACTGGTAATTTCAACAGCCAGAAATAATCACTATTAGCATATTGAGTATTTTCTGATAATATTTTCTAAGTATATATGTGTATATATACACACA
Source organism: Colobus angolensis palliatus (assembly GCF_000951035.1). Classification (NCBI taxonomy): domain Eukaryota; kingdom Metazoa; phylum Chordata; class Mammalia; order Primates; family Cercopithecidae; genus Colobus; species Colobus angolensis. The sequence continues at coordinate 2,489,915 of NW_012114455.1, forward strand.
CATTTTGTTTGTTTGTTTTTTTTTTTGATACGGGGTCTTGCTCTGTCTCCCAGGCTGGAGTGCAGTGGTGCAATCTCGGCTCACTGCAAGCTCCACCTCCCGGGTTCACGCCATTCTCCTGCTGCAGCTTCCCGAGTAGCTGGGACTACAGGCGCCCGGCACCATGCTTGGCTAATTTTTTTGTATTTTTAGTAGAGATGGGGTTTCACCATGTTAGCCAGGATGGTCTCAATCTCCTGACCTCGTGATCCGCCCATGTCAGCCTCCCAAAGTGCTGGGATTACAGGCGTGAGCCACGGCACCAGGCCCATATTTTGTATGAAATGGTGAGCATGCCAGGGATACCATTTTATATTTTGATTTTTTTTCTCACCTAACATTACAGCATGAGCATCCAGTTTAACTGAGTGGAACTGTCTCCTGAAGGTGTATGGGAAAGAAGGCACTTACATTTATGTGCACCTATGAAGTGAGAGAGCATCTGCATTTGAAGCCACCTTTTATTTTCACATCAACTTTATGGTACACATATTGCCCCCTCCTTACACTGAAGGGCATGAAGCCCAGTGGGGTGAGGGGGTGGAGAGCACACGATTGATACTCCTCCCAAACCCCCAACATCTATTCTAGAATCCTGGGTGCCCAGCCCACCCACCTGTGTACCTTGCTCCAATGGCCCCCACCTATAACTGTGTGCTGTCTGATGTCCTTGGGCCAGCCTAGGTCCTTCACTCTCCTGTCTGCCCCAACTTGCAGAGAATGGGAAGTGCTTGGCAGTTCATTTAGCCAATGACTGCTGTGGGCAGATGAGTATTTGCTCAGAAAGTCCAATACACTGTAAGCTGTATGTTACATCCTAGAGCTTCCCAGCAGGATCAAGCTTAGACTGGGAGTTTACTTAAAATCACACTTCTGTTTGGCGTCATCCCTGTCTCTATTCTGCTTCCCTTTTTTCTTCCTGTTTCTCCTGGGAGCATCTGCCTAGGAATCCTTGCTCAGGGTCTCCCTCTGGGGATTGATCTGAGACTGGTATTTCCTTCATGGTCATACGTCTTAAAGCAGAAAAAGCAGCATTTCCAGGACTCGAACTTAGGTCTTCCTGACCTCAGAGTCGACCGTTTTTCTGTCACAGACCCCTCCTTGCCTGATTCCTAAGAGGGCAGCTGATGTGTGTGGGAGGAAAGTCTTCAGGCTGTGGGGGGTGAGGCTGGGCCCTCTAGACGCCTGGGATGTGAGTGGAGGGAGGACTGCAGGTGGCTGTGTGCAGTGGGAGGCTCATGAAGGATGAGAAGCCTACCGCTATCCTCTGTACACACACACCTCGGGGAAATTCACTGTGTCGTGCCTCAGCCTTGCCCCAGACAGCCACAGGGCACAGAGCACATGCTGCAGATGAAAGAAGCAATGGGCTTACCACTCTAACATACCGGCCCCCAGCCAGGTCCCCACTTACCGTGAGAATGACCTCGCCAAATGTGCCAGGAGCCTCCTGTACGAAGGCCAGAGAAATGTGACTGTGGGCTCATGCTGGGAAGCAATTTGGTCCATTTCAACCATCATGTCATGGCAGCGGAATACACAAATATAGACTAGACTTGTCCAAGGGAGCTTTTCTTTCATTAACCTTGAAGAACGAGGCACATCCCATTGACGGCTGCTCTAGAGCCTGTGATTATGAGTGGCCAGGTTCGATGAAGCAATAGGACTTAGACAGCAGACATTAGTGCTGCCAAATGCATTTTCCCTCTTAATATACTAAAGATCCATCATAAATGCTGAGAAGGGGGTGTGTGGGAGGGACAGAAAGGCTGGGATGATGTGGCAGGGTGCAGACGCTTGCCATTGGGTGCTGTTTGTCTTCAGCAAAAGAGATTAATCTCTCAGTTCTGACCGCCTAAGAAGTTAGCAATCTCTCTTTCTCTCTCTCTCTCTCTTTTTCTCTCTCCACATGCACACACTTCCAGTGTGAGTTCTCATCTGTCATTCACAATGCAGACTCATATTTTGACTTTGATCTCATAAGAGGTCAGCAGCAGTGACTGTGGTGTGTGTGTGTGTGTGTGTGTGGTTGTCTGCCTGAGTTCTGTGATCAGAAGAAGGGCAGAAATGCTTGTGATGAAAGATGTGTAAACAGATCTGTGCAGAGACAGCTGACAGGCAGAGTCTTCTGCAAATGACACTAAGGGAAAGACTGTCCTCAAAGCCATCTCAGTCATAGTGCTATTTCTGACTGGAGTGGCAGAACAGTCTTCACCTGGATGTCAGGTTGCTAGAAGGGACTGTGGATTTTCCTAGGAAAAAGATTAATTCAGGAAAGAAGCATGGTTTAAACAAAGCTGAGGTTCTGCTCCTGGCTGTGGCATTTAGGACAGAAGTGGCAGCCACTGAGGGATGAGGACTCCAGCTATGTACAGGGTTCCTGGTTTCCCACAAATTGACTTCATGTGCTGCTGAGGCACAAACACTCTCTTAAAGAAATTCTGCAAAGATAACTGTTGACCTTTGCTGATTTACCTTGCAGGTAGAGCCTTATAAAGGAGACTACAATACACAAAAGAAAAAAGAGCCCTGTCCTTGGTTCCAAGGATGGGAAGAGGGGAGGAACACAGGCTATCTGGGGGTGAAAAGTGGTAATGATAATAAAATCAAATACGGAATATGTTAGCTTCTTTGATTCTCACGATGGGCCCAGGAGGGAGCTTCTGTCATTATTCCCATTTTTACTGAGGAAGAAGCTGATGCATGGCAACTTATTCAAGGTCACTGAGCAACATTTAGCAGAGCTTGGATTGGAGCCAAGAAAGTCTGGTTCCAGGGGCCACACTCTGAATCACGGTGCTATACAAGCCATTCTACAAACAAAGAGACAACTGAACTGGACAATGGATAGCAGCCTCAAAGGACGGGAGGAAGCCAGGCCAAGAGGAGGAGGAAGAGACCCCCAAAGTATGTCTGAGCTGCCAAAGCTCGTTCATAATCTAATGAGAGAAGCCACACACATAAACACTCATGGAAAAGGCTTATAACTCTGACAAAAACATACATAAATTGAATTGACAATAAAGGTAAAACTACACCTCAACTGGGGAAGGACCATAGTTGTGGAAATAAGTTTCTCCCCAAGGTTTCTTCCTCTTCTTGGAAGAGGAAGCGACCTCCACATGAACCAGGTTTGAGGAGAGGAAGGAGGATGAACCGAGAGTCCATGAGTCTATGAGGCAGCTGGAGTTGCTTGTTATAGCACCAACCTTAACCTGAGTCTTGCTATTTCTGTTTTTGGCCGTGGCAACATATCACTCCTTCTTACCTCACCCTCCTTTCTATCTCTATATATCTCAGTCTAAAACCAATCTTTTCTTTTTGGGATTTTCTTCATCATTTACTTCTTTCCTGCTCTGATTTACCCTTTAGAGCTGTAATTAACTCTGACAATCTACTATTGTATAAGAAGCATAATCTGAAAGGAGACAGACATTTTTTACCAATAGCTTAAGTAGCAGGAATTCAGGAAGGGAGTAAGGAGAAGGAGAATAAGGAGAGAAAGAGGGAGGATGATACCGGAATTAATTTCAATACAACAAACAGGTAATGAGCATTTGTGATGTGCCAGTTGCTGGTGCTTGGTGCTGGGAATACAAAAGACAAGTTCTCCAACACCAAGCTGCGAGCTCCCAGAGGGTAGGAACTGACACTTAAATGTGTAATGACATGACAATTTGATTAAATTTAATAAAGGCGTGGGCAATGTGTCTGGGAGCACAGAGAAGGTTGCCTTTATTTATGTTTCAGGCAGAAAAGCTGGGAAAGTTACAGAAGTGATATTTAAGAGCCTCAGGTGTTGGGAAGGAATTTGCTGAATGAAGGGAGGAAGAGCATTCCAGGCAGAGGAAAGAGTTTGAGCAAAGGAGGAGAAGTGCATGACCTTCTGAAGACATAGTGATTGTGCTGGATGTGGCCAGGCAGCAGGCTGCGTGGAGGCAGAGGGGCCAGACAGCCAAAGGCCTGGGATTCAGGGCTCAAGAGTTGGGACCTACCCTACAAATAACATATAGTTGTTGAAGGTTTCTAGACAGAAGAATGGCTTGGGGGGCTGTGTGTTTGAGAGACTTCTTCCCAACCACAGGGTGGAGAATGGGTGGCAGGCCAGTGAGGAGGTTCCTGCCCTGGTCCAAAGGAGAAAGGCTGAGACTCTTAGAATCTCCAAGGAGAGGGCAGAGTACAAACGCAGGACGACATCTGTGGACACGTTGAAAGTTTAATGATCCTACACTTAATTCTTCTCACAGTTTCAGAAATACTACCTCCTTTGTACCACTCTAGGTACATGCCACCTCCTCTACAAAGCCTTTCCTGGTACTCCCAGAGGCAGACAAATTCTCCCTCCTTTGTGCCCTCCTGCTTTATGTGTGTGGCCTTTCTCTCTGGGTTCTCTAGATCTATATTGATTTGTGTACCGGTTTTGTTTGTTCTCACATGGGTACAGAAAAGGGCAAAGCTCTGGAAGTTTGAAAACTTGTTTTGTACTAAAGATATAGTTCTTGATTGCCGCATTGCCCTGGGAAAATTAATTTACCTCTTGGAAGGCTTGGTGTCATCATTTCTGGAAATGTATCATTTAGGCTGCAGGCAGGAAAACAGCGTTCATGCAGGTGTCTGCCAGGTAGACTGAGGCAGCCCAGAGGTTAGTAACTGTAGGCAGCCAATCCTGGGCTAGAGGAACAAAGGAAGGAGGAGGTACTTCCTGGACTCAGGAATGAAGACCACCTAGTGGGAACTGGGACCACCCAGAAGAACTCAACTACTCTCTTAGAAGCCACCCAGGGCAGAGCTAGAGAGATGCAGTACCCTACTTCTCCCATCCTCTACCCTGCAACCCCTTGACAGTGCCTTCCGTTGGCTGAACCTACACAGTAATCAGTTGACCATGAGGTTTGGGAGGTGGAGTTCACAGGGAAGAGTGGGGAATGGATCCGAGTGTGACAACTGGCAAATGACCAATATAAAAAATTCACAAAAAGTCTCTGGCCCTACTTATTTCACAGGATATCAGTTAGAATCAAATGAAATGATACATGTGAAAGCCCTTTGTAAATTACAGATAATTATGCAAATGTATGCTCGTATATTAACGTTTTATCTGGCAGTCGAAAAATCCACATTTAGCTGTTACGAATTCTCTGCCCACTTGGATCTGAAGTGGAGTGTGGACTGACTGCTTCTCTAGGGCTAGTCCATGAGGTGTGGATGTCCAAAAGTCTGCCAGGGATGTCTGGGGGCACATGGACTGTACCACGTGATACAAAATCTTCTGGGCACCTGTCTCTAAACCTTTACCATCAGACCAGTTGAGTGCCCATGAGCATGGCTGGTAGACACCTGGGCATGGAAAAGGACCTCTCCAACCCTGCCCTTCTTGGCAGTGAGCAGTGAGCGGCCCTGAGGAATGAAGCCACAGCCAAGTGAAGGAGTTCCATGCTGTCCAGGTAATGGAGGGAGGAAATTGAAAAGACATTCGAGAGTTTTCTGAGCTGAGCTCTTCCCCTCGCATCATGCTGGGCACTCTACACATGCTGTTTTGCTCCTGATGATAAAGGAGATGCTAGGGTACTAGGGCTGACGCAGTTGAACCCTGTAGTCTCTTCAGCCCCATTAACCCACATCCACCCAAATGGATTCTCAGCCAGTCCCATTAAGACATCCTGTCAGAACCATCCCACGTCATTTGCAGAGTGAAGTGAATATCAATAAAATTGTAATGAGTAATTTTCCCAGCTTCACTGACTCTTACTGGAAATGAAGCCAGCCCTCTGCTGCGGGTATTGACAAAAACTCCATTCCTCCTGGGAGCTACTTTTCTTCCGCTGGGTAAATCTGTATTCATCTGAGCAGATACCAGGTGAGCTAGTTTAACATCCATGGGCACATGGGCAGGAGGTTTGGAAAGGCGACTCTAGGCTCTGTCCCTTCTGGGCAGTGAGCAGTCCTGATGAATGAAGAGGTTCACTGCTCTCCCTGCTGCGTCAACAGAACGATTGTTGCACCAGGAGGCAGGGCACCTGGCTTCCCCAGCCACTGTCAACTACTCCCACCATCCACCCCAACTCCATCAGGCCTCATTATTCCTTCTATAACACCATAGGTCCCTTCCAGTTCTGGCATTCTATGATGCTGAGAGACAGAACAGCCACAGAGAAATCAATCTGCCAGAGAGTGATGCATCTGACAGTGTAGACCCTCGAGGCCCGGTCTACATTGCCAGGCATTTGAGAAGCAGACAGAATGGGAGCTTTGTTGGCAGTTTCTCACTGTGGCTTTCTGACCACAGAGAGCCTGAACCTCACACCTGCTCCATGGTCATGACAGCCAGCACTGGGATACCAGAGCTGTGAGTGACAAGGTGTTAATTCAAGGCTTAGGAAGTGTGATGGTTAGGGACTGGCCCACCCTTTCCTGTTCTCTGCCTGCTGTCTGAAAGGCTGTCAGCACCTCCTGCTGATGGCTGGCTGCTGGTGACTTGCTGCCTGCTTCCCCCACATGAAAGTGTGGAACACAGCATGAAGGTGTTTCTGCAGCACCTGGGCTGCTGGTTTGGAATGTGCTACCTGTGGGGGAAGACTGGAGGACTGCTCAGTTACTGTTGTGTGCTGGGATGCCAGCCTCCTCTTCCCGGCTGCCCAGGAAAAGACAGTGCAAGCCAAATTGGGGTTCCAGAAGTGTGAGTGTGTGGGGAGGTGTGCATGGGTGCATGTGTGTGTGTGTTTGAGTGCATGTGTGCATGTGTGTAGCAGTGTAGTAGTGGAGGAACAAAGAGGTACAAAGAGGAATGGAATCAGTGAAGCTCAGATCCTTGAAGTCACTTTAAGTTGGGTTTTCAGGGGGGATTTACAGGCTTCTGGGGAACCCCAAGTGGGTGGTATTCCTCTGCCCTGCCTCCCTCCCATGCCAAAGCTCACACAACAAAGGTAGGCTGCAGGTCTTGCCTGGCTGCCAAAGCTTTCCTAGAGCCAGGGGGCCAAGAGCAAGTTCTGTGGGGCCCCCTGTTATGTGGTACACCGTGTGTTAACCCAGTGCTGGCCAGGTTGGTTCGGATGGCACAGGTGGTGAAGTGGGTACTGGTTTCCTCCCCTCCTCCCCCACTGGGCATCCTGCTTAAAACTGAACACTTGGCTGAAGAGAGGGTCTGACCAGACAATTCACATTACAAAGTATAGAGCAGGATGCAACTTATAAAAGCCCTTCCTTATCTATTTTTCATGTGAAGTGAAGTTGAGAAGGTGGAGTTATTATTCTCATTTTAGGGATAAGGAAACTGAACCCAGCAATGAACTTGGAGTGCCGAAGTTCAAGCCCGGTACCTCACTCCGTCCCAGGATCTGTCTCTTACATGAGCGGACAGTGGCTTCCAAAATAATTCCAAGGGTGCTGATAAAGGAGCATCTTCCTTCCTCTCTCCTCCACAAAAGTTGGAGAAAGGCAGGTGTGGGACCAGGAGGGCTGCACGGCTTGTAGTATGCCTGCCTGGCCATGGTGACATGTGACAGTCACACAGTAGAGGTGAGTGGCACAGTTCTGGAATTCGTATTCCCTGAGAAGGTGCATTGCCCTTTTAGCAGCAAATATAAGACCCGAGCTATGTGTCTGAACTGGTCCTGGGTAGTCTCCATTTCACAGACTCCAGTCTGAATTAAGCATCGACCTGCTTGATCTTTTTCCATAAGAAGTAGTAACCTACATTGAATTGCATGATGTGCTTCACGTGTATTTGTCTCTCACTGTAAACCCATGCATTTGGTATAGAATTATCCTTGTTTACAGATGAGAAAACAGGAACAGAGGGAAAATAAATTGCCTTGAGTGCATGCCTCTAAAGTTGATGGAGCTAGGATTCAAATCCAGGCCGTGTGAGCTACTTTGGATCCTCCCTCTCCATCATGCATATACCGCACCGTCCTTCCCATGTAGCTCACCCACCATCATCTGCTCACCTGCTTGTTTTCCTACTGGCCTTAGGTGTGAACAGAGTACATGTCCTATTCGTGGTTCCACCACCAGATCAAACAGAGAGCTCCTCCTCGCCCCTCCCTGCAAGCACCTGTGAATGGACCCACCCATACCTGGGACACTCGTGATAAGGCTCAGGGAATTATGTGACTTGCCTCCAGGCATCAAGGCGCCTCCAGCTTGGACCAGTTTCCTGGATCTCAAGGCCTCTTTCTCTTCTGCCCCTGGGCCACATTGCTAAATATATCCCTGTATGAACCCATTTACCATCTGTAGCTAAAATGCCTCTTGACTGTTCCGAGCCAAGATTAGAAGTCTGTCTAAACGTCAATGATTATTTCATCGGCTAAAAGCAAATTGACCAAGCTCACCCTCCCTGCAGACTAAGAAGGCTCTCAGTCTATTTGTAGCTCAGTCTGATGTGCAAGAGGCGGCTGCTCTGAGTCGAGGCTGCCTGCTGCTTTCTGTACCAGTAGAGTTTGCTGAGCGAGTCATTGATGTGTTTAGTCTGGGATTAGCAGATACCACGGTATAAGTCAGGTAGGCTTCTTAAAGCAGACTCGGGTTATCAAAGCAACAATGCCCTGGAGCTTGCACACCCCGCAGGGCCACCACAGCAGAATCCCATGGGGGTGGGGAGCTCAGGTGGGCAAGTCCCTCATGGAGGTTTGCACACCTTGTTCAGCACTGGACATCCTGAACGCTCACAAGGAAGAGGTTGAACTGAACATGGTCTTTGAGAAATGTGCAGAAATATGACCGATTGTACAGGACCCTGAGAGATCGAAGAAGTCTCTGTTTCTGTCTATTGATGAAGTTAAGGAATGAGAGTAGGGACTTGGGTGGAGGAAAAAATGCACAAAGAAGTACAGAAAAGAAGTTTTCCTTTCCAAAAAACTTCAGCAGAATTTTTTTTTTTAAGTGAGAGCTAGGGAAGAAGACTTGTATATGTTTCAGAACATATTCTTTCTTTCTTTTTTTAATTTTAACTTTGTTTTTCTCTGTGATCCCAAGCTTCTCACCTCCACTGAGTTTCCGGCTGCCTCCTCTGCGCTGAATAATACAGTAGCCAGCCCAGTAGACACAGCCCATTGCTGGGCAGGAGGCTCCCAATACACAGGGAAGGGATTGTTCATTTCATACATCATTTAAAGCCTGCTGCAGTGATTTACCAGTGTCAGCCTGTCTTTGGAGCACAGAAGGAGAAGAAAGAGAAATATGTATTCTTCCATTGTGTATCTGGACCCGGATCCAAGAGAGTGATGGGGGAGGGAGGTCGACTGGGTTTTCTTCTTTATCTAAACACTATGGAGAAGCCAAAGATTACCCCACAGTTAGGGAGAAAGAGGATAGGAAAGTGGTTGATGTCTTGCAGGGAGATACTGCTTCCCTTTCCACCTGAGCTGGCCAGGCAGGGCGGGCTGCCTCCTCACAGCCTGTGTATAGTCTCCTCATTCCCAGGTCCTCACACTTAGATTCACCCTGCACCGCATAAGAATTATCTTCTCAAAACCATGCTGTTATCATGCTACTAAGGACCTAACACCTTTTCCCAAGGCAAATGGAATCGCTCCTTGCCAGTGATAGTGATATAGGAGGGGGGCAGGGAAGTGCAGGAAGAAGGATGGGGTCCCTGGGGAGGGCTCCACCCTCTGGCCTGTGCCCACGGACCTAAGTGAGGACACGCCACTCCTGTTTTCATGCCCAAATGTTGCATTTTCCAAGACCACTCTGGCCTGCCACCCTCCTCACCCACCACCCCCCGTCCACCAGCCCATAAAAACCCCAAGACCCTAGCAGGGAGGAGCACACCAGCAGAACACATTGGCAGATGCTGGCAGGCCATCAAGAGCAGAACGAGAATGACGCAGACGTCGAGGAGAATTTATTTGGTCAGAGGAGAGTCTGACCACTGGGTGGCCTGACTCCAGGGGAAGACCACCTTCCCACTCAATTCCCTTTGTGGCCTCCTCATGTACCTTGCTGAGAACCACCTCCAGTCAATAAAACCTTGCACTCATTCTCCAAGCCCATATGTGATCTGATTTTTCCAGTACACTAAGGTAAGAACCCAGGATACAGAAAGCCCTCTGTCCTTGCAATAAGACAGAGGGTCTAATTGAGCTGATTAACACAAGCTGCCAACCCAACGGCTAAACTGAAAGGGGACACTGTAACACACGCCCACTGTGGCTTCAGGAGCTGTCACACTCAACCCTACATGCTGCCTTGGGGCCGGAGCCCCAAAAATGTTCCCCACAATCTGCCTGTCTGTCTGCTCCCCCTAGGGGTTTGAGCAGGGGCGCTCTTTGAAGCAAGCCACATCCCTGTTGCACAGCCTGTGATGGGGATAAGGAATGACTCCCATTTCAACAGCAGGTCTTCAGGACCTGTGCCTGGACTCTCCTCTCATTACCTATACTCCAACGGGTCCAGGTGCCTCGAGGTTCTACACACTGCCTGCCTCAGCCATCAGGCTTCCCATCCGGCTGTCCTCCAGCTTGGAACGCTCTTTCTCCTCGCTCCCGTTTCCAAAACTCTTTCAAGGACCAGCCTAACACCCACTCCATCTGTTACTCTTTCTGTAACTAAGCCAGCCCTTTCTGATGAGTCACTTCCCCAAACTTCCATGGCACTTCAAGTCAGCAGTGACTGGGATTAGATAACAGATAATACTAGTGTGAGTTAATAACACTAATACATTTCACGGAATGATTACCGAGTGCCGCGCCCCATCGGGATGTGCTGTTAATACTTCCAGGTGAAAGAAAAGAAGGCACAGCCTCTCTTGGGTACTTATTTGAAGCTACATTCAGCTAGGATGTAAGTTGGCCAGAATCTGAACCCAGACTTTCTACCTGTTTTTATGAGCCTTTAACCACAATTTTTACTGCCGCTCGGTCCAGTATTACTTCTAAGGTAATTGATTTTTAGGTTTGAGTTTAGTTTTGCAATAAAACTGTGGACTCCCCATGGATGCCACACATGTCTTATATATCTGTATCCCCTGCAGCACCTAACCTCAGAGCTAGACATGCAATAGGCATTCAATATAAACTTGATCATTCATTGATTGGCCAGACAGCTCCCAGACTTGAGCACTTCTCTCTCTTCCCATTGTGGAAATGTCTGAGTAATACAGCTCTCAAGGAAGACTGGGAGTTGAGGGTGGGTGTGAAGTGGGGGTGGGAGAGCATAGCCAGTTTGTCTTTAGGAGAGTCTCGTATTGGACTACTTCAAATTAACCAGTCAGATGTCTATTAAGCATGTGTTATGGCATACCACACGCATGGAGGATGAGAGAAAAGGAAAAACATTCCTGTTACAAAGCTGCACCAGGCGGTCCAGCAGGGCAGCCCTTGACGAGGGCTTTGCTGTGTGGGGCAGAGTGTGGATAAGGGCATTAACGGACCCTGTAGATCAATGTGGGTCATCAGCAAGGCTGGAGAGGGCTCAGGAGAAGGTGCGGCTGGTGGGGCTTTGAGGAAGGACCACGCCACCCTAGGTGGAGAGCAAAGGAGGGCTGGGAGAAGGAAATTGCCCCTGATTCACAGCCTTCCCTCTTTGGTGACTGTAATGGTGAGGCTGGGATTCGTTTAGCCTTATCCCCCACTCCTGACGACTACTAAACTCTGCTGCTTGCTCAGTCTTTCCTACAGGTTGGTCAGGAGGGTAAAGTGTAGGAGTGTCGTATACTATAACCCTGGATTCCATCCACATGTAGGGGCCGATCATTATTTGTTATCATCTTTGATGCTGTTCGTGCCCTTTCTTATCCTCTTAGCAGCATTCAACTCTACTGGCTGTCTGCTTGGGGCTGCTATATCCGAATACCATACGCTGAGTGGCTAACAAATGACAGAGATTTACTGCTCACACTTCTGGAGACTGGGGCATCCATGACTAAGACACTGGCAGATTAGGTATCTGGGGAGGGCCTGGCTTCCTGCTTCATAGACAGCTGCCTTCTGGCTGTATCCTCACTTGTGGGAGGGGCAAGAGAGCTCCCTGAGGTTTACTTTATAAAAGCACTAATCCCATTCATGAGGGCTCCACCCTTGTGACCAATCACCTCCCAAAGGCCCCATGTCCTAATACTCCTAATACCATCACCTTGGAGACTAGGTTTCAACATATGAATTTTGAGGGGACAGAAACATTCAGTCCATTGCATCTACATACAAAAAGCTGTTTGTGGTGAACATGGGTGACCCTCTGCCTGAGGGCTTTTTTTTTTTTTTTTTTTTTTTCCTAGCAGGACATGGCAGGATCCCTGGGTAGTTAATGCCTCAAATGCAGCCTCAGCCAGTGACAGAGGGAGGTGGGGGGATGAACACCTGGCTTCCTTGCCCCTTGGTGGGTTTGACTCTGAGGACTGTTCTGTACAGGGTGAGGCCTGGCTGCCATAGTCATGACTTGCTGGATAAGGAACCTGTGGCTACCTACCTCCCCTCCCTGTCTTCCTGCCCACTCTCCTGCAGTGTCTCCAGGGATCACCCCTGACATGAGTTACTGGCACTGGAATTGCAGGGTTTATTTCTGGGGGACTGAAAGTAGGACATGGTAGTCTTTAATAATTGAAGAGATATGCATATTTGGGGAATAGATAAATTCCTCTAATTGTACAAATGGGTCCAGCTCAAGTCTAATAAACCAGGTGGACCCATTCTCACTGTCTAGACTCAGCCCTGCCATGTCGTCCATGTTCACAGAGAGCTGGCTGCATCTGCCTCAGGATGCTCTCATTACAGTGTTCAACTTACCCACCCCCGACCTCACCCCACTCCCAACTAGGATTGTAAAGTCCTGGAAAGCAGGGGCCTTGCCACACTGAGTCTTTACTGTAAGACCCTCACACAGAGTAAGTGTTCGGTGAATCACTTTCTAATTGGATCCAGTTAAGCAGAAGAAAATCTCCCTCTGTGCAAAGGCAAAGCTATTTCCAGTGCCTTTCTCTGGCTTCCAAAGTGATGAAATTCAGTTCCCAAGGCCACAGTGGTTCACTACAACCTTGTAATGGGTTCATTATTTATCCTGTTGTACCACCCCTGGGTGACCTTTCAAATGGTCTCACAAATGTCCTTTCCACAATTCATTTCAAACGCCCCTAAACAGTCCTCTAATCTTGAGTAAAGTTCATCGGGTCCATGTACAGCCGGCACCTCCTTTGAAACAGGGGCCCATGAGCACTGTGATTAATGACCAGGAGTGAGTGTGGACGAGTGTGGGGCAAAGGGGCGTATGTCCCGGGGCAGGGCTCCCTGTTCATGGTCTAAAGCCACAGCCTGTCTGCTCCAGGCTCATATTCTGCCAGGGACCACACTGAACACCCTCCTCAAGATGCCAGGGCTGCCTGTGCATGCATTCCACAGCTGACCCGCAAGACAGCTGGGATTGTCACGGACGTCAATATGAAAGGCAGTGCAGAAGCCAGGCTGGATTCCAATGCCGTGGCTGGCTGGAGGCCCCATCCAGTCAAGTGGCTCGCCACTTAGGTCTGAACCAGAGCTAAACAGGAGCTGGAGAGCTCCCCTTGAAGCTTCCATCTCCGGCCTTTAGAGATGGAAGTCTCCTGAAAGGCAGGTCCTTATGAGAGGTAAATGGCTCAGTAGAATGCAGCTTCCTGACCCAGCCCCCATAGTGGCGCTGGAGGGCTGGGTCAGGAAGCTGCATTTGTTTGAGCATCTCCATGATAATGGGCAGAAAGGAGCTTGTCTTTCTTGGATCAGGAGCAGGGAGGGGAAGAGTGATCAGAGGAGACCTCCTGGCTCCACCATACCCTCACCATGCCAGGCCTGGCAGGCCCCAAACTGGACAGACAGAAGCTTCCTCCCACCTCCTTTCCAATTCCACTCATGGCCGCCATCTATTTGCACAGCTTATCTGGGAAGGCAGCAGTGATAATGTGAGCAGGAGTCCAAGAGGCCACGAGGCGTACCCAGCTCCTGCCATTACAGAGGAGGACAGCCACCCAGAGCACAGTTCCTGCCCCCACCCGCTTGCAGTGGAGATGTGGGCCCCTGTGCATGTGGTGAGACCTGGAAGTGGGTTCCCTGCACAGGAATTCTCTGCCTACCTTAGAGAGAGACTGGACCAAAACTGTTCTACATGGCCACAAGAGGCTTGGATCTCATTGCTCCAGACAAGCAGGTCTGCCCAGGCCCTGGAAGTTGGCTCAGTTTGGGCTCTGGAGCCAGGGGCAGACATCAAGAGCATCCATGGAGCCTCTTTTGATGAAAGGAGCAGATGATGCCGAATACAGTCCAAATGGACTCTTCAGAACCAATTCATCCCTTAAACAGCTGTGTACTGCCACTGAAAGCACACTGAGGACACTGCCACTCAAAGCATGCCAAGGACACTGCCATCTGCCCTGATGCCTGAGTTTGAGTTGTGTATCCTTTGGAAAGAAGAATAAGCAAAAACAGGTGACTCCCCCTCACCACTCATAAAGAACTTCTAAGTCTGAGTGGGGAGGGACATGCAGGACCACCTTTGAGAGAAAATCAAGAAGGAGGCCCTCAGCACAAATGGCAGGCATGCTGGGTTGTTTAGGTCCTGTTTTATGCTACATTATGCTGTGTGACTTTGGGTAAGTCACTTACCCTCTCTGAATCTTCAAAGGCTTCATATTTGCACAAAATTCTTCCACACTTCACAGAGTTTCAAAAACCACCAGAAAGAAAGGAAGAAAAACTTTTATCCAAGAGCAGGTATGAAGCTTCTGAGTAAAGCTGAAAATAGTCATTTTCCTGGACTCTTTCAGGACAGCTGAGTTACCTTGTAGATCTACTATGAGAAAACCTGGATTATTGAAGGGAAAAGGGCCTTTTTGGTCATTTGCAGTAGCCTCTCCCTTGAAGAAGCAGGAATCACCCTTGTGGCATTTGTTTGAGCATCTCCATGATAATGGGCAGAAAGGAGCTTGTCTTTCTTGGATCAGGAGCAGGGAGGGGAAGAGTGATCAGGGGAGATCTGAGTCTGGCACTGAAATCAGCCCTATTTTCAACCAGCACATTTCATCAAGGTCCTGAACACTGGAGACACCAGTGAACAAAGAAACCCCCAGTGCCTGTCTTCATGGAGCTTACACCTGTAGGACACTCTGCCATCAGGGAGTGGAAGAGGTGGCGTGGTCTGGAGTGACTCAGGATATCCTCTTATTTGACCACAGTTCCCTGGACTTTGCACTTAATGCAGACAGTGGCTGTGAGGTAGGAAATCAGCAGAGTTTGTTTTCCCAGCAGTGGTCACAACCTGGGTTGTCACCTTGCTGATCGGAACGGGATCTGGTAGAAACAAGGTGCAGTGAACAAGCCGGCCAAAACCAGCAGACAGTGATGAAAGCGACTTCTAGTTGTCCTTGTTGCTCATTAACATAAAAGACACTTCTAGTAGTGTCATGACACTTTACAAATGCCACATCAATATGCCATGGCAATGACCTGAAAATTACCTTATATGGTTCCAGAAACTCCCTGCCCCTTTTCTAGAAAGTTCTAAATAACCCACCCCTTAATTTGCATGTAAATATAAGAGGGTATAAATACAGCTGTCAACAGCCCATATACTGCTACTCTGGGCATAGGCATGGGGCTTGTGGGGTCGCCCTGCTCAGCAAGGAGCAGCTCCTCTGCTGCTGCTGTATGCTACCACTTCAATAAAGTTGCAAACCGATTTCTTTCACCATCATCTCCCCATTGGATTATTTCCTGGGTGAAGCCAAGAACGCCCCCAGACTAAGCCCCAGTTTGGGGGCTTACTTTACCTGCATCATTTACATCAAACAGCCCCTCTAAGGGACCTTAGGCCTTGTTATCTTTGAAAAAATGCTCCAGAGTGTCCAGCTTTTCTTTCTTTGTCTCCCTCCTATCCCACCCCATCCTGGCCTTGTTTTCATCTTTGTCAATGTGGGTACTTTCCTGCTCCGTGCTGCCAGAATGGTGCTGAATATGAATGAGAAAGTAAATTAGATACTGATCAGATCTCCATTTCCGTAGTGTGTTGAATAATACCCCACGACAACTGGGGTTTGAAAGGTAGCCCAGCTCTGGGAGCAGGCCTCCTGGGCATCCAAGTGACGGCCACTGCTCACCAGCTGTGCCGAGTTACTACACAGCCTGGAGGTCAAGTCCTCCTCCCGTAATCACTTGGATGGAAAATTAAAGCAGCCTGCTCCCTCAGTGGTTACACATTCTGGCATGGAAATTAACAAATTCCCCCAGAATCCATAACAGATACATCTTTGTTCAGCCAAAGAACTTTGATATAAATTGTAGCTTTTTAGGATGGCTCTGTCAAAAGTGTAATATATCATGGAGTAGTGAATACAAGTTCAAAAGTACATATAATAATATAATTAAGATAGCTTGACAAGAATGTATTTTAAAAGTATAAAATACCTGCAGGTATAATAGCTTCATAAAGTCTGTCAGATTTACTTCTGCTGTGAAGAAATTTAAAATGTTTTACTTTAATGTGATGCAAATGAAGGTTGAGGTATGCATATAACACAGTCCTTAAAAAATAGGTAGAGGGAAAAGAATAAAAGTCAGATTCAGGCCAAACAAGACATTCAACTTTGCAGGTGACTGCATAATAGATCAAGTAAACAGATTGGGGAGCGATGCCGGGCTGTTTGTAGAAAACACCAATTTCACATTTCCCTCCCTTGTTGGCTGTAGAAAAGTATGTGTTTTTATTCAAAATTAATGATTCCCTTTGTGCATTTTTCTTTTTGCTCAAAAGAGTCAAGCATAATTCTTGTTTAAAGCAAAAGCAATTTTTATATAATTACCAGCTCATGAAAAATTATTTTTCAATGTATTAAAAGCTGAGGAGAAGAGTGGGCGAGTCATACCCTGCATGCACGTGTCTGGAACACCTCGTGTCCACAAAGACGAGCTACCTCCAGGTGACCAGGAGTCCAGGCATCTGTCCAGCCTCATCCAGACACTGAGTAACAGTATCCCTCACTTGGCTGACTGGGTGCTTGGACTAAAACGCTTTTTCAGGCAAAGAAGCAGTAACTGCCTACTTAGTGTACAGGAACACCAAAGTATGGAATTATAAGATTAATGCAATCAGCAGGGCCACATATTGGGGCACCCAGACCATCTTCCACTTCTAATTCCTCTGCTAAAATTTTTTTTTTCTAAGAATTCTATCTCCTCAGCCTGGTGGTTTGCACCATCAGGACAAACCCAATAATATCCACATCTTTGCATCTCCCCTTCCTGTGCAGATCTGATGTACTAAGGTGATACAAGGGCACCTATCCCCAACCATTACTTAAATGAAACCCTCTGGCCTGATAGCATTTGCCAAGCCTTCATTTCTTTCTCATTTTCTCATTCCCCGTTGGCATTAGATCAAAAGGTCTCTGAGTTAGCTAGCTACCTGGTCTCAGCAACTCTCCTAAACTTCCCCAGCCTTGGCCATGGTTTACAGTGGGGTCAAAAGTCCTTTTCCTTGAGACATGGCAGAAAATTCTGATATTTCAGCTCTCCAGCCATGCTTATGAGGGTAGGTGCTTGCCAAAGCAAAAAAGTTAAAGAATGGCATGGGGAAAGCCTTGCAACAAAAGGCATCTCTTATTCAGGGTAAAAATTAAAAGCTCGAATCATGAAGCAGTGTAGTTTAAAAATCAACATTGCCGGCGCCTGTGCTGCTGATGACGGCACCCGGAAGAATTTTCAAAGTAAATGTACTTTTCACCATTATCTCACTCATTTGCATTCTGCTCCATTTGGATTCTGAAACTCGACTAGACGCTTTATTTTCAGGGTAGGTCTGCATGATGGCAAACACACAGTTTGGGAAGGAATTAGCCATATGGGCCCGGGCATTATTTTCTTAATGTGGGAACTGGGTCAACCCTCTACAAAATGTTTCCTCAAATACTTAAACTGGCACATTTTCCTTTTGAGAGGGGAGGTTTTCAGAATTAAGCATCCCAGTTGGCTGTGCGTGGAATGGTGACTGTATAGCTTCCAGCCCCGAGAGGCTCACGAAACATCAAAGACGAAGCAACGTCAGACACAGCCCGGTCCAGCCTCCTCATTTTCTGACTAAGACACACAGGCCTAGAGAGGTGGAGACCTGGGCAAGATCAGGCAGCCTAGGACCGAGTCCATGTCATGCTTCCCTGTGCCTCACTGCCTCTAAATTGGGAGAGGTCTATGTCTGCCCCTTCCTTTTCCTCCCTACGTCTAAGAACACTTGCTTTCCTGTAGGGGACTCCTCATCTCCATGTCTGGGTCCCAATCCACTCCCCCAACCCTGTGTGGTTTTAGAGGTGGCAAGTGTATGTCAATCAATCAATCACAATCAACCAATATAGTCTTCAGCACACCCTCCATGTATGACCTTGTGTCCAAAGCATAGGCCATTGGCTCATTTTCTCCTTGTCCTTTGTCTGTTCTTCAGAACCAGGGACAAAGTGAAAAAAAAAAACACTGAGGAGACCCCCCAGGAACCACACTTCTCCCCTAGTGACAAACGAGAGACATAATATGGGGAAGGACGCTGTCAGGGGCGTCAGAAGTGAAGGATAACAATATATGAAACAGACCTTTTCAGGGCAACCCATTATTTTTGTAATTTGTTTAAACAAAACCGAGTGACTCTTTAAACTCTAATTCACATCTTGGAAAAGCAATGTGGCTATCTCTCGTTTCTCTCTCTGGAGTCGTGGCAATAACTTTAATGCCAGC
The DNA here is from genome assembly GCF_000951035.1 of Colobus angolensis palliatus. Lineage (NCBI taxonomy): Eukaryota > Metazoa > Chordata > Mammalia > Primates > Cercopithecidae > Colobus > Colobus angolensis. The sequence goes on from NW_012114455.1 coordinate 2,508,631, forward strand.
AGAAGGCATTAGACATTAGAGGTGAGCAAGGCAGAGGAGTCTTGCTTTTATCAGATAATTAAGATGCTACCAAAGTCAAACCTTTATCAACATTAGACTAAAAATAAGCTCCTTCCATCCAGTGGGCTTTCTAGCAAGCATTCAAAGTGACAGTGCTCTGGATAAGGGTTTGCTTTTAAAAATGGTTCATTGTTTTTCAACTTTTATTGGCAATCCATTCTCATTATGCCCGATGCATTTGTCTTCATAATATGTACTTCACAATTACAATATCAAAGAGTTTGTATCTACATAATAAAAATGATCTATAGAATAGTACAGGGAAAACATAATAACACAGCGTGATCATTAATGAAATGAATACTTTGAGGGAAAACATGGCATCCCATGAGAGAACTTGTCCCTATATCATAAGATGCTAGAAACAGGCAGAGGCTGGGAGGTGAAACTGAAATTGAATCTCAGGTTCCCTGGAGGTAGGGAGTGCAGCATGGCACTGCTTGGCCTTGGTGATGGAAGGGGTAGAGGAGGGGTATTGGAGGTGACCTAGTGTTGGAAATAATGACTTCAAAGGGCATCCATCTTCTATCAGCTCTTCAGAACTTTCTGGCCCCAACACTACCAGCTCAACAGACAACTGAAATGAAGCTCAGGTCTTTTTTCTCAAGAATAAGCATTGGCAAGTTCTTTTCATGGACCAAGATTTGCTGCGGCTGACCTGCAGAGGTGCTGTTCAGGAAGGAACAGATCTGCTGGAGGCATTGATCTCTAGACTCAGTTTCTCAGCCTGAAGGCACTGACTAGAGAAAGGGAGAATGTGGAGAAGGAGACAGCAATGTGGTAAAAAGACGCTTGGTGCCCATGTGGATAATCTCATCCTACAGCACACCCAGGGAGAAAGAAGTCAGCTCTGTCGATAGCTGCCGAGTGGGGATGCACTGTGCCATCCCTGCTGACTGTTGCATCTGAAGCACCTCCCCTAGTGCTTGGCTCACAGTACACACTCATAAATATGGTTTTTTTTCTTTTTTGAGACGGAGTCTTGCTCTGTCACCCAGACTGGAGTGCAGTGGTGCGACCTTGGCTCACTGCAACCTCTGCCTCCAGGGTTCAAGTGATTGCCCTGCCTCAGCCTCCCGAGTAGCTGGGATTACAGGCACCTGCCACCACGTCCGGCTAATTTTTTTTTGTATTTTTAGTGGAGAAGGGGTTTCACCATGTTGGCCAGTCTGGTTTTGAACTCTTGACCCGATCTTCCTGCCTCAGCCTCCCTAAGTGCTGAGATTGCAGGTGTGAGCCACCATGCCTGGCCATAAATATGTTTTTCATGAACACAAAAAGAATGTCTTCTTTATGGAGCCAAAATTTTCACAATTGATAACCCTTACAGTAGATTGCAGAAATCTGTAAGACAGACTATCACTGAACTCATAAAAAAGTGTTATATTACTGGGCACCCAGGAAAAGGAACAACAGATAAGGAAGGGGTGCAAGCTGCTCAGGTTTGCATAAGAATAAAGGTTGGTTGTGGCGCTTGGCCAAGGCAGGGCTGGGGACACCTTGCTGGGTGACAAGGAGACCTGACAGATGTTCCAAATGAGAAAGGGGAAGCCAAGCAGACGTTCAGCTGTGTTAAGAGACCGTTGATTGAGAAGGAGCACTGTTATGCCTCTTAGTTGACAGGCAGCGGCATGAATCCACTGGTGAGAAGAGCTCTCTTCCCCCGCCAGCCAGCCAGCCAGCCAAGAGCTGCATTACATCTGGAACTGGACTCAGATAGCAAAAGCGGGTTCTGTGTACACATGCATTTTCAAAATATTGTGGCTTCTGTACATTCAAGTCAAACGTAAGTCAGGTTGGGCAGGGTTTGGTCAGTAACGGGGCAGAGGAAGTGAATCACTTGGTCTCTGAAACCCAAGCAGTCTGTAGTGAAAGTCTGCAATCCTTCAATGGAAAGTATCTCTTTCCCCCACTCATTCACTTCCCTCCCCAGCTTCCCATCCACACCTATATGGACTCAAGGTCTACCTCCAAAATGAAATTCATTACATTTAGAGCTAAAATAATTCCAGAATCAATTGATGTAGATGAAAGCATTTTTGACTTGGCTTATTTGAAAAATTATCCCGATTTATCAACTTTATTTGGCTAGCATAACTGGTGCATGTGCAAGTATAATTTTGAACAGGGAGAGAACTTAGCTGAATTTTAACTAAAATACCCCTGGGCACAGGATGGTGTATAAAAACACAGGCATGATGGAAACAATGTAACAGAAAAAGTGACATACAGTAGTATGTAATAACAGAAGGATCTTGAATCTATCATCCACATTTTTTCTTGTGCATGGAAAAGCAGAATACTATGATAATAGGTGCAAAAACAGTTGCAGCGTGTTAAGGCTGGATTTCCCCCTAGAGACACAGTCCAAGCTTCTCATTTCACCAGTAATGGGACCTAGAATCAAACATGTGGAGGTGACTTGTCCAAGGTCTTAGAAGTGGGATGAAAACCTGGATATCCCAGGCTTCTAAGTCAGTGTTTTTCAATTCTACTATATGGCCTTTCATTCACAGAGAGATAGGCAGGTAGGTATGTTGATGGAAGACAGATAAATACTTATTCTCTAGGTAGTGTCAGCTTTTAGACACAATTATTCTGTCTTCAGATTGAACATCCCATAGGCACATCAAAAACTCCCTGTAGGACATTTAAACTTTACTGCAGAGTTTAAAACTGTGGAGAGTTAAAAGTCCCCTGTAGCTATTAAAATAGTGTGTAGTGAGAACAGTTGTATTACAGGTGACTAATGGGGTCTCACCACCTCCCACCCCCATTAGATATATATACTATTGCATTTCTAAGCAAGATGTCCAGTATTTTTAATCCTGGGGGAGAGAGCAATTGCTGAGTACTATTTTTTTCAAAACTGCACTAAAACTTTCTTTTGTAAGAAAAATGAGAGAAAAAATCAATAGAGCGTGAAAGGACATGAAAAATGCATTTTAACCCATATATAAATTTTTTCTAACAGTGCAATTTTTAAAAGCTCTCTACAAAGAAAATAAAAGTCAATGTGATTCTCAAGGAAAAAAATGCAACATAACCCTGAATTCAGGAGCAAAAGCAAAAAAAAAAAAAAAAAAAAAGAAAAATCAAGAATAATGAAGATCTAAAGATTTGACCCAGTAATTTGAGGCACAGATGAAAAACGTTGTGAGCTCTAGCCACCTCTGGGATTGGCAGGTCAAAGGGTACATTAAATATGATGGGAAACACATTCTGTTTTTGGATAGTTCAGCATATATCCATATTAAAACTTTTAAACCTCCCGTCTCAGTGAAATTACTCCAAGAAACCAAGTTTCCCTTGGGGACCTGGCTGCACTTCTTATTTCTTCCTCAAAGAGAAATGGCATGGCCAAGAATGTGAGACATCCCTTACAGGGCTCAGGTGAAAAGGAAAGGAGTAAAAAGAGTGCAGGTTAAGTGCAACATTAAAGATGATCTCTCTCCTAATCAGTGTATCTTTCTTCCTTGCAGCTAAGCAATCTTTGTCAATTACAGGGCATTACTCTGCAGGCCAACTGGCAATTACAATGGCATCTTTCTTCCCATCACTGACAGCAAAAGGAGGAAATGGTCTGAGTCCAGCTAAATGTAAAGAGGGAAACTGGAGCTCATCGTGGGGGTAATGTACAGGGAACCTATAACCAGGATGCAGATGCTATATGCAGCTGTTATGCAAAGAAGCTCCTGCTCTCAGAGCTGATGTGTTTATTTAGACTAGTGCTAAAGCTGAGTTAATGCCAATTTCCAGAAAGGATTAATATACACTAACGTGGAATTATTGAACCGTCACACACATCTGGAAATGCATGTTTCAACTCTTTCTTTTTTGTGGCAGCCAGCTGTACTGGAGAAGCAGCCGACAAGGTTGCAGTTGCTCCTGGGCCCCAGCTGATTTGATGTCATGCCATTAAGATAACTATAGGTCCTTCTGATCAAGGCCATGGTCCTTTCTTCCCTCTGATCCTTTCACCACTCCTCTTTATTTTGGTCTCACAGTGAGTTTCTCACCTTCATTTTCAAGTCCAGGCTGTAATCTCTTCCATTTCTCCCAATTCTCTCACCTCCAAACCACTTTCCATGCAGCCATGAGGCCTCTCAAAAGAATGGAGAGATAGCCTTGATATTTGTGGTTCAGTCATTTAACCTTTGCCCATTTCTGCGTGGGTCATCTGAGAGAATCATCCTTTGGCCAAGAGACCACTTAGTGGAATGGTAAAGGTCATCTCAAGGACCTCATCTGATCTCATGACCCAGAACCTTCTATCTCCAGAGACAAACAACATTATGCCCCTCACTGAGTGGTTAGCCTGCTTTTTGTGCTCCCATTTCAGAACACACCATTCCCCCACCACCCCTCCATCATCTCAGTTATTCAAGAAGGAAGCCAAGGTATTTATTGTGAAGTCTTGTGCCTATGGAAATCCCTTAAGATAGAAAAGCTAAAGGCATGAGGTGCTGTGAAAGCAATTTGGCTGCCCTACTCCTCTCCTTTCTCTGTGCCTATCTTTTCTTGGATGAATGGATTAGCCAATACAGACGTGCAAATTATCCTTAAGTATCCTGGAAAGGCTTTGCCTCTTTGACCTTGGGTGCGGCTGTAAGGGTTTGCTCATCAATAATCGCAAAGAGCCTGGCATCTAAAAGTACCTTCCCAATATCAACCACAAAAGCAATTTCTAGTTGAAGATTCTGCTGGGGGCTCTTTGACAACTGTTTTCTTTGACCCACTCACCCCCACCTTTTGCTTCTTAGATATCCAACTGTTCAGAAGGATCCCACTGAGAAAACATCAGTCAAATCGTCCCTTCGTCTCTGGTTCCGAAGTACCCTGCAATCACTTGTGCCTTCCTCCAAAATACCTCTTTCACTGCCACATCAGAAGAGCTCTTTAAACGCTAACAAGAACCAATATTTTAGATTCTACTGCTAGGCATTTCAGCTCAAGTCACTTTATTGTAAAATTAGATGTCATTGTGAAAAGCATGGATATAAATATAAGAGCAAAAGGCCCTTTTCTTAATGCGGAAACCAAGGTAACAATATCTTATTTTTCCTTGTTGTCAAAAGTTGTGTGTGTGTGTTTTTTTTTTTTGATAGCTCAGCCAATATAATGCACTGCATATTTACACTTAGCATTAAATAACTATTATGCAAAAGTACTCCACAGTAAAATCTAAGTATATTTATGGAAAGCTAAATTATATTGCCAAGTTTATTTTAGACCAGGGAAGCCCCTGGGAAGGGATATTGTGTATTTTAAAGAGTAAATGTAAACTATTAAATAGAAAGAGCCTTTGTGGAACGTAACACATTCTACCTAGGTAAATCACAGAGCAATTACACGGTAAACTTTTCTTTGATGAAGCACTGAAGTGATGACATGTAATTACTTTTCCAATGCTGTACCGTGTGTTTATCAAAATGTTAATGCAAGCATAATAACAGGCTGTATGTTTGTGCTGAGAATGTCAGAGCCATCCAGCTGTCAATCACATCTGAAAATAAAATCGCAAATAAGCAGGCAGCTTGATAACAGGAGTGACAGCCAATACTCACTCTGCTGACAAGTACTTTGCTCCCTTCTACCAATCACAGTGTCACTGTAATGTACCTAATAGGAGGAATATATCTTTTATTAGCTGGAATGAAACCAAGTGGCATAAATGTGCTGAACTTTGCATGTGGCTCCCCCTGACCCTCTCTGTTCTGTTAATGGGGCTTCTTTTTGGGGCCAGCAGACCCCATTCCCTCTCTCCATGTTCCTTCAGATCAGTGCCCTTGTTAAGGGCTGCAGAGCCCACAAGTGGGCTGGCATTGTGAAAACTTGATTCAGACCATGCCTCCCAGCCAACTGACCTGGTTTAATCAGTCAGCGTCAAGCCCTGCAGTACTTTCCTTGGTCATGGTCACCAACCTAGGAAGTCCCAGCCTAGATCTATCGCAGCCACTGGCTGAGCTAGTTTTTCTTAAAGCTCTTAATGTAATTTAAAAAAATCATTTTAATTTTTTTTTTTGAAACAGAGTCTCACTCTGTCACCCAGGCTGGAGTGCACTGGTGCCATCTTGGCTCACTGCAACCTCTGCCACGTAGGTTCAAGCAGTTCTCAGGCCTCAGCCTCCTGAGTAGCTGTGATTACAGGCACCCACCACCATACTCGGCTAGTTTTTGTATTTTTAGTAGAGACAGGGTTTCTCCATGTTGGCCAGGTTGATCTCAAACTCCTGGCCTCAAGTGATCTGCCTGTCTCAACCTCCCAAAGTGCTGGGATTATAGATGTGAGTCACTGAGCCCAGCCAATGCAACTTAAAAAAAACAAAACAACAGGTGTCTGATTTTAAGGGACAAGTGCCAAAACCGCTAGGGAATCAGGATGAACTAATTAGTGCTTGCAGGGATACAAGGCCCATTTGAGAGGCTTCCTGGGGTGTGCATATATATGGGTGTGTATAAGGGGGGATCAAGCCCCAAATAGGCCCCTGATTGGTCAGGTCATTTTCCATGATCATTTCCTTATACTCTGGAACATCTAGGAAATGAGCACTTTGGTCTTGGAAACTTTGTTCACCCTGACTCCCGCCCTCTTGACTTTCTCTGAGAACACTTTTCACTGAAGGATCCTTTGAAATGTATCTAAAAATTGCCAACCACTTGTTAAAGTGTAAGCAGGTGCATACATCTCCTTCTCCTTTAGATTAATGATTGCAGATATTCTTTCCAGTATGGGGCATATTTTAGAATTTTACCTTGCTGTGTGCAGCAGGGCAGAAGAATGGGCCTAAATCCATTGCTGAATCTCCTCTTTCTATCCTTATTGTTACAAAATTCACCTTCTTGGTTAACTGAACTCACAACACAAATCATACCTACCTATTTCATTTTGCTGTTGTAAAACGTGGAGATGGCTTGTCCACCGTGTCCTATGCAATTGTAACCAGGAGAAATGCTCTGACTCCTGGTACAGAGATACTCTGGAGGTATCCCAGTAGAACACAAAATGCAGGGAGGAATTATGTACCTCAACCCTTTGGTCTGCAGCAATCTTATTTCCATTATTTTTCATGCTTTCTGGTGATGCCAACAAATGTTGCAAAGGCAAGAGCCAATCTTTGACATTCTTGACTGCCTAAAGTGCAGCAAAGAGCTGCTTTAATCTCCCTTTTGTGAGTGCAATGACTGGAAGAAAATTTTCGATCCCATGCTTGGACTGACTAATGGTGCATTTTGAGTGGCAGCCTTCCACTTCTGCAGAAACTGTAAAACTCAGCCAAACCTGGAAACATTTGATTTTTCTGGGTTCAAGAACCATGGGTTCAGAGACCTTCACTTCCATGAGTATGATTTGTTGGACATTCAATGACTGTGCAGTAGAGACAACAAGGGGTGAGTAAACACTCAGTAGCTCTGCCTGCTAAGCTCGTCTGCCAGTACTCTAACTTCAATGGATGTGCATGATTCTTCCATTGTAGCAACTATCATTGTAGTTAAAAGTAGTACAGCTCCTCGTTTAAGTGACAGCAGGTAGGGTTCATTACTTTAATTCACTTTGCCTTTCTCTTCTGAAAATGAATTGAGTCAGCTACTGAATCTGGGGCCTAACTCCTTGGCAGCTGAGCAGGAGACAGGAGGATCATCACCTGCTATAGAGAGTTCTGGAGAAGCCAGGAATAGTTAAGAGGAAATTGAGGCAACTTGGAAAGGCAAAGCAGGTCACCAGAGGTGGTAGGAGAGAGATCTTCAAGCAGCACAACAGTTAAAGACCTTTGCAGCCTTTTCCCAACAAATGCTCATCGTCACACTTCCTGTCACCTCTCTCTCCTGCATCCCTCTCTACCTACGTTCCATGCACACAGGACTTTGCGTTACTTCCAAAGGTCATGGTCACTGTCACAATTTCCATGACCTTACTCATGCTGGCACCTCTGCTTGAAATATCCTTAACTCATCTTCTCCTCCTGGAAAAAAATGCAAACCTTTGATGAAGTTTGGGTAAAGTCACTTTCTGCAGTGGAGAAAGCTCCAGGAAGAATGCATTGCTCTTACATCAGCACTCCCATAAAACGTCTATTTTAGCATTTACTTCCCTACACATAGACTTTTTCCATTCCCACGTCACAGTATGAGGATCTCCTGGACAAGAATTAGTCTCAGAGCTTATGTTTGGAAGTATTACACAGGCTGGATTATAGATTTCTAAAAGGTACTCAAAAATGTTGTTTGAAATTAAAGATCCAATAGTAGAAAGTATGTTATATTAAAAAATGGCCATCCTATATTATCCAGACTCAAAATTGAAATGGAGAGGCGGGGATATAGGTTTTGAATCAATGCAAAGAACTTTCTGATCATTGGAGCAGTTCAACAGTGGAAGCCTCTCCAAGTTATGAGCCCCCTGTTCCTGCAGGTATTGAAGTGGAGGATGACTGGCCACCCGGGGAGATTGACAAGTGATTGCAATGATCCTCATGATGCTTTTCAATCTTAACACTCTATGAGGCATTGGGCCTACATGGATAAGTAAACAAAATTGTTCAAGTCTACTAATTAGAAAAAGTTCTCTAGTACCATGGTTCTCAGTGTGTATAGGATTCACTTGTAGAGCTTGTTAAAAAGCCTCGGTCCACCCGCAGAAATTCTGTTCAGTAACAGGGAGGTGGTCACTGAGAATCTGCATTTTAAACAATCCCTCCAGATGACTCTGTTGGAAGCAGTTCTAGCATTGTCATTGGAGAAGCATGGTTCTAGAGTGTGCCAATCGATGTGCCTCCCTAAGCCCTCTGTTATTTAACATGTCTTTACTCATGTTGACATAAAGTCAGCCCAATCTGCAGGTATGTCCCAATATATGTACATTAAAAAGTTTATAATTTGAGCTCAAAGTTCAAGCACAGAGAGAACTGCAAGTCTACAAAGCCTGACTGTCAGGATGAGGGGCTATCCCTGGGAAAATAGCTAGGAGAGGTCTGAGGAAGGCTGGCTGGGTTCATGACAGACACACCACAAGGGGATGCAAGGTCTCACCTCTTTAAAGTCAAAGACAACATAGCACGCCACGGGGTAAAATAACAAATGCATAAGCAAGCAAGGATCATGACCCAGGAAACTAATTAATCGATTCATCAAATGACAGGTTTTGAGGCATCTTCTAGAGAAACGAGATAAGGAGATTTGCCAAGATTGTGGAAGTTCTCAAAAGCAATGATGTCATCTCTCAGTGGAGGATAATGAAGTGGAAAAGTGTAGCAACCATCTTTCAGCACACAGCTGCAGTGGTGAGTAGATGTCAGAAATGCAACCAATAGCCACTTGGCAATGGAATGGCTTCCAATTAGACAGTCAACACATGACAGAGTCTGCAGAATTAAACATCATTTGGAGTTGAAAACTTAATGTTGAGTAAACAGGCAATAGGTTAAGAGATTCGTATATTGTATTTTAAACTAAAGACTCTTCCACAAATCCAATTTAATACAGAATGCCCTTGGATTCAGATTGGACAGTGGTAGGAAATAGGGTCATTTCAAAGACTGCTAAGGCCTTGCACATCGGAGAGGAATATGACGCCCGTAGATGACCATGGGTACTATATTCTTCATTCTTGGACAGCCACTTACTTTTTCATTTTTTACATTTCAGCATTGAGAAATATCCCAGATGCGGGGCTGTGTGAAGTCAAGATCTTTCAAGAGTAACTGGATCCCAAAATAGGAACACAGTGGGAAGCATAAGAAATCCCAGTATGGTGCCATCTTCTACAGTGTCAATGTTGGCTTCATGAACATCCCAGAGAAAGAAAGATGGCAACATGAAAACAGAGTATGTTCTCAAAACGGACACTTGGAGACATTTTCAGGCATATGATTATCAAATGCATTTGGTTTCTTAGGAAAGACAGCTTAAGTACAGATAATCCTGGAATCCCAACATCCCTACAATCTATTTAAATTTTGTTTGCACTGTTTGTGAATACCATGATCATATTAGTCATCATTGTTAACCTCATCATCATTATCATCATCAAAATTATTCTCTGAGAAATAACTGAGAAAAAGCCAGAAATGCTGAATCTGCCTTATTTTTTTCTTGCAGGTAATTCTTTCATGGTTACTGGGAGTCCCTTCTTTTCTGAATAAGAGAGTATCACTTAGCTGAAGGACAGAGCAGAGGGCAGCAGGCTGACTGCCGAGCTATCTCAGGTTGTACGCCTCAGGCATGCCCCACTGCGCTGTCTAATTCTAGGGTACTTTGGTCTTTGAAAGAGGTTTCACTTTTCTATTTGGCAACAAACGTTTCATCTAAAAAAGTGTGAGGCTCACAGGTAAGCATAATTTTATCACTGTCTACATTAACTGATCATGGGTTATTGAACCTAATCAGTAAAGACGAGGAATATGACTAAGTAGAGTTTTCTTTCTTCCCACATTTAATGTGTTCCTCACTTAAATTCTGCGATCTCGTCTGCTCTTCTCTAGCTCAATGTCTTGACTCTTTTCCACTCTTTTCTCTTTGCTGTGCTTTGATACTCCCTGCCTGCATGACATTCCTGTTAGTCCTAGTGAAGAAGCTAAGTGGTTTTGACCCACAAATGCTTACAGAGGGTGCTGCAAACCCAGCTCTGAGGGTGCAAGGGGTGCAGAAATGTCTCAATGTTGAGAGATAGCCCTGAAGTGTACAAATCCTAAGTATAGCTCCCTGCATGATGATAATGGACTCACTAATGTCTATTTTCAGCAGCCCCACACTGCCTCTTCGAAATCTCTCCTGAGGCCTAAGTGCATGGATATTTCACTGACTGACTTCATTTGTACTGCCTCAGCCCCACTGTATCTCCTACCAGTGCTAATAAAAAAGTATGGCTCATTAGACAAGAAGCAGGCTCACCACTTCCTGTCTGGGTTAACTTTGTTCACCAAAGATAAACTTCATTTTTAAACTGAAGGTCTTCTGCCTGAAAACACAGCCATGTTTTGTGCTACATTCCAAAACAGGTGTTGGATAATTCAGTAATTAGTATGCAGATCTAACTTCATGCAGCCTCTGTTGATCTCTCAATTATAGTTAGCTGGGTCCTCTGAAGTTTTCTGTAGTTAATTAGAGCATTATTGAACAGTTGGGCTGGAGAGCTAAGCTCTGCAATCAGTTGACAGCTTGGTCCCATGAACTAAGCATTGGGCTGGTCCTTGACTGGGGAATGCCAGTCTGCAGGGTGACCCAGTGCCAGAACGGGTTAGATTGTCTTTTGAATAACAGCTGGAGGGAGGCCTCTTTTATGAGCTGAGAATAATGGTCACATTCCTTATTCTGTCCCACTCTTGACAGGAAAATTCACATTCCAATGGTGATCAGTTTCAGAAATGTCTCCTCAGGGGGAAAAGGAAACTTTCAACATTCAAGAAAAAAGGATAATGGTTCTGAGCAGGCTCCAGAAAGTCAAAATCTAAGGTGTGCTCAGTCTCCCTATTCCATATCATTTCACCTTGACTACCCTCCCAGAAGAATTCAGGACAAGCACAGGGCGATAGCAGAAGAGTGCATGAAGGGATGCACATGAGATGCACTGAAGGCAATTTGGAAATGATTGCTTCTGAATAATTGAGGTATCATGTCATCTGCAACATCCAAGTCTGATTGTCCAAAACTCCTGATAATTGCCCAGGTTCTATTTTGAATGCAGCCCATCAGTATTAGAGCAAGCATGCATTCATCACTTTAAGACCAAAAGACAAGCGTGTCTTGTCAGTGGAACGGAGGGGAGATGCTTTGGGGACTGGAGGCTAAGAAGCAAGAAGCATTACTCATTATGGTCACGGTCAGCGTGCTTTCCAAGGAGGATTCTCCCCGCTGCCCAAATTTAGCTTCTGTACTGTTCTTTTTCCAAATTTATGAAGTCAGAAGGGTCACTGCTCTCTCCTCAGCAAGCTGTGAGGCATGTTATTCTGTAACCCACCCCTGACTGCAGGGGTCTGGGTTGGCTTACTGAGTAGGTTTCCATTCCTCAGCCTCTCCTCTCTCCCACCCCCACCAACCAAGGGTCCCCAATGTGACCAAGAATGTAAAGGCAACAGAATGACACACATAGCTGAAATAATGTTTAGATTTAACTAAATGTTGGAAATAGAATTGGTACAGTGAAAAGAAGGCTGCATTTGGCAGGATCTCATCTCTACTCAACCACTGAGTAGCCAATGTAAGTCACATTACTTTTCTCCATCACATTAGAAAAATGAGGATAGGCATAACCTTCAGAATCAGTTAACCATAGGTGAGGTCACCTGTCTCCCTGGGGATGGAATGAGACAGCACAGCACAGGAGAGAGGGGGTGGGAACAGGGGTCAGAAGGTAGAAACCTGATTCCTATCTCTCCTCTTTGCTCAGTGAATGGTCTTGAGCAAATCTTGTATTAATGTGGACATCAATTCCTTTAACCATAAACAGGAGTCATAATAGGACCCATGCTATACACCTGCAGTACCAAGGAGAGGACTGAAAGTAAAAACTACTGTGTGCGAGGACTTTGGAATCTGCAAAGGGTGATATAAACAAACCGACAGCACATACTGGAGTGAGGCAGGTGTGTGATCAAGTGGGCTGAACTGATTGCCAGGAAGCTAGGAAGAAAATTCTGAGCATTTGGGACGCTAGACAGCAGCCACAAAGGCTGACATTAGACAATTTACAATTCCGAGCTCTCTGGGGCCTAGAGAAGTCTTTGAAGTGAGGGAGCTCAGTTCAGCTCTTCCAGCTCAATCACACTCTGCTGTGCTGTGAATGTAAAGGGCCTGTGCCAGATTCTTACCAAGCTGCCTATAAATCAGGGAAGAGCATAAGAGGGCACAACAAAAGTTCTAGGACTTCTGTCTTGATCACCACCCTGCACTGCTCTTTCCTTCATTAATCATTATTTATAAAGGCTAGACGAGAGGCCCTGAATCAGGCACTAGACTTTGCTAAGTCCCACTTATCTTAGGATGTGTTGCTGAGACTCTCTTGAGGCCCTCCCATGCCAAGATGTACCATTTCAGGATTCCATGGTTCCCAACTGGAAGTTCATTAAAAAGAAAATAATTAGACCAGATGATGCCGATCGAGGTTTACTAAGTGTCCTTCAGCTCAATTCAATAAACACTGTGGACTGACCATGGGCAAGACAACAGACCAGGCCTTAGAGCAGTAGCATTGGCCTGCTTCATTGTCGACAGTGATTAAAGTTGACGAAACCCATTTGTGAGTTTGTGAATGTATACACACCTGGATTGCTGGTGCTGTTGTTTTCTCACGTTGATGATCCCAATACTCCTATGGGGTGGGCAGGGAAGGCCTTATCATTCCCATTTTGCAGAGTAATCCACAGTCCACAGAGATTAAGATCCCATACTTAGGCAAATGGTGGAGCCAAGACTTACCCAAGGGGTGTGCCTCTGTTCTAACAGATTTACTGAAGTATGATTGCACACAATAAATAACGTTGTTAAAGTAATATATAAGGTGAGGGGTTCTGCCGTGTGTACACTCATGAAACCATCACCACAATCAGGACGGCAAACACATTACCATCACCCTCACCAAAGTTTTCTCTTGCCCCTTGGTGATCCCTCCCTGTTTCCCTCCCCCTCATTATTCTCCCTCTGCCCCTCAAGTGCCCAGGAATCTGCTTTTTGTCTCTAAAGACTAGTTTGCCTTTAAAAAAAAATACTTTATATAAATAAAATCACATAGTATGAACTTTTTGTCTGGCTTCTTTCACTTGGCATAATTACATTGAGATTCATCATGATCACTGCGTGAATCAGTAGTCCTTTATACTGCTGAGGAGCATCCCATTGTGTGGAGGCACCATGATTTGTTTTGGTTTGATGTCCAATGATTTTTTAAAAATTGTTCTTCTTGGAAAAAAAAAAAGGAGAAAAAAAGAGTCAAGTCCCTCTTCTCCTCCCACAACTCTAAATGATTGCCACTCAAGTCTTGTTCTCAAATATTTCCTGATTAAATGGACAAATACATTACAGGTCACATCAGGGCTTCTATGCACAGCTTCGGGAAGAATCGTTTTGAGTAGGTTTTATTGGAACCTGCACATTGAGACGACAGCTTCTTTGCTTGTAGACAAGGAGAACTCACAAAGGCATAAACAATAGAGAACTTTGGAAAAATTAAGAGAGCTATTTAAGAGTGGATAATTAGATACCTTTTACAAGGTGTTAGGGAAATTAAATTAGCTTTTTTAAAAAATCAAGGTTCGTGGGGATCATTTCATAAAAAATATCTCCGTGACTGATTATTTTTCTAATATTCTTCACCTTTCTTCCTTGCGTATCCAAGGAAGTGGCACTTTTAGCCCTTAGCTGTGGCAGCCAATCATAGCCTCTAATTGCATTCACTGTATAAATTGTCAGTGTCATGAATTATACAATTAGTTTAAATAAACCCCCAGCCACAATCACAAATAACTATCTGGTGGAGGATCTGGTGTCCTTTCGTTCTAGGGGGATGGGTCAGTGCAATCTCTGTAGTTAAATTCTTGAATTAAAATGAAGATAAAATTATTAGGGAGGCGGGGATAGAGGTGAAGGGTGAAAGTGGGAGGAGAATGGTTTCTGGCTCCCAGCAGGTTCATGAAAGAGAACAGGTCTTCTTCCTGAGCAGCCTTCAGAGAGTGCCTCATACCTAAGACAGTCAGCCCTGACCAGCAACAACAGCTGAGAAAGGGCTTGCACTGGCCATGCCAGAGTCTAGAGGGAAGAGCTTGGGGCCCAGAGGCTGAGCAGTCCTGTGTGCTCCTGTGGTGGCCTAATGTGACCTGTTATCCAGCAACTCCCTTCTATTTCTGAAACCTCCACGTGCTGGTCTGGCACTCTAATTGTCCGCTCTGCTGCTCAATTTTCAACAGGATCTCATCAAGAACTTTGCCATTTAATGGCGACCAATCCCTCCAGTTTCCTGCTCCCTGGCTGTGGACAGAAGGCACCTGGAAGGGTGCTGTGGGAGTCCAGTGCCTGCTCCCTGGCTTGGACAGAAGGCACCTGGAGGGGTGCTGTGCTGTGGGAGTCCAGTGGCTGCACATCCTGGCAAAGGGAGTTCATTTCGATGGCCAAGCAGCTTCTGTCAGCTTCTCTCTTTCTTTACAGGCCCTGCCCAAATACTCTGCCTTCTGCAGACTCTACTGAAGCCACTAGGGTGAGTGAGAGAGTAGACGACTGCAAACCTGAGTGTCCCCAGTCCCAGCACCACAGTGGCCTGCCTGTGCCCAGCGCTGCCCCAGCATCCTCCTGACCACTGTCCTCAGCGTTGTTTCAGTGTGGGTCACATGATTTTCCAAAACACAATCCCTTCTTTCAACCTGAGCCTCAGCTCCCTGATATGTTATTTCCCAGGCTGATTCCAGTGCCATTGGTCCCCCACTTGGCTCATTACATTTCTGAGCCCACTCTGCTGGCTTTATTTAATGAGGTTTATTGTTTGTGCTTAGTAATTTTCAAAGGCCCATCACCCTCTTTGAGTTTGCCCTTAGATCTTCAGTCTGCCAAAGAGGTGGGCTTTTGAAGCTACCTTTATTAATTCAGTACCTAGCTTCTGCATTTAATGGCACATGGGTTTGAAGTGTACATAAGCCAGAGTGGAAACATCTGAGAAGTGTCCCAAGATACTGCAAATTATAAAGGGTGATTAGGAAATAGCATGGCTCTCTATCTTCTCATGCCTTAGAACTTTATTCCTTATATCAAAAAGATCCTGGGATATCAAAATATCTCTGTCGGACTCTGATAATGACTTCCCAGAGTTTCAGACATTGGTGGAACAAAGATATAATTTTAATTATCAGCAGCTCCACTTAAAAAAAAATCTTCAGCTATTGTAAAGGACAAGGAGCTGGAAGGAAGGGCAGAAGAGGAGGCAAGAGGTGAGCCCATGTCCTGTTAAATGCCTGCAAAGTGGCTGTCGTTGACAGGGCTCCACAGGCAATGCTCCATGGACGCATGGAATGCTCCATGGACGCATGGACGCATGGAATGCTCCATGGACGCATTCCTTAGAAAGAGACACACAGGGTGCTCTGACTGTCAGTCTGTCCTGCTAGCAGTATTACTGTCAGGGAGCAAATGGCAGGAGCCAGTCTCAGGGAAGCCAGTGGCCTGACAATTAAGGCAAGTGCACAGACTTCAGAAATCACACCAGAGCAATTTGGCTTCTAGGATCCAGCCCTGACTGGCTGACTCAAAGGAAGTTGGCTGGCAGGGTCTGCGATCCCTGGAGGTGGGCAGGGCTGGGGTCAGACTGGGGTGACAGCAGCAGTGGACACAATCCAAGACCCCCCAGTGAGGTCTGTCTTTTCTTCGAAAGGGACAGAGGAGTGTGGTCCTTGGGACATCTAGCCCAGGGAAAGAAATCTTGCCTAAGAATACATACGAATATCTGCAAAAACAAAGTTGGGGTTTGATGTCCTTTAGGAAGCCTAAGAATTCTAGGCCATTGCCAGCATTGGGAATGGTTGACTCCCTTCCCCTTCCTTCCATGCCCAACTGGAGACAGAATGCTGGACTCTGGGTGCCTCAGTTCTGGTCCTGGCTCTATCAGTGTCTCCGTGCAACAGGAGAGAGGCCACACAGCCTCCCTTGGCCTCGATAGTTTCTTGGTGATCTTCTAATAATTTTTAGCACTAGAAGCTTTCCTTTCGTAAATGAAATTTTACAGAGAACAATATTTAAAATAGCTATGAGGGGCTGCCATGCCTGAGGGTGGTCCCTGCCTGCTCTGTTTTCTTCATCCCCTTAGTACCCCGCCCTGCTCAGCAGAAGCTGAGGGGCTCCAGGGGACCCCAGCCCTCCTTAGGACCCACCATGAAAGCAGAGCTCCCAACTAACTGTCTTTCTCACTGCTTGTGGTTTGTAAGTTTTATGACTCGATTTTAATCTGTGCCATTTAGGATATGTTCAGGAGGGGCCCTGGGAGAGGTACAAGTGGCAGCTTTTTTTTTTCTTGAAAAATCAGCTATTATTTATCCTTAAGGAGGAGAAAAACCAATCCTGAGAAAATGATTTTCTTTTCACAACCTTATTACAAATTTTGAACACAGGTGAAAGTAAGGCCTGGCTCTGTGCATGTGTGTGTGCATATGCACGTGTGTGTGTGTGTGTGTATTGAATGTGTGTGTTTCTGGTGGGCAGGTGTGGCTGGAGGCATGACCCCTTCTGCTCTGGTTGATTTCATCTACGGTAGCCAAGTAGAGAGAAACTACAACATGACCTGACTTTTACGCCACCAGCACTATGGCCGTGACAGCCTCCAGATGGGACAGGGGCTCTGGCTTCATTGACGCCTCCACGGTAGTGCATACAGCCCTTGAGACCTACTCAAGAGAGGACAAAAGAGAGACTCAGGTAGAGCTTATCTAGTGGACAAACCTGCTCCTAGACACAGAGCACTGCCTGACATCCTTGCTGCCGGGATAGGGCTGAGTATTCAAATTGCCTGTGGGATAGGATTTCACTATATCCCTGCACAGCTGTTTTCATGCTGTGGTTGGATTTCGACGCTATCGTAATTTCCCCCATTGTTCAGTATCCTCGCGTTCACATGAAAGAAGTACAGGAGAAGAACAGTGTTCTCAGGAGAAAATTTCAGCATTTAGGATTCATACAAATAAATGCATGGACTGCCCACACTTCCCTCACTTCCGTCAAACAACTCAGTTAAAAACACCTTTTCAAAAGGCTCTTCTATAATTTTACTTCTTTTAAAAATAGTGATGGGGTTATGTCTGCTGCCCTGGAATGTCCATCATGCATTTATTTTATCCAGTTCAGTGCCAGACAGCAATTAGCAAAGGTAACACTAATTAGGTTTTACAATGTAATATGTGTCCTTCTAAACTTAAGTCATAGCATTTTAAGCTTCTAATGATTGCAAGGTCATTTTGCTATTCTTCATAATAGCAGGGATGCTAATGAGTGCATTTGGTATGCATGGGGATGCCCCTGTTTCCTCCTGGGGCTTATTAGCATTTACTGGGGACACATTACTTAATTTGTTGCTGAGCTCATGCCCTAAACGGAAACATTGAACCAGTCACCTGAAGGCCTAGAAGTTTTAGACTCTGTGGAATCAGTCCTACGGAGGGCCGGGCTACCTGGGTCACCGTGCGCTGATCATTTGTTTTCCTCTGGACTTAGAAGCTCCGCATCCACTCTGTCCAATCTCCTCAGCTGGCCAATCTCCCTCTCCCACGTCTGAATGCACTTAAATGTGCTCCTTCCCGCTAAGAAAAATGTCATCCTATTAAACGACGCATGTTATAAATACCTTAACATTCACAGTTTCATGTTTTAATCTGGCTGCTAGCATATTCTGGGCATGTTTACTAGAATCAGTTTTCTATTTCTTAGACTGTAAGTTCTCAAGAGGCAGATTAAAAACTCATAAGATGGTCTCTGTAAAATGTCTTTCCCAGAGTCGCGTGTGACTTGGTGTTTCATGTGGGTTTTAGATGTGGCTGTAGATAATGAGATGGTGGGTATGACAGTGTTGAGACTCAAGCAGCCTCAGCAGGCTCTCCCCCCGTGCCACTGGAAAACATGACAAAATACGTTTCCACTGTTGACACGTCCACCTCGCCCTGTTGGGGTGATCTCCCAGGGGGGTGCGGATTTGAGAGACATTGTTGGGACTCAGACTTCCTGCCTTCCTCTTAAGGAAAAATAAGGAAGTGATGAATTGAGGGAAATATAAGGGAAATATATCCAAAGTAGAGAAAGCTAGGGTTGTCTTAATTTCATTTATTTGCTGGGTAAGTTTCTATTCACTTGAAGCTACAGTCCAGGTGTTGTGTCAGGTGTAGGGGTGTCGTGGTGAGCAAGACAGTTATCATCCCTGCTACAGAGCTTACAGCCCAGGGTGGGGAGTCCACAGCAGGCAGCAAATGCTTTGAGTGATTCTTACTTCAAATCATGCTGATAACCCTAACAGTTTGGGAGGCCAGGGTGGGCAGATCCCTTGAGCCCAGGATTTTGAGACCAGCCTGGGCAGCATAATGAGGCCTCATCAAAAAAAAAAAAGAAAGAAAGAAAGAAAGAAAGAAAGGAAGGAAAGAAAGGAAGGAAGAAAGAAAGAAAAGAAAGGAAGGAAGGAAGGAAGGAAGAGAGAAGCGAGGTGTGGTGGCGCATACACCTGTAGTCTCAGCTACTCAGGGGGCAGAGGTGAAATCCCTGGAGCCCAAGGGGTCGAGGCTTCAGTGAGCCATGATTATACCACTGAACTCCAGCCTGAGCAACGCAGAGAAACCCTGTCTCAAAATCAGTCAATTGATCAATCGTGTGAAGTATAATAAAGAGGTTCCAGATGCCTGATCCTTCAGGCCCACTATTCAGTGGGGATCAGCAGATTCCTAGAGGAAGTGATACTTCTGCTGAGCTCTGAGGGATGAGCAGAAAGGACTAGGCACACAGTGGAGCGAAAGCCGTTCTAGGCAGAGAGAGGCACGTAGGAGGGTCCTGAGATAAGATCATTCACAGTGTATTCGTTCCCAGGGGCGCACTCTGCAAGAGTCACAGGATTAGCCTAGGAAAGACCAGGCTTTAAAATAAGGAGCTCCCAGGCACAGAGATTCTTGATTCTCAAATGTTGCAACCTGTGGCCATTCCTAGTGCTTCAGGATGGCTGCTTCCCCACACGGAGCTTCCTCCTTGTGAAAGGAAGAAGAAGGCCAGGTGCAGTGGCTCATGTCTGTAACCCCAGCACTTTGGGAGCCTGAGACAGGAGGATCACTTCAGGTCAGGAGTTCAAGACCAGTCTGGGCAACATGGTGAAACCCCATCTCTACTAAAAATACAAAAATTAGCCAGGCGTGGTGGAGGGCACCAGTAATCCCAGCTACTTGGGAGGCTGAGGCGGGAGAATCGCTTGAACCCAGGAGGTGCAGATTCCACACTGCACATTGCATCCTGAGCAACAGAGTGAGACTCTGTCTCTCGAAAAAAAAAAAAAAAAAGGAAAAAGAAGGAAGGAAAGGGAAGAAGGAAAACAGAGAGGGCATGAGGGAAAGAGATGAGAGGAAGAAAGGAATTTCCAAAGCAATGCTCTGGGACAAGGCTTTGGGATTTTCTTACCATCCCTTTAAGGGAACTGAAGGCCAGAACCCAAGAGAGAGACATTAGTTCCAGGTCTTAGACCCAGCAAGGGACAGGGTTACTACTGTTCTGGTTACTGAAGGCTCCTGTGTGCTGCATTCCCCAGCCTGTGGAGCTAGTGGGGGTTGGAGCTTCACAGGGTCACCTTCCTAACTTCCCCTTTATGCTGTCCTGAACCTGGTTCAGAACTCATTCTGTCGGGAACCTCAGTGACCACATGACCCAGCTGCCCCCAGTGGGTGGCTGTCTCAGACCCCAGGCACTAAACACTCCTTGCAGGACTCACTTAATACGACATAAAGAGAAGAAACTGCAGCAGCATTGTCACTAGAGCGAATGGCAAATTCTCATAGCTAGATAATGCAGAAATAAAGTGCATTTGTAACAGGCAACAAAAGGATTATCCCCCACTCATTTCAAAGCACCCTTCATCCCACTCAGGGATTACATTTCTCTTTACTTATCTTGCAAGTAGTTTTTTTTTTAATTCTTGTTTTCCCTGAAGAGCACATGTATAGCTTATAGCAAATAAAAAGCTCGACCTTCTAAAGGCAAGGCCTTCATTAATCAGAGAGAAGTCATTCTTCAGGACTCTGTGAGTTCTCTAATCCACTGCTAAGCAATTGGATACCTAAGAAACTAACCCTATACTGTCCAAGACAGAACTCTGCTAGTCTGCAAGGAAGGACATGGTCCATGAGCGCATTCACGAGAGTAGCATCTCCCAGCAAACCTGAGCAGGTCAGGGGCTTCTCTGACTCCTGTCCACGTTTGACCTTGGTCTCTAAGATGCTCTTCATGGCCCTCCTGTATGTCCTCTCGAGGTGCCCATGCCCTTTCCAGAGCTACAGACAGGCATGCTGTCATCAGACTTCTGATCTTTACTCTGAATGAGAAAAACATCACAATCTGAGAAGCAGGAGAGCTGAGGGTATCCTAGTGAATGGAATGATGACGCAAATATCTTAGAAAGCTGTGTAGAGAATGTGGGACCTGTCCATGGGCTTCAATGCCCACCACACAGTGCATGGGAGACTGAGGGGGATGGCTGGGACTTTAATTCTTTTGAGGGGCGTTGCTCTGCTCAGACACTCAGGTGAGGGGTTCCATGGCCACAGCAATCTCTCTGGCAGCCTCTGACATGTGGGGATTCATTTTCACCACGTGTTCCAACTCTAGAACTATGTAACTGCTCAGGTCTTACCCAAGCGTGTGTTCTCCTCTTTCATAGCTTCCACTCTTACCCCCAATCACATGTCATCATGTGCTCCACACACAGTGGGGATCTTCGCAGGCATTGCCATTTCTTTTGCTTGATATTTCTGGCTCCTTTCTTTTGTTACTCTAAGACTTTGCAGCATCAAAAGAGTCTAAGAAAAGGCCAGGGAAAGAGCAGACCTTCCAAGACCAAGATTCCCTAGTGGGCAGCCTTGGCCTCTCTTTTCCCTGCTCTTCCTCCTATCCACGTTACTAAAATAAGAAAGCTCATCTCACGAATATGGGCCACAAACAACTCCACAACTAAAGCAAACCCTTCTGGTCACCCTGGGTCAGAGGAGCACACGTGGTCCCATGGGGAAGGGCAGCCATTTGACCCCACGACATCAGGTTGGCGGCAGAACCTGCTGAGTGTTTTCCCAGGCTAGTGGAGCATCTCATGAGGAGGAGATGAGTCCTGGAATGTGGGGGGAGATGACACAGTTTAGGACAGGCTTCCCTTTAAAGTATTTAACTTTATGGAAAATGGAAAACCTTCCCCATGCATTCTCTTATTTTGGGGGAAAAATGAATGGGCAATTCAACTGTACCTCAGAACAGTCCATCATGAACTTGGACCTTTGTCACTCACCTGTCAACCCCACCTAACCCCACCCCCAAAAGGGGAAGAACATGAAACCAGCTCCCAGAGGGTTAAAGGCACAGCCTCTTCCTGTTTGTATATAACAGACCATTAGGGTATTTTTATTTCTCTTCTCTCCATATTGCACAATACCACATCAAAAATACATTTGCAGCAAAGCTTATTTTCTGAAGATAGATAATTTGGTTAAATCTCTTCCACTTTGATTTCATCTCCAGTTTCGGACGAGCAACAGTACAACACGCAGCAGCAAAGGCCCATTTTATTCTCATGAAAATGAATTTAATGACCCTCTGATATAAAATTGATCCTCTGATAAGATGGCACTTGTGGGTTACTTTGACAGAAGTGTTAAACTAAGTAAGTCTGCACATATCCACTGATGTATGGCACCCATCATTCTGCCTCTGCTTGGGAAGTGGGAGTGGGTGGGAGCTTGGACTGCCCACACTGGTCTAGCACTATTGTGTCACTGAATTCCTGCAGAATCTTAGCAGTCATTGTGTGGCCGGGAGCTCACATGGACTGGGAAGTTTGGACACAACTGCCTTGTAGAATCAAACATTTTATTTCGGGTATTCCCAGGTGGTGTTTGCCCTGGTTCCAGTCTCTGATGCCACAGTCGCCTAGCTCACGGACGGGTGGAAGTAAAGAGTTAGGATCAAAGTTATTAATAATGAGGACAATGAAACACTACTTTATGCCAATTAGGTTAGCAAGAATTAAAAACTGAAGAATACCAAGGACTGGGGAGCGGGTGGGGAAACTGGAACCACCGTGAACCAGTGTTGAAAATAAAAACTGGTCGGGTATTTTAGCATATTCCTGGCAGTACTTCATGGAATTGTGCATGCGTATACCCTAAGGCACAGAAGTCTTGTCTGGGGGTATGAATGCTAGGATTCTCACACAGTGGGAAATTAGAAGCAACCTAGAGATGCATCGAAACAGAATGGATAATGGAATTTAGTGAATGCAGCAATTAGAAATAATAAAGTGGCAGGTATCTAACAATACGAACTATTCCTAAAAGCAGTGTTAGGTGAAAGCAGAAACAGAATTATATCTGCAGCACAATGTCCTCTAGGTAAATTAAAATCATGCATATAGATAACACCCTGTACTTTACATATATTTTGAAGACTTTTATCAAACATAGAATAGTTACCTGTGGGTAAAGGAAGGGAAACAGAAGTGAGGACCAGAGATGAAGATGGAAAATATAAAAAAAGAGAGTTCTTAGATGGGTTATGATGTGCCGTAAGCTGAGAAATATGACTAAGTCAAGTCTTTGCAGCTTATATTCAATTTAAAAAATAGCACATAACTTAGAACACAAAATAAATGCCAACTTAAGTGGTGATTTTGATGGCTACAATCCAGGCCCCCTTTCCCAACTGTCCTCCAAACCTCCTTTATCCTCTTGATCATAGGGGGATGCTGTAAGATGAGACTGAAAAGCAGCAGGGGAGTGGTGGGGTGGGGGGGTCTCTTGCACTCCTGAGGTCTCTTTGACTATAGGTAATAAAGGCGAACAGAAGGTGGAAGGCCAGTCAGAGTCAATTACAAACTAACTGACTCACAAGGATGGGAAAAAACCCAGGAGATGCACTACGATCTTGTAAAAGGGAGATTATGTATATTTCTCATTCTCATTTGGGGAGTGCATTGACTTTTTGACTTGGGTATAATGATCACTTGGAGAGGCTGATCAAAACAGGAGCCTGCCTGAACGCTTTATAGCCTTTCACTCCTTGTAGACATGAAGATAGCTAAGAAAAAGTGAATGGAGGTCATCAAAGTCATTTCCACTTGTAAAATGTGACCCAGCAATTATTAAACACAAAATCTCTGATAATAGCAGTAAAAGAAAAGAAGTGTCACCTATCCTAACTGACAAAGGAAAAGAAGGAGGGAGCTGAAAGTCAGATGCAGAACACTGATTAGCTTCCTCTTCTTAGGATTAAAGTGGTGACCACTTTTCTCCTTCCATCTAACCAATTGGAAACAAAGACAAGGAAGGCAAAGCTTCTACAAATCTAGATCACCACTCAACCTTTGAAAGGCCGTTCCATTGTCCCCAATGGGCATATCTGACCGGTCAAATCAAGGACTGAGGTTCTGGAAACAGCTGTAGCAAAAGGTGCTATCAAGTGAAAGGGCTGAGCGGGAAGGTTGATTAAGCCCAGGCTGAGTAGGAAGGTTGATTAGCTAGAGCTAGTAAAACAGCTGCCCCTGAAGTTCTGTGACAACTGGGTATACCACGTAGTTTACAAGTAATCCCCCAACCTGGCCAAAAGTGTTGTCACTGAGGCCTAGTGGTTGAGTTTTTAGAACAGAAAAGTAAACAAGTGGAGACTCTGGAAGAGCTCCTAGACACAGAACATCTTCTTAGAGCTTTCCTAGTGCTCAAATCTTCTACAAAGCCAAAACCACTCTTTAGTTCAGCAAATTTGTGATGAGGGGAAGTAACAAATAATCATATTAATTGCATGGCAGTGGTTGTTTTATAAAAGGAATAGCTAACTGATGGGTCACTTTCTCTGCTCTCCAAATCAATTGTTTTGCACAATGGAGACACACTGCTTGGGTCAGGAAGCTAAATGTGAGTGTGTCTGTTCCCATGTGTGTAAACACACAGCTCTCATGTGCCTAATTTATGGCAAGTCACCTACTACTAGAACATCAGCCCTTCAGTTTTGGATCACTTGCATTATTCAAACCAAAGACGCCTTCATCACCAATGATCAGAGGAAAAGTGATTCAGATGAGGTTTAGAACTACTCAGAGTCTTCCTTGAGTGCAAGCAGTTCCGGCTTGTGAGAAATTCAGAGAAGTCTAGAAATAGAAGTAACAAAAACAAAAAAGAAAGCCTGCATGTTTATTGATAACAACTTGACAGGAATGCATATTCATTCTCCAATTCCCTTTCCTTCTGCAAAGAGTTAAAGAGAAAAGTAATTAAACAATGATTTCTTTGTGAGTGCTGGACTTCTGAGGCCTGTTTTCTCTGTTGGAAAAAAAATAGATTTAAGATAATGGCCCTATTCTCCTCAGAATAAATTAAGCTCAGAGATAAAGAATTCCATTACTAATGCCTTTCAGCAAAGCCCAGGCATCTTTTAAAGTCAAACTTTAAAGTATAATGTGCCGTGATCTTGTTGAAATCTTTCCTGTAATGATATTTAAGTGATGGGCAAGGGTATCAATGGTTCAGGCAAAGTATTGATTGTATATCTTCAGGGCTGTTGAGCTCTTTCAGAGTATTCTGTTTGAGGGAATGCATTGCACTTATTTAAAGACATTTTCAAAACAATTGCAAGTTAACTCGAGTAACTGATTTTTTGTATGTAAAACTGTAAGATAAAAGGATAAGTTGGAAGGGGAGGATAGAAAGATAGGAACCTGAAGGATACTCAAGTTAGAAATCAATGACAAAGACCAACAGTAAGTGGATCACGAGGTCAGGAGTTCAAGATCAGCCTGACCAACATGGTGAAACCTCATCTCTACTGAAAATACAAAAATTAACTGGGCATGGTGGCACACACCTGTAACCCCAGCTACTCAGGAGGCTGAGACAGGAGAATCGCTTGAACCTGGGAGGCAGAGGTTGCAGCGAGCTGCAATCGTGCCATTGCATTCCAGCCTGGGTGGCAGAGTGAGACTCAGTCTCAAAAAAAAAAAAAAACTCTGGGATATTGGCTATAACCAGCACAGCACATAGTATCTGCTTCAAGTTAATGATTCTTTTAGGTGTTTAGCTCTCACCATTTTTCTTTTCTGTTGAAGTATTGACAAAGGACTCATCTTCACCCTTGTGGTAAGAAGTTGTCCCTTCTTCCTTGGGGAGCAGGGGGTTTCTTGGAGAGGAGATATTTAGTTGCTAGTCTGGAAAATCTGCAGAGTTTCAGCAAATTCAGCTCCATTCTCTCCAGAAGAGAATGTGAAGAATCAGAGGGAGCACAGGAACAATTCAGTGAGCAACAATGGAGGATACTGTCTGCAGAAAGCATGGGTGATGGCTTGGGACTATGGTGGTCCTGTGGGAACCTCTTGGTGGTGCTGAAAGCTCTTGACAACCCATCCAATCACCTGAATCATTATCCTATTTAGGTCACAACTTGGATGTCTAAAGCCATCATATATGATGTCCACATACAAATGATGATCCCTTGAACATGGGTCTGTAATTCCCATTCATCTCTCCTGCATGACTGTATGTGTTTTAAGGATGGAGTTTGAAAATCGTCCCTTCCTCACTTGATAGCCTGAATAATATTCATGCCTCTGGAGGGCAAACTCCTTCAAAAACTGGTTTTCCTCCTCGAAACAAAGAAACAACCAATGAGTTTTCCTAGAACTAATGCCATCCTAGAGTTCATAGCCAAAGTGACACCAGTTGTTTGCCAGGTGGCTTCAGGCACACCCCAACTGCAGCATGGAATGTCTCAAGGGTCATAGAGCTGGGACCTGCCTCTCCACTCTTCTCTTATGCAGGAGAATGACTAACATCCCCCAGGTGTTAGTTGGATTCTGCACTTGGATTCTGCAAAGACCATCCTGGCTCCCGGGCGTCAGCTTTCAGTTGGAAGGAGCTATGGAGCGTTGTTCCAGTGGTCTCATCATCCTGGAGCATGCACAGGGCTTTGGGGCTACTTGGCCTAATAGCTGGTCCACCAAAGGTGCTGTCATTGATGCCGGCAAGGAAATACCCACTGTGGGGAGGGCTCTAGATATCCTACAAAAGAAATCCAGTTCCTGGTGAGGTGGCACACACTTTTGTGTCTTTGTTATAGAGGAAGAGGATCCCATTGCTTAACATTTCTGGCTTACACTTATTCTGATTCTTTGGATTGAATTAATCTATTTGAAATATGTGCATGCACACACCTATATGCACATATTTATGGGATATATAGTTGCTTATGACTTTAAAATGTATATTTCTTATGAAACTAGGTTACAGTTTTATAGAAGGGAATGTGAAAGAATGCACTCATAAGTATATCCCCCTTAACAAACATTTGTTTGGTTCTTGCTGTGTATCAGGCAAGGCGCTAATCCCTGTGGATACAGAGAAGTGTGCAGCAAAGTGCCTCTCATCTGGAGTCCGCAGTCTATTGAGGTAGATGAATGAGAAAACCTACAAAGTATGTTAGGAAGCGGACAGGATGCTGGGCAAACACTGGAACACAGCTCCTTTCCAACATTCTGGATGGAAAAACCTAGTTCTTACAGGACTATAATCAAGGAAGAGATGCAATTTTGTATTCTGTTTTCCTCCTACTTGTGTTTTAATCACATTTCCTTCTGAGGCTACATGGTTGCACCCTCATCTCTCAGGAAGGCTTTTCTTTAAATAAACAGAGATCCGGATAGCAAAATGCTACCATCCAATGTCTTTGCCTATATTTATTTCATTACTTCATCTGAATAATACTTTTTTTTTTTAAAAAAAAGGAAGCCCAGGGTCCTATGACCTTGTAAATAAGCAAAAAATTGTATCATTTGCTCAGTGGCATATTGTACCTCTGCCTATTGTTTTCTTACTTGTCTAATTATTTAAAAAAGAATAGCTGTGGTAAAGCACTCTCTCGTCGGCAAATATGCTTTTGATTTAAGAAATTATTATAGAAAAATGCTGGAAGCCTTGTAGTCATCTTTGCTATATTTAGAGGGAAAATAATGTCCCTCTGCAATTACCATTTGGCATAAAGTTTAGGCATTCACATTTTTCTTTTCTTTTTTTTTAAACTAATTTTTTCTTCTTTTTCTCTGGGTTAACAACGCAGGGATCACAGTTGCACAATTATTAAAAAGAGGCCACTTAAATTCAACCCTCCATGGATACAGTGTCTGTGGCAATGTTTAATTAGAGATTAAAATTGAGGAATTGAATAATTGAGGTTGCTAATGAATTTGAAAACTCAGCAAAGCAAGGAGAGCTGAGCGTTTTTCTGACTTAGCTTTTCTTTCTCTAACCCTTTTCTCATTTCCTATATTATCACATTTCTGGCCTTGACTGCTGAGTTTATTACTACCCATAACCCTGGCCTAAGTGGAAACAAAAAAGGTGTAACCTCCTTGCTGAGCTCCTGGAGACATTTGGTCTATTGGATTTATGACATGTTCAGAAGCTTGCAATTGCAGGAGGCTGACAATGATGAAAATGAGATATGTTGGGCCACCAATGCTTTCTGTAATCACCTTAATAGGTCAACATAACAATGGATGTTGCTGGTGGAAAAAATAAGAGGAAGGTTCTAAATCAAAGAATATTTAATGTATGAGAAGTTCTGTTGCTATCCCCTCTAGGGAGACTGGATTATTTGGGTACCTTGCTTGGTAGGCTTGCATTAGCTTCAGGTGCTCAACAATGAAAGTAATCCCTTGGTTCAACCTGGAACAGAACCAACTCTTTACAAGGTGACCCTATAATAGCTATCCCCTTGGTAGATAGCACATCTCAACTCTGGCCTGGAGGTAATTCTCAAGCAGGGATTTCTGCATTGGGAGGAGGCCAGATTACAAGACCCTGAAGGTCCTTTCCAACTCTAAATTGCTATGATTTTATGAAGATGGCATAGAGCAAACTGCCCCACTCTAAGAGGACCGTCCCCTTTGAAGCCTCCTTTTAGCACACAGGTAAAGTTTTCAGGACTATTTTTATCATTTGGACACTGAACTTCAGATGATATATTCCAAGTTTCATTTAGCACAACATATAGATGGTTTAAATCAACATTCAAGGTAAATGTCTGTATTTTATGGCCCGAAGCCCCCAAACTCATGATTATTTGCTATTTTGCTGTTGCTGGTTAAATTGGGTCTTGCGGTTTACTGCATCTCCGACTCCAATAAGACTGATCACCGGTGGGGACAGCGCAACTGATCAAAGGAAACTGCTCCAAAGCCATGTTAACATAGCAGATATTTGGTCACAAAATCTTGTATGAATTAGAAGTCGTTCCTAATAACATTTCCTTAAAACTTCTTAGCCACACTTCTTAGCTCAGCTGCTGATGGCTTCCTACTAATGACTTTAAATATATGTTTTTGACAGCAGGAAAAGAAATCATCTGTCTTACAAGGCTGCTCTCACTTATATCAAGAACAATCTGTCTCCTGCTACAGTTTAGCACAGCTATAGCTTGGGGGTAGAGGGTCAAAGGAGGAACTATGCATAATGTACACATTTAATCTTGTCTCTTCTATTTTTATCCAATGTTCACTCAATATTTGTAGCATTCACTTTGTGTCTGTAAACATCAATGCTATTCCTCAGAGATATTAAGACCCCAGAGAAGAGAAACTGTAAAAATGTTCTTTGATGGTATCTAGGACAATTCCAAGTATAGCTAAGTATATAATAAATAGTTGACTATCCATGATGGGGCTGCTGCTGCTGCTGATGACGATACAGAAATAGTGGGTAATGAAAATTCATCTTCAGATGGGTATTTGTGGCAATGCTTCAGAGGGGATAGAAGTTTCAAGAGACTGGGTCATTCTCTGGTTTGGCAAAAAGGGCAATATGATGGTTGGTGTCTATGAAGACAGCTGTGTGTCATCAACAGAAGGTTCTGATACTGCACAACTCAGCTTGTAGAGGAGGAACAGGGCTTGATTCCACAGCTTCTCTACTTGAAGGCAGGGCTTGGCTTACTTCCAATAAATTACCTTCCATGGCAAGCGGAGGGTGGGTGATATTTCTTAGTGAAGGAGATGCTTCCACAGGGGGCTGCAAGCTGAGGGGCTGCACCAGGTATACAGACTTCCTGGGAGTTGATGGGAAACTTCTAACCTTCAACTGCCTTGTTTTCTCATTTACATGATGCTATCATGGGGTAAAGAGCCCTAAATAATTGCAATGCATCAACGTGGCAGAGGGCTGCACGTTAGGTAGGCCTTTCCATAATGTCTTTCTCATTAAGATTCTAAGCCCATAAGGCAATTCGTGGCATTACTGTTCATTGCTCAGGGGTCAGAGGATGGGGAGAGGGATCTTTCTTTTTAGGCCTTATCGAACCTGTCCCGCTTGTGACCCGCAAGAGCATTGCAAGCCCCATCCTGCACAGTGGCTTGGTGTGGATTCAATGTGCTAAATGGCATCTCTCCATTCTCGAATCTGTCTGGCCGTGAAGCCTGAACAGAACACATCACACTTACCTGGGTGAGATGGAATTATTGTGTAGCGCCACAGCCTGACAACACAGAGCCCTATCTACCGCTGCCAATCTGGGCGGATGGCTAACAAGCACACTGGGGAGAGCCTCCAGTGGGGACATGACTCCCCCAAAGCGCTTCAGGGGTTACTTTGTCCACACCCAGCCATGTAAAATTCCTGGTGCAGCAGAGCTAAGTGAGGATGCATGGAGGAGATGAAACAGGCTGACAGGCAGAGCCATTCTATTTGGGGTTTGTCTACAAAATTGTCAGTTCAGGTCTCCAGGTCAAAAATCATTTTATCTGTTGAAGCAGATGCTTTGTAGAACAAAATGCCAGGCTGACTTCAAGGCCGGGAGGTGTGCAGAGCCCCAGGCTCCGATCACACTGCAGCAGGCTCCAGCCCATCCTGCCCCTCCCTGAATTCCCTCACTCAGAGATAGGCTCTCTTTTTCTCTCTGTACACTGCAGTTCCCTGGAAGACTCTCTGATGGCTCCCTTTCTGCGGGCTGACTGCTCAAGAAGCAAGACGTGGCTCCCAGTCTTGGAAATCCAAACCTCACGCCTTGTGTGACTGCAGAGCCACTTTTCATTGTTTGCTTTCTTAAAGTGAAGCATTAAAAGGTAGGGAGGTGTTGGGAGAACTGGAATGATCAATCTTATCAAGAGAGGAAACTGAGGCTTAGGGCACGGGAGTACTAGCAGCAAGGTTACTCCCACAGAGACATGTTACAGCCCCTACCAGATGGCAAGAACCTTGAACCTTATTTTATTGCTGCCTCTGCCCAGTAACTTTAATCTCCCTCCAGCAGAGAAGTGGAGAGGAACCCCCCTGCCATGAAAAACAGCGTTGTTTTTTGTTTGTTTGTTTGTTTTTGCTTCAGATCTCATTTCCTTTCATTGTTTTTTAGCATGTATGGGAACATTATATTCACCAAGGATCAGGACTAGCATTAAACAGAGAAGATGTGAACCACACGCATTATAAGACAAATTAGATCCTGAAAGTCTGCACTGCACTCGGATCCCCAGTGCCTCCTCTATAGCCCACGGTGCAAGGCTGCCTGTGGCTTCTTCCTGGGACATCTGTTCTGCCTCCTGAATGGATGGCTTTGCCTTTCTGAAGTCCACAAAGGGAAGCCAGAATGGCTTGGCTGAACCCTACATTTTCTTTTTCTGTGTAATTCTATTTGATGAAGAAAAAGCATGAAGAAAGATTCATTGTTTAGATATCGAAAGAGAGGAGGGAAGCAGGCCTAGGAAGGAATCCTTAGTTTCCTTTTGTTATACAAGGACACTGCTCTCATGCATGCTAACCCATTCCTCATGGGGCCCACCACACCATAAATGAATCGAGCAGCAAAGGGTCCTACTAGTACCACTGTCAGAATATCTAAATTTTGAATTAAAACTTGGTTGAAATACGAAACTACCTACCTTCCATTTGAAGTGTCCTTTGAACTCTTTCCCTAGACCCCCACTGATTGAATAAGGTGAGTGAACCTGAGCTCCAGGCGTCTCCCAAGTCCACTGTGAAGATGCCCTGAACACGAGGTGGAACCTAGGCGAGGGAGGGGTCTGTATTTTATCAGATCATGATCTGTGTCAAATATAGTTATGAGTATTTTCATCAAAGAATATCATAGTTTCCCCCACACTTTGTGATGGCTGCGATAGAGAGGAAATTGAAAGGCAGGGTCATTTCCAATGGCACACAACACAGTGAGCTGTAAGAAAAAGATGTCTTGTAGACGCCAGGCCAGGCAAAGAGAGTTTTGCTGGAAGGACAAGTTGAAAAGCATAAGAGAACTTTGGCAACCACATTTTTAAAAAAGTATTGGAGCTCCTCTACCATTTGCTCAAAAAGCGTTTTGAGCACCAACTATAGCAAGGCTTGGAGCTAAAGTCTAGAGCTATAAAAATCAAGGCATCTTTTCCCTTAGTCTAATGGGATAGACAGGCCTTGAGGACAGGAAATGAGACTGAAGTGACAAGATGGACACGAAGCCAGCAGGACAGGGCCCCTGCTGCCCTCTGGCTCATTTTGCTCCAACCACACTAAACTTTTGAGACCCCTTTCCTCCGGAGGGTCTTGGCATCTGCTCACCCTCTCCCTGGAATGCTCTTCCCCTGGGATCTGCGTGACTCGCTCCTCACTTTCTCCAGATCTTTACTCATACATCACCTTTTCAACAAAGGCTTTCTTGACCACCTCCTGTGATGTCACACCGCCACCCACAAGACACCCCCCAAATTCTTTGCTGCTTTCTTTTCCTCCATAGCCTTTATCAGTACCTAACATATAAATCTGTTACTTATGTTGTTTATGATCCTGCCACCTCCCATCAGAATGTAAGTTCTATGAAGGCAAATATCTGTTTTGTTTACTGCCGTATTTTCAGTGCCTAGGCACATAATAGACACTTGATAAATATTTATTAAATACATAAATCTAGGTGGGCATTCCAGTTGGTTGTTTGACATTCACGGACGCCAAGACTAAGAGATCTTTATGATCATTTCATCCAACCAAAGCAGGGACTTTGAAGCAGGACTGCTTCTGTTCAGAACTGGCCTCCATCTCTTACCAGCTGTGTGACCTTGGGCAAGTCACTTTAACCTCTCTGTGCTCCGGTTTTCTCATATACAATGTGGGGACAATAATAGTGACTTCTTCACAGGGTTGTTGTAAAGATTAATTGTAATTATGATATAAAATACCTGGAACAGGGCAAGGCATTGGGTAAATGTTCCAGAAACATTGGCTATTACTGTTAGAAGGTCACAAAAGATAAGTGATTTGCTCAAAATCACAAATTCTTTCATTTAACAAATATTAAAGGGCTTCCTATACACCAGAAACTGGGGATTCTGCAACAGATTAAATATAATAGTTTCTGCTTTTATGGGACCTATAGTCTAGGTAGAAAGATAAATGTTGAACAAAGACTCAGGCAAATATATGCAGTCATCCCTCGCTATTCAAGGAGGACTGGTTCCTGGATCCTCTTGGGTATCACAATCTGTGGACACTCGAGTCCCTGATATAAAGTGGTGTAGTATTTGCATATAACCTAAGCACATCCTCCCGTACACTTTAAATATCTAGATTACTTATAATACATAATAAAAGTATGTGCTATGTAAATAGTTATTTAAATTTGTTATATTATTTAAAGTTGTTATGTTAAATTTGTGTTACGTTTTATTGTTGATTTTTATTTTTCATATATTATCTATTCACAGTTTGTTGAATCAACTCTGAAGGTGCAGAACCCAGGCGACACAGGGGGCCAACTGTAATTGCAATCTGAATGACCACCGTGAAGACATAGGTCACCATGACCATGAAGTGTGGGAGACCTAATTTCTCTTCTCAGGCAGGGAAGGAATGGGGTTGGAGAGGGAGGAGTTCATGGGAGGTGTGGCACTAAAACTCAGCCTCCAGCCTGGGACTCTACGTTATAAGTGTGTGGTCCTTGGATCAAGTGTGGACGTCTTCACTAGCCTGAGAGTTCCTCAAGGCAAGAGAGCAAGGACTCATTGCGCTCATCCTTGCACATCTGTAGCTGCACCTCAGGCAAGGTGTCCAGCTTCCAGGGTATCCACAGAGCGAGAGCCATGCCTGTTGCTTCAGTGCATGCTAAGCACCAACTCTCAGGGCATGGCTCTGAGGATGGGAGAGTATTCTGAGTTGAGATATATACCCCCCACGCCAGGCGCGGTGGCTCAAGCCTG
Source organism: Colobus angolensis palliatus (assembly GCF_000951035.1). Taxonomy (NCBI): domain Eukaryota; kingdom Metazoa; phylum Chordata; class Mammalia; order Primates; family Cercopithecidae; genus Colobus; species Colobus angolensis. Next base: position 2,542,589 of record NW_012114455.1, read on the forward strand.
TAATCCCAGCACTTTGGGAGGCCGAGACGGGTGGATCACGAGGTCAGGAGATCGAGACCATCCTGGCTAACACGGTGAAACCCCGTCTCTACTAAAAGAAATACAAAAAACTAGCTGGGCGAGGTGGTGGGCGCCTGTAGTCCCAGCTACTCGGGAGGCTGAGGCAGGAGAATGGCGTAAACCTGGGAGGCGGAGCTTGCAGTGAGCCGAGATCCGGCCACTGCACTCCAGCCTGGGCGACAGAGCGAGACTCTGTCTCAAAAAAAAAAAAAAAAAAAGAGAGAGATTACCCCCCACAATACACCCCATGGGTAATTAACAACCGAGAAAGGGCTCTGCTGAATGGAGTCACAACAGCACCTGTCTCTGGTGTCCTCCACCCGTTCAGCAGGCCAGGAGTCTCTTGGGAAGCCTATCAGAGAAGAGAGAAATGTCCTTTTCTCTCCACAATCCCAGGAGAGGCAGGATCTTGACCTCAGAGATGAGCTTTTGCCATCATTGTCTCAGTGTTCATGAAAACAGTTGTGTGTGAGGCTGAAGCACCACCATTATAAAAAACTTGGTTAAAATATGGATTAATCCCTGGGAGGGTGTTATGCAAGATTCAGATATATGGTCTGTGATATGGATAGGATATATTTTTTTATTGCAATAATAAGTTTCTCAACTCCTAATGGACCCTGTATTAACTGAAGATGACAGGGAGCGAGGGATGGAAAGCGGGCAATTTGTTAAGGTTGCAGAGCAGCAGTTCCAGGGTTGTAAAAGATAAAACATTTCAGAGTCATTAAAATCAGCCTAAATTGTCTATCTGAAATCAAAGCAACAAACCCAACTTGGCCCTGAGTCTATCACCAGCTATTTTTTTCTTTACAGTGTTTTAATTCTCTTGGACTGAGACACACAGTTCAATCTTCTACTCCCAGAAGGACCAGAGCTTTGAAAAGACTGATCTCTGGACTTCCTGAAGGAGGTGGATTTTGAGTGCTCAAGCAGTGAAAGGGAGGCAGCCTTTGATGGATACACAGTCCTTTATAGAAAGGCTATCACATGCAAGAAGAGGCAGCCAAGGTACAGTGAGCTGGCTGGAGAGAAGGGATCACTGGGGGCAGTCTTAAGGCCTTTTTGGGGTTGGGGCCTAATAGGTAGAAAAGATCTTGAAGCCTCCGATCCGGACTTTGTAGTTGTCTGTATGAGCCAAGAGGAGCATAATGAGGATTTGAGGACTATGGTCACTCATGAGTTAGTGGGTAGTTCCAGTGAAGAGTCTGGCTACTATTTGCTAAGACCTTACTAAGGCCCAGGCTCCATGTTGAGGGATTTTCATAAACTATCTTATTAAATTCTTACAAGAATCCCATGAGGTAAATAATAGTATCCGCATCACATGGATGAGGAAATCGTGCAAGTTTCTCCACCCCTTTAAGACTCCACGTCACATAACCAATAAGGTAGCTGGACTAGGGTTCAAACACCAACAAACTAACCTACACGATTGGGAGATGCCCCTCTTTATTCTGACAGAATGCAGTAAACTCCCACATGTCAGGCTCCATTCACCTGCTAGGGGCAACATTTCTGATGGCAGGGACTGCCAAGTATCCTTGCTGTCAGCTGATGTCAGCAGCAGGAAGGCCCAGCAGTGATGCTGGACTAGACCCCTGGGCTTAGCAGTGAGCAAGACTGAAAGACAGATGTTCTCATTGCCGGGGGAAGGAAAGGTGGGCTTTATAACACCCTCTGCACCTGCCCTCGGCCAAGGGACTCTTTCTGCATTTTATCTTCTGTGGAGGAGAAAGTCACCGTGAACAGAAAGGGTTGGCATGGAAGGGAGTGGGAGGGAAGCAAGCAGCAGCCCCAAGCTTCAAGGGATGACACAGAGAGAAAGAGAGGGTGGTGCTGGTGATGACAATGATGACTGCATATTTCTAGACATGGCCTCTCCAAGTAGGAGACATGGGCAGAAAGGAGGCCAGCAAATGAAAAGCAGCCATCATGCTGAGACTCTTCTTTGAAAATGGCATTGTTTTCAAACTTAGAGAACAGTTTCCCGCCCTGAATAAAACACTGACATTTATCTAATTAAAAAACCTAATGGAGATTTTGCAGACAGAGGGAAGCCGCCAGTGCATCTGCTGGTGAAGTCTCCATATGGCCCAATTCAATGTGTACTCTGCTGCAGAGATAGAGCAGCACTCTAGATTCGAAGCTGCCCAGCCATTAAATTACCTTCACGGCCTCACTGGCCATGGACCAACAAGGCAGGAAAGCTCTGCCCAGATTTCTGCTGTGCCCCTCCTCTCTCCCTGCATCAGTAATGATCTGACCTGTGGACCACCACTCAGGAAGTGTTAGCGGCAGGAGGTTATGGGAGAGAGGAGGACAGTCAGGAAGGACTTTCCTCTTCTGGGCCCCAGCGGATGGTGGGATGTGTCCATAAGAACAGCATCTGGGACGACTCAGTAGAGACTGGGAAGGAAGCCCTGCAGAGAAGCTGCCAGCCCACATACTCATGGAGAGGCCCAAATCGTCCTTCAGACCCTTGGCAGTCTGGAAGCCTAGATGACGTGAATCAAGCCTCTGGCAAGGACAGCGCAGTGACCAATCTTCTTTTCAGAAGGACAAGGTGGGATGAAAGCACAAGCCATCATCAGCATGGCCACCTCCCTGGAGACGTGCAGATACCCTACACCTTCAAGCAAGCTAAACTGGCCCAGAGTGGCTCTGAGGACCTGCAGGTGCTGCCCACATGTGCCCTGGGCTGGTCCTCCCTCAGCTCCTGCTCCTGTCTTCACCTCCTTGGGCCATGCCTCTCACCTTTCATGGTAATTCTTCACTTCTCTCCACACTAATTACCCCTTTCCATCTCACATTCCTCCAGCTGGTTCAGCACTTCCGATGACTCCAGTCCTAAGCACCACTCATAGTAGGCATCAACCAAGAACACATTGCACTCACCTACAAAACAAGCAACCCACCATGAGCTGTGAGATAGAAATAACTCATCTTATCTATTCATTTGGAATAAGATGAACAGGAGAAGGGAGAAGAGCTTCACCTTCCTTCAAGAGGCCCTGCTGGGTAGCAATGGGGCTCCTACCCCTGCTGTTCATTATGTTTCTGGGGTCTTTGTTTCAAATGTGAGGCACAACAGAGCATCCTGCTGTATCAGCCTAATTACCAGCCTCTCCCTCCATTCCTGCCGGCATGGCAGGTGAAGCACAGTCGAAAGGAACTTGGCATGATAATGGAACCTACTGATGAACTTTCTTGACCACTACTGGCCATTCATGATCATAATTACCAATGACGCTTTATCGTGATGACAGAGGAGGGCATGCAGAGTGGTGATACCTGGGGTGCACCCATCAGTCTAAGTTCAAGAGAGGAAATGTCTTAAGGAACCACCCGGTCCCTTGAAGAGACTCAGCTGAGTACATGTAGTTACCAAAAGTGGCTGTTAGGCAGGTGAAATGTACAATGTTCCTCTGGCCTTAACTACCCAAAGATTAGAATGCTGTTGTTCTACAACACCTGGAGCTGAGGCTGGACAGCTGAGCACACATCACCCGTCTTTCAGATAGTTCATGAGATAGTTCGGGTCAATAGTGATTACAGGTGACACAGCGTTTTCCAAACATGGTTGGCGAAGGAGGTCACTCCCCAAAATCCATTTCATTTCTCTCCCATTGAATAGTGGCAGTATTATTTAGGGAAATGACCAGCTCACTGGATGAGTCAATTGTTCTCAGGGCTATTTAACCTCCTCATCACTATGCAGTTCAGAATTGGGCTAGTGACCTTTTTTAGACTAATGAAATGCAAGAGAGGATTGCTGAAGGGTGTCTTACCAACTATCTCACTCTTAAGAGAGAGGATGGAAAGCCACGCGGTTTCTCCGACTGACTGTAAATGCAGAGTGTCTTGCCCAGCTTGCAGCTGGCAGCTATCTGATGGCCATGAAGGAGGCTGGCCTGGGAAAAAGGCAGTCCATGAAGAGGAAAGAGGTAAGACAAAGACAGAAAAGAGACCCGTTGCCTTCATCGAGCAGTACCTAACTCTGACCTTCTGGTTATGCTAGTCAACAAAATTCCTTAATGCTTTAGTCAACTGGAGTCAGTTTCTCTTATTAGAAGCCCAAAGAATGCTTTCCATAAGAAAAAGTGCCTCCTCTCAAGTCTGCTTTGAAAGAGACTACCATACACGAGCTGAGTGAAGAAGCTTCAAAGTGGCCTGGCAGAGCAGAGTGTGGGTGGAGTCTGGGGACCGCACAGCGGAGGAGGGGTCTATGTGGTTGACACCTCATCAGTGTGCTTCAGAGGAAGCTCATTGCTAGGCAGCACATCCGTCCAGACACATGAACAATAGATCACCCTCTGCACCTTGAGGGCAACAAGTCAGCAGCATTACGGTAGACTGTATTTTGTTTCCAACTATTTGCCAGGACAGCATCAATGTTTGCTTGGCTTTGTGACTTGCTCTGGCCAATGGAATATGAGTGAATGTGATGCCACATGTGAGCAGGTGCTTTGAATGCAAGCGTCTGATTTGGCTTGGCCAATTCTTGCCCTCTGTCATGAGAAAGGAATGTCTCAGATAGGTGCTATGCCTGTGGCCAGGGCCCTAAAAGGAAAGGGCACGTGGAGTAGCGTGACAGTTGACCCACAGCCCACTTGTGACATGAATGAGGGAAAAACATTTCCTGTGCTAGGTTACTGGGATTCTAACATAGAAGTGTATACAAAGCAATATTCTAATTCCTAGGACTGTAAGAGTGATTTGGAAGATAAAGAACGATGAGACATGGTTTCCATTCTCAAAGAATTTATAAACACAGTAAGCCCCAGAAAGAATTATAGAGAGTGCAGAATTCTAGAATACCTTGCCCACACAGATTGTGAGGACACTAGAATTCAGAGGAAAGGAGTATACTAGCTGGGATGGCCTACAAGAATGGGAGAATGGGTGAGCGCTGGACGGCAGTGGATAGAGTTAACAGCAGACAGGTGTCACAGCCTGAGCTGAAAATTCGCAGCTCATCTTGTCAGCTGGTCTCATGAAAGGAGGGGCATTGAGAATGCCTGGGTAGCATATACCACCTTTTCTTCTGTCTGCCAGAGGCAAAGATGCTGAGACTTTCAGTTTCATGTTTGAATGAAAATATCTTAGTGTACAAATTATCACTTTACAATTAATTATGCAGAGCAAGTAATACACATGAGACCTCAATATTATGACAGCTTGGAAATTTACCATTTTCGAACTTAACATGCAACAAGTCTTGCCAAATGTACGTTGAAAGTAGCACAAGATTAGACAATTAACATTTTAATTTTGTAGATTCACAGCACATCTGTGGGTCAGTGTAAACACCACAAACAACTTGGCAGATGATGTCAAGTTGACACCCCCCTAAGACTCTGACCTTAAAAACCAGCGCTCTTTAATTAGGCCTTTCCTTCCCCTTCTGCCTTTGGGGAGAAGAGATTGTTATGAAAAAAGATATGATTACACCATATTGGAGTTCACCAGGCATCTCAAATGGTTTAGGTTTGATAAAAAACAGCAGATTTCATTGCTGGAATCTTCCCTCCAGAATTTGTAAGCACCATGTGGATATCAAGGGGAATTTCATCAGAATGTTTCTGATTCCTTTACACTTAAATCATTAAAAGATTGTTGAGGGTTTTTGAAGTCCAATAACTCTCCTGAGCCATTCTTCCCTCCGCCCCCAGCATATTTTTCATTTCTTTTCATTAAAATTAGGAAATTGAATTTCAGGTCTGTATTTTTTTTTTAAGCCAGCTGCTTGTAAATAATGGTGGCTAAGGATTAAATCCTTAATTCTAAACATTCGTCCTGAGATCCATCAAGCTAATGAACATTTGTGTATCCTCATCGGGCCCAGATCTCAGACAGGAGAGACGCGGCCAACTGTGATTTGAGAAACCAACTCAGGCATCACAGGCTTCCCTTGCCTCTCTGTAGAATCCAGCTCTGTCCAAGTGAGACAGTATCATTGATTCACATGAAGAGGGTGGAACTGTAGTGTTGGAAGCTGAATGAGCACTAAAGTACCACTCATCCAACTCTCCTGCCCTCATCAGGCCAAGGCTCAGCTTTGTATTTTTTAAATCTCTTTGTAAGTTCTCTCCTGGTAGCTGATAACTGTTTTAGTCACATTGTAGTCAACCCATTCTTTGTTATTTCTGACATAAAGTGATCTTACCTTTAGGTAAGAGCATTTCACATCCTCTTATTCTCTTAACAGATCTGAACCTAATCTTGAAATGGGTCACATAACCATTTGCAAATGTAAAAAAAAATTCTTCACAAAGGTTCCAGTCTGGATATAGGCTTCGTGACAGCAGGGCCTAATCTGCTCTCTTCATGCAACTTCCCCCAGACATAGAACAGTCTCCAGCACATAGTAGATGGTGCATAATATGTGTTGAATGAATGAGTGAATAAAATTCTAATCATGTGTAAAACATATTCAACCTTTCACAGTGCTTCCACACCTAGTGATTAATAGCGTTCTAATGATACCCTGAATGAGTAGCAAAGATAGAGTGATCCTTAGATTATTTATAAAGCAGATGAGCCCAGATACGGAGTAACTTAAGATCTCATGGCCGGTCAGTGGTAAAACTGGAGTAGGTTTCAGATCACCTGATTCTCAGAATACGCTGTTTTCATATAGACCAGCGCTTCTGAAGGTTGAGTTAGGCATACATCAGAGTCACCAAAGGATTTATTAAAATACAAATTGCTGAGCCCCACTCTCAAAGTGTCACTTCAGTAGGCCTAGGGTGGGCCGCCAGAATCTGCATTTTTAACACGTACCCAGGTGATGTCAGTACTGCCGGCCCTGGGACCACACTGTGAGAACCACTCAGAAAGGCCATAGTTTATGAACTGCAAAATAAAGGAATATGAGAGAGAGAGAGAAAGACACTTCTTAACATCCTCCGAGACTATGTTTAGAGTATCAAACTCAACTGATCAGTACAAAAAGCCAGGCTGTGTGCTTTAACTACTGAAGCTTTTGCTATCCATTAAAAAGTAAACAAACAACAAACCTACTAATGTAGATCATGGGACAGGAAATTCCAACTTGGGGGTATTCTAACTTAGAATGAATGTTAGCTGGAGTCTTTCTGAGTATGAATTTGTGTTTCACAAAGAGATTTTGGAGCTGGATAAAGCATTAGTAATGTGGTCCAACCTTCTTATATATACACCTGCAGAAAGAAAAGGGTTAGAAGGGTGATGTGCCTAGTCCAGTGTCCCAGGCTCTCCTCATGCCTGATTCTTCAGCTGTAAGGCATAATCAATGGGGGGCAGGATGTCCCCCAGCTCGGTTCTCCTGCAGCAGTTTTTGCAGGGACGGTTGGTCACCCTACACATGTCAAATTCTTTTAACTTGTACACCAATGTTCATTGCAGCAGTATTTGTAATAACCAAAAAGTAGAAGCCACCCAAGTGTCTAACAGATGAGTGCAAACATAAAATATGATATAGTCATACAATGGAGTATTATTCAGCCATAAAAAGGAATAATGTTCTGATACATAGTATGATAAAGATTCACCTTGAAAATATTATGCTAAATCAAATCAATCAGACACAAAAGGACAGATATTGTACGATTCCACTTATAGGAAGTATTCAGAATAGGCAAATTCATACAAATAAAAAATAGATTAGAGGTTATCAGGGCTGAGAGGGAAGGAATTGAGACTTATTCCTTAATGGGTGCAGAATTTCTGTTTAGAGTGATGAAAAAGTTCTGGAAATAAATAGTGGTGATGGTTGCACAACATCGCCAATATAGTTAATGCCACTAAACCGCACACTTAAAAGTGGTTAAAATGTCACATTTCATGTTGTATATATTTGACCACAATAAAATTAAAAAAAAAAAAAACACAAGGAAAAACCTGCAAACAACAAAAAACTTTCCAAACCACTTAGCATCTCCACACCTATTCTGCCTCCCTTAGAGCACTGCTCAGTTGTAGGCTGTGTGGGCAGCAAGTAATGATCACCTGGTACTATCTGGTTTCCAGTACGAGGTGCTTCCACTCATACTAGAAACCATATACATATACCACAGACTAGAAACCACTCACACTAGAAGCCAATAGTGAGGTGGTTGCCACTCTTTCCACTGGCAACCAATACTTTTCTGCCACCCCACTCATTGTCTAACTTTAGGTATGAACTTCAGAATTGAGGTGGTGTTTCTGGAGAACAGGATGGTAAAAACAGAGTCATTTCCATTCCCTCCTCCACCCCAGTGGCACGCTCTGGAAACTGTTGAGCTCGATTTCACTTGGTGTGTGATGACACATCTTACAGTGACAGAGCAGAATTTAGATGCTGTGACTCATCTCTCCAAGCCGGGTTTCCATAAGACTCCGCACTGATTTCTGGCATGTTTCTTGCTGCCACACTGATCTCTGGCATGTTTCTTGCTGCCTGAGAAACTGTTTTTGTGCATTCTCAGAAATATGAGATGGGCCCATAATGATATGCACACCTCTCAGAGGGAAGACAGAGACTAACGGTATGGCAGTTGAAGGACACATGACTTGAGGGGGATGGATGTTACTGAGGAAAAAGAAATGTTCATTGTCTACTCGCTCATCATGATGCTTCTCTCCCATGTGCGTGTCCGGTTGGGCCTCAGTAACATCCCCAGATGCTGGGCAGATCCAGTGAATCATAAGTAAGCAAATACACATGATTTAATAGTAGAAGAGAAGACTTTGCCACACCACAGTACCTCCCCTTGCATTTATTTTGGCAATTTGGTGCCGAATATTCACAACAGTGCTTTAGACCTTCCAGGTAGTTTTAGTGTAAGGAGTGAAGTCTTTGTAAACTAAGCTGCTTGTTCTCTGACTGGGTGATAAGCAAGCTTGTGGTAGAGGGCAGTTACCGGATTGTAATTAACTAACTGAATTATTACGTTTTTGTATAAACATTCTTCACCATCATCCACTCATGACATAGGTTAGGTACATCTACACAGAGAACTAAAAGGATACATTCTCTGCCTCCTAGTAGTTTATAATCTTAGAAAGGGATGCAAATACATGGAAAGGCTATTCCATTCTTCATCCCTGTGCCATGGCAGACATTACTAATCAAGGATAGTGCCCCTTTTCAAAATCTTTTCCTGCATTGGATGCCAGGCAGTGATGGCTAATCAATTGCAGGGTGTGCAAGGCCTTCCTGCTGTCTGCATAGAATAAAGAATGGGGAACTAACGGCCAAGACTTTCCTATGACACCTGATGGGGAATGTATTGTTACACGTATTGTAACAATGTAACAATATTGCACAGACCCAAGGCAATATGGTTTTATAACATCATATGTTATAAAATATAATGTATTGTTACATCATATTATATTATTATATGTATTATATATGATATGTATGTATTATGTGTATTAATATTATATATAATATGATGTATTGCTACAGACCCAAGGAAATATGATTTTATAACATCAACTTAGGTTTTCATACCTTCCAAGTGATAAATACAAGCGTACATTGTAGAATTAAGGCTTAGTGCTTTTGTGGGTTTCGATCAGCCGGACTTCTCAGTGTGGATGCTCCCATGTTGTGGGTGAGATTGAGCGCTGCGGTAGGTGCAGCCATCACTAATGTCTTTGCCCCTAAGATAGGAGCATGCTGGGCCCCTTGGTTAAACACTGATCACAGCCACATACTCTCCTCACTTCCTCTTTTCTGTAGTTCCAGTTGAGTAATTAAAATCACTTCTGTTAAACTAGCGTGGTTGGCTCAATAAGCCAAGGGCAAGTTTACAGATCTGGAGGATGGAAACTACTTTCAACCTTGGTAATTCTGGCTGTGGTGAGGAATAACAATTAGAATAATTGATAACCAGGTCCTTGATGTCCAGTCACCATCCAAGGTCTGCAACACATCAGAGGCAAGCCCGATTCTCTGGCTGGAGTAGATAACAGAGCTGGCGTTGGGCTATTCTGGTTGCTTAACCTGCAGTGGCCAAGGACATGTTTCACTTTAGTGACGCCAGTTGTGCAGAAGCTTTTGAACTCACACAGTCAGTTGAGGTCCTTGTGGTCCGGGAGAGAAACCCTTTCCCTGATATGTGCATAAGCATAGGGCTAAATAGGTGTGCATGACTTTCAGATTACATGCAAAGAAGTTTTAGAGGTTAAGAGATCCAAAGAGGACAGATAGGATTTGCTGGAGCAGGCCTGGGGTAATACAGAATATTCTAGTAACAATAGTGTAATTGTACTTCTACAGAATTAAGAATAACAATATTGTTACAAAATAACAGTAGGATACTACTAAGCAGTAACAATGTTACTACTATCACTAATTGTGTGTCATTTACTGAACAATTACTACATACCTGATATGATGCTAAATGTGTTTATAATGATAGCATTTAATTTTATCATTTAATTATATCATATAATCTTCATATCAACCCCTTGAAGTCCTTGTCATTCTTCTTATTGTACAGATGAAAGCTTTCAAAGATGAAGTAATTTTCCCAAAGTCAAATGGACAGGGAGTGGCTTGGTTAAGAATCTGCCCCCAAAACTCATGCTCCTAACTACCATGTCTTATTGCCGTTGCACAATCTGATATGCTCTCCCACGGCTGACTCTATCTATAAACGCCTCTTTTGTTTATATCACCAAAAGATGCATCTTTAGATCCCAAGAGATCTATTGATTAGGCAAAGATAAATGCTCAGGACCATAATCATGCTCTCAAATCATTGAACCGAAGAACAAAAGGTGGAGTTAAATCTCGCTCAATGCGAAGATCCTCACTGCACTGTGGAATTTAGTCCATTTGATCTGGAGGTGAGATTCCAGTTAAAGAAATCTTCATGTGAAGAGATACTACTGCTGCTCACTTTTTCTTGCCAGGCAGTGTCAGTGCTCTGTTTGCCTAAAGGATACATTCAGACATTTTATTTTCTGCCCATAGTGTCCTATTTTTCCTGATCTTACTTGGCTATTTCTCAGGATGTGTTTTAAGACAGATATGTTCTTGGATCTCATTTTAACCTTCGTCTTCAGTCTCTCTACTTTCTCCCTGTCTTACAGACCCCTAGACAATCAGCTCAGACCCCACGGTCCATCACTTCAACCCTGTAGTTACATCCTTGTGCTAACATTGTACCTTCCTAGAAAACCCCGTGCCTGGGTCACTTTACAACTGGCCTTCTCTTTGCATGATTCCAGGATGCTGACAGCTGCTAGAAAAAATTATCTCAACCCTCGGACTGGCCCTCGTGTTGGTTAATGTTAGGTGTCAACTTGACTGAATTATGTGATACCCAGGTAGCTGGTAGAGCGTTATTTCTGCGTGTGTCTGTGTGAGTGTTTCAGGAAGAGACGGGCACTTGCATCTCTCTCACCCCCTATGGGCACAGACCACCAAATCAGCTAAGGGCCTGGATAGAACTGAAAGGCAGGGGAAGGGCACATTCTCTCCCTCTCTCCCCTGGAGGTGGGGCACCTTCTTCTCCTGCCCTTGGACATCAGCACTCTAGCTTCTCCAACCTATGGACCCTGGGGCTCACACCAGGGGCTCCCCCAGATCTCAGGCCTTCAGAGAGTTACACCATCGGCTTCCCTGTTTCTGATGCCCTTGGGCATGGACTGAGCCACATCGCTGGCTTTCCTGGGTCTCCAGCTTGCAGATGGTTTATTGTGGGACTTCTCAGCCTCCACAATTGTGTGAGCCAATTCCCCTGATAAACCCCTTCACCCCCTCTTGTATCTATCTATCTATCTATCTATCTATCTATCTATCTATCTATCTATCTATCTATCTATCTATCTATCTTCCTATCTTCTATCTTTCTATTATCTATCTATCTCTATCTTCATATCTATCTTC
>NW_012114455.1:2555013-2630038 GCF_000951035.1 Colobus angolensis palliatus
TCTTTCTTTCTTTCTTTCTTTCTTTCTTTCTTTCTTTCTTTCTTTCTTTTCTTTCTTTCGCTATCTCCATCTCTCATCTATTGGTTCTGTTCCTCCCGTGAACCCTGGCTAACGCAGCCCCGCTTGTCACATATGATCTCCCACCTCAAGTGGCCCCTCCATGCTGCCTCCAGTCCCTCTGTGCCTCTGTGGTCACAGCATCCATTCTCCATGAAGGCTGAATCAAACCTTCTCCACTTTACAAACTTTACTACTGCATCTCCTCACCCCCACTCTCAGTAGACAACTTCTTTCTGCTTCTTAGAGGAAACAGAAGCCGAAAGAGAAGTATTTTCTCTGTGTCCATCTTCAAATTCATCATCACGTACCTGATCTGTGCCCACCCTTCCACTTTCCCTGCCCTTACATGAGAAGCATGTAATGTTCCCTCCCACACAAGGTGAATCCTTCCATACTCCATTGGTGCTGCAGACCCCCTTCCCTTTCCTCCCATTTCTAGGGACCTTGTTCTGTCAAGTTTACCATCTCCCCTTCTTCTCAGTAGGGAAAGTCTCTAAATTATGTTCAGGTCTCTCCCACCCTAAAAACAAACAAAAAGCAGCAGAAGCAGCAGCAGCAGCAGCAACAACAACAACAACAACAACCTCCCTTCACTCCACTTTCCTCTGCAGCAACTGCCTTATTTTCTCTTATTCAATACCAAGTCCCTTGAAAGAGTTCCTTGCATTTCCCAGACTCATTTCTTACCCACTCTTCCCACAACCCACAGTGCTCTGGTGTCCAGGTCTACCCTCTTCCCAGACGGTTCTCTCTGAGGTTGCGAAGGGCCTCATCACTCTGAGTCCCTGTGGCCACCAGACAGTCTTTGCATTCCTCGAGTCAGTGCCCTTGCACCAAGCATTCATGCCCTGGCTCCCACGGCAGCATGCCCTCCTGGTTTTCCTCCTCCTTGTCTGGATGCTTCTGCTCAGCTTGCCTTATGGATCTTCTTCTTTTACCTACTTCTTCTTCTTTTTTTTTTTTTTTTTTAAAGACAGAGTCTTGCACTGTTGCCCAGGCTAGAGTGCAGTGGTACGATCTCAGCTCACTGCAATCTCTGTCTCCAGGGTTCAAGCGATTCTCCTGCCTCAGCCTACCTAGTAGCTGGGATTATAGGCGCCTGCCACCACGCCCAGCTAATTTTTTGTATTTTAGTAGAGATGCGGTTTCATCGTGTTGCCCAGGCTGGTCTCGAACTCCTGAGCTCAGGCAATCCACCCACCTTGGCCTCCTAGTGCTAGGATTACAGGCGTGAGCCACCGCACCCGGTCTGCCTACTTCTTAGGTGATAGTATATCTTGACAGTTCTGCCCAGATCCTTTGCATAATCATAGAGCAGGTTTCTCTATGGAGCTCCAGCCCTGGGTACCCAAATATTTACTGGACATCTCTACTTAGAGGCTTCATAAGTAAAATGTGTCCAAACTAGAATTCACTGACTTTCCCCCCAGACCTTCTTCTCTTCACATGATCCTGATGGGGCTCACCCACTTGTTCAACCCAGGGGTTACAGCATCATCCAAGGCTTCCCCATCTCCCTTAGCTCCTGTGACCAGTCACTAACTTTTAAAAATCTTACTGAATATTGCTCCTCTCTCTATTCCCAGTACTTGTCATAGTGCCTTGTAGACACTTGATAAGCAGTGGTCTTATGACTGGTAACCCAGGCAGCTCTTGATCCTGTCCCCTGGGTTCCTTCCCAATTTCCCTGGCTCAGGCCACCATCACCTCTGACCTGAATGCATCCATGCAACTGGTTTTCCCACCTTCAGTTTTCCCTTCTAGCTCATTCAGTCTCCACACCACAGAGAGTAATCTTTCAAAGCACAAATGAGGTCTCATTCTCCTGCTTACACCCATCAGAAAGCTGTCTCCCAGCACCTAGCATAGCAGCAGGTCCTTATTAAGTACTCAAAAAACATGCATTCAATGAAAAAATAATTGGGATCTAAACTAAAGAGGATTTCCAGGCACACAGGAAGTCTAACACCCGTTAATCCTGTGCCATTATTGTACTTGACCATTTGCAACAAGGAACATCTTTGGTTTCACACAACCGATCCACAGACTGCACTTCAGCTGCTGCTGACTCCCTCCCAGAACACGGCCCCAGAGTAGCCTTGATTTAAAGGCAGGGCTGTGGGGGGATTTGTTAAAGAAAAAGGAGCAGCTTTGCCCTATTAAAATCCCTGCCTTTCCAAGCAAATATGGCTGCTCCTGAGCTCACCCTGGCTTCTGCCATTGCTTGGCTAAGGTGATTAACTGGATGCCTGCTGTGTGCTCATCTCTGCCCCATTAACACCCTCACCCCAACCCTCCTGGTTAGCCTCTCTAATGTTGAGAATGAAAGTTGTTATTAACATGATTCACTCCCCAACAGCATGAATATTTGGTGTGACTGTGGCTCTGTGTATGTGTGCGGATATGCACGCTTGTGTGTTGTGTGTGTTGCAGTGGAGGAGGTTGGGAAAAAATTAAAAAATAACAGTCCTAAGAGTTAGCCCATAGGGCGAAGGGAAAAGGACACTCTCTAAGACACTCTTGTCCTAGAGAGAGATGCAAACTTTTGTACAGCTTCCTCCTCAATATAAAAAGGTGGTGGTGGGGGTGTTGGTCTGTTGGTCACAGGACGGTGCAAAGCCCTGCAAGAGTTTCGCCGGTGCACCTGCTCTTCTGTGTCTCCACCTGCCACACACCATTGCAACCCACTGGTAACAAAAAGGTTCCCTTCCTTTCCCCAGGCTGTTGGTTCTGTGGGATCTAACATGCATGTGTCCTGACAGGATGAGGGAGCAGGCACACACGTGAGGCAGCGTGGTGGCAGAAGGCCCTGCTCTTCTCCAGGATGCATGTGGTGGAGCGGGGAGCCTGGCAATGAGGAAGGGATGGGACAGTGATCAGGAAACCTTCATGGCTTCCCTATGATAACATAGGCCTGGAGACACAGAGGCTGCCTGAGGACGGTTTGGGGGATTCATGAACTAAATGGAAGAGGCTGTCAGGTTTGAGCTGAGCTCAGCATGAGGGCTGAGGAGAAGAACAGATGTCAGGAACTGGGAGCTTGGCCAGCCCTGCCCTCTCCTCCTTGGCAGTATGTTTTCCTGTTGTCAATGGCCACCAGCCGTCCAGCTTCACTCTCCACTGGGTCCATAACTGCCAGCATCCTGGAGCCACTTCCAGGGACTGGGTTAAGGTGAGAACGTTGAGGTCACCTCTGCTGCCGCCTCCCACTCTCCCTGCTCTTGCACTTCTCTCTGGCCCCAGGCCCCAGACAGCATGGCTGCACTGCAGCAGCCTCCCTACCAGCCCAGGTACCTGCTTTCTCCATCCTCTCCTGCCACTGCATGTCCCCAGGCACTCCTTCCTCCTTTATCTGTGACAGTCAGAGAACAGGGTTTTCTACCAGGTTGGCATCAACAGCAAACAGACACCCCCGGATCTGAGACATCCATGTCCAGAAACATATCCCCTCCTATGTACTGCAGTGACTCAGTCATGGGCAGAGACACCTGGCTCTCTCCCCATGATGTTCTTTATGTGACTCACCACCACACCCCTCTGCCTCGAGCCCCTTGCCCACACAATCACTTTGGGCCTCAGCCCATCGCTCCAGGAGTGGAGGAGATGATTGGTAAGCAGACCGTTGGAGGTGCACACTCCCTGGCAATAATGGAGAGGTAGGTGGCAGACAAAAACTTGGGGCCTGGCACACCTGGGTTTGAACTCTGGATAGACCGTCTACTTGGTGTGTGACCTCTGTGTTCAGTTCTTTCTTCTACGAGATGGGAAAAGAGGATCCAGCTAGTGGGTTGCGAGAATGAAAGTTAACATTAAGCATTCCTAACACAGTACCCCACATTGCCATTGACTGTAGTTATGCTCATTTGAATATTTCCCTGTCATGTGGTAATGAGCAACTCTCTTAGGAGCCATGCACCTTCCTCCCTGGGCTCTGCCAAGGTAAGTCACGGCTCTGAGAGACTGCAGGAAGGCTTCTCAGAGGAGCTGGTACTATGAGGGGTGACTCGACTGGGCTCCTATCTCTACACGCGTCCCTTGCCTTTGCAGAAGCCTCTCACTAGCACCCATCCCGCCCTGGTGACTTGCTGCCAGAGCTTCTCCTGGAAGTGAGACGGAAGCCACCTGGCAGGAGCCTGAAAGGAACTGCAAATCTCCAATGAGCATGTTCCCCCTGCTCGTGGTTGGGATGCAGTGCACGGCCAAGCAGCGTGGAAACCTCTGATGTTGGGTGGCTTCTGAATACTAAAGAGGGCGAGGAAAAAATGAAAGATAAAGGAGAAAGATGTCTTGGTCAGAAGTTTTTCTAATCGCTATGGATTTTTCCCCCGTTTTAGTGGATTTGAGAGAGGGTGTAGAAACAGGAAGAGAAAAAAAATCAAAAGCAGATTATTACCCTGAGCTGCTCTTCCTTTTTATCCTCAGCCATGACAGCAGCTCTCTGCCTGCCCTATCTGCATGCTAACGGCTAAGGCATGATGCAGGCAAAATATTGACAATCGAGCTGAGATGATAGGTTACTTGGATCTTGAAAGGTAGAATCAATTAAAAGAAAGCTTTCCACTCACTGGCTAAATTAGCTTCTGGAATAAAAGAATCTGTCTTTCTTTTCATTGACCAGAATGTGCTAAGGACAGCTGAGATGGGGTTACCCAAATGACTGAAATGACAAGCTCCCAACTGCAGCACGTGGCACATGGGGAGCAAGCACACACACACACACACGCACATGCACACACATACATGCACACAACACACTATGCACTTGGCACACAGTGGTTACTCAGTGAATATTTGTTGAGTTTATGATTTTGTGTGTGTACACACTCATGCTTATGTATCTTACCCAGTTATATATACAGCATTCTATAATTATTTCAACTTTGCAATGCTAGGCGTGAGCTCTGCCAGGCTTCTTACGAGTTTCTATCAGGCTTACATTTTTCTTTCTCTCTTTATTGTAACAATAATACATTATTTTAATAAATACAAAAAGGAAAGGTCTCCTTTGACCACTCTGCCTTTGGTCTACTTTTACAGAAAATGTGGACATTACAGAAAATTTTACAGAAATGGGCTTTGTACTAAGTCACCTAACAATAGAGTAGAAAAGTAACCAAGATTTCCAGTGCTTCTCCCCTCCTCCCTTTGCCCTTCACCTCCTGAACCTTCAGCAGCATTCACAGAAGAACCAAGCGTAGGAATGTGCTTTGATATCCACTTAGGGCTCTCCCACATTCTCAAAATCTCAAGAGTTGCCCTTCTTAGAAGGTGTGGCCTTGGAATGTGGAGAGACAGCACCATCCAGACAAGGCCATCCAGGAAGGAGGTCCTGCACATCCACCTTGCAATTCACTTAGACTTTGACTCTTTGGGGATCTACAGTTTTAAATAGCTGATGATGAAACCTCGTAACTTTTTCATTTATAAATGGAGAATTTCGATGAGGAAACAAATAAAAAACCAATATTTGTTGAGTACTCCTGTGCTTCTCCATGCTGGTTGAAGGTTCCAAGATGGTGTCTCACAAGGAGTTCAGAATCTAATGTGCTCAAATCACACAAGTCATTGTCATAAGCGCTACAGTCAATGCATTTTAGAAAAGAACCCAGAGAAGAGAGATTCACTCTGCATAAGAGCTTCACTGGCCTTGAGGATGTGCAGGAGTTTGCTAGGTAGAGAAGACATGGGATAGATCTCACCAGTGGGAAGATCAGGTCAAAGCTCAGATATCTGGATGTACACCCAGTGTTTAGGG
Organism: Colobus angolensis palliatus; assembly: GCF_000951035.1. NCBI lineage: Eukaryota > Metazoa > Chordata > Mammalia > Primates > Cercopithecidae > Colobus > Colobus angolensis. The sequence goes on from NW_012114455.1 coordinate 2,560,829, forward strand.
AATGATGGATGTAGGGGCTAGAGCAGGGGTGGGGCAGCGTGGTCAGAAATAAGGTGGAAAAGTTGACTGGGGCCAGATGTCCTTGGGCCTTGAAATCCTTCCTACTTCATCCTTTAGGCAACGGGCAACGATTCCCAGACTTAGGTCCAGAGGCTGGGATTGCCCTGATCAGGGCTGGTTTTGGAAAGACAGCTCTGAAATTAGAGCAGGGAATGAACTTGAGAAAAGAGGCCCTGCAGGCAGACACAGTCATGAACTGGAGGCTGAAGCCCGGGACCCCGACATAGTGGTGAAAGTCAGGGAAAAGGCAGGACTGGGGTTATTTCAGAAGTATTAGCTATGCTTGGGGGAGATCAAGGTCTCAGTTAATGCAAAAGACCCTCACCTGCATGACCGGGTGGAAGAGGATATATTTTAATGGCCATAAGGAATAGAACAGAAGTAGATTTTATTTTTTTTTCTTTTTAATGCTGGTTTGTTTTGTTGATTGGTTTGGAGGCAGAAGAGGCCACGAAGGAGGGGGAAGAATTAAGTTTAGTTTGTGGTGCTTATGAGCTATGTGGATGGTGGTATCTAGTGTATTTCTCTGAGCTTGGTAAAAGGTTATGGCCAAAATATAGGCTTGGGAGCCGTGAGCAAACCCACGATTGGTCAAACTATGAGAATGAGTGGATGAAATAAGTCAACATGGACAGAAAGAGAGAGTCAAAGAAAAGAGAGAGAGAAAAAAATCAGAGATAGAAAGACAGAGGTCAAGTTCAGATACACATACCCCTTTGGAGCTTTTCAAGGATGTGGGCAGGGAGCTGGGTTTACGGAGTGGAGAGGACACATTCGTCAACTGTGACTGAGCATGGTCAGAGGGAGGAGAAAAGGCACAAGAGAGAAAATCATCTTGCAAGCTAATGGAGAATAGAATTTTAAGGAGGACAGAGAGGTCAAAGTCTCCAGCAAGTCAAGTGACATGATGTGGTCACAGCATAGGTATGAGTCCCAGAGCCTCCTCCGGGGTCCAAAATGTAGCTAATGATCAGAATGAAATCTAGACAGGGAGTCAAGGCAGGGAAGGTATAGGCTTGTGAGTGCTGAGGGTGTGGACAGGAAGAGAGGCGGAGACTCAGACTGAAGGGGAGAGGCCTTTTGTGTACAGAAAGAAGGAGGTCAGTTCCACTATGCTGCTGTCTGGGATGCAGAATTTTCTGACTTGCCTAAAAAGACCAAAACACAACCTAAGAAACAAAAAACAAATAAAAAAAAAAAGACACTAAGAAAGCAAAACCAAATAAGACCACGTAAAAGCAAACAGAGCTTCCTCAAGCCAGAGCGGCGCCTGACCCAGTTGTGCAGCAGCAGCGAGACCCAGAGCTCCATCCAGGAAGTAGGCTGCTGCAGCGAATCGCCCAGACCTGGAAACCAAAAATCCAGCCTGCCTGGAGTCCCCTTGGGTATGAAAGTTCCTGGAGAATCTATTCATGGCGTCCAATTTCCATTCATCAAGCTGCACATTTGCCTAAGAGCAATTCCACGCTAAACATAACTCAGCCCAGAAAAATGCTCCTCCGCGCTTTATTTCCACTGCTGGATTTCAACTCGGCTTAAGTAACACCATGTGACATAATACAAAGAGGTGAAATGAGAGCTCATAATTGCATCAGAGGGCTGTGGGCGAACCACCCCACCCCCACCTCACCGATTCCTAACTACACTTGAGGGAGGAGGAAGGAGGGGTGTGTAATTTGTTCATTTCTTACATTTTATGGAACACTTCACTTTGCTTTCAGCATAATTATTGTTGTACTTTTTGCTGATTCCCGTTTGCTGTGCTTAAAAAAAGACTCTTCACTCCCCCCTGCACACTTTTCTTAATGCATTAAAATTAATAACTCGTAACAGTGACCTAATTTGCTTTGAGTACTGTAACTCAGGGTTGTTGTATGTGTGTGTATTTTTTTTTCTTTCCAGATCTGCTAAACCCTTGACATGTTACTGTGGTAACAGAAGCAACTTGGTAAGTTCATGAATGAACCTCATTGTGTTCTCCCAAGAAAACCCTCTCTCCCACCGTTCTTTGCAACGTTTGGAGCTCACCCTTGCCCGTTGTGCCCATCTTCAAGGCATTAGAATTGGGCTGCTCCAGACTGTCTCCAAATCCATGCTCAATCCCCGTTATCTCACTGCCCTCCTGCAGAGGTAGCTGCCAGTCTGCCCTTACCTTTCCTAATGCTCCAGAGCTGTGTGTCAGGAGGGTTCCCCTTCTCTGAGAAAATATACTTTCCTGGTTTAAATCTGCTGCCCTTCCCTGCTATGCCTGTCTGGGCCTTCAGCTAAGGAAGCCTGCTGAGGACAGGAAGTAGGTCACTGGATTGCTTCATCCCCTGGCTACCACCTCAGTCCAAGCCACCAGCTTCTTCCCCAGTTGTCTCCCTGCATTCCGCCTGCTCCCCCAACTCCCTCCATATCCAGTGCAGTTAGAGGGGTCTCACTAAACCAGGTATCTGGTTGTGTTACTGTCCTGCTCAGTGATCTCAGGATTGTGTCCTTACCCCTGCACACAGCTGACCAGGCTCCTCAGAGTCTGCAGACAAGGAGCTGTCCTTGCACCAAGGCCCATTGCCTTCTCTGTACACGCTCCTCCTAGCTATCCTGAATGACCTGGAGTTGCCAGACGATGCCACAGTCATTTTTCTTCAGGCTTTCACATTTGGTTCCCTCTTCCAGAATTCCCCTATCCATCTCCCACTCTCACACAGGACGAGTGTAGACAGCACCTTCTCTCAGAAAGCTTTGAGCAGTTGGATACCCAACCTGTGAGTTCTCACTGCCCTCTGTGCTCATCCCAGCATGGAGCTTATGTGTACTGCCTGTGTTTGTCTGTTGGTCTTGCTGGCCTCTCCAGTAGGCTCTTCAAGGGAAAGGCTTATTTCTTGGACACTGTTGTTATCTCCAGAACCTATTGCAGTGTCTGGCACATGGGATGTACTGAAATCAAAATTGAATGAATGAATGAATGGATAGACTGGAATCTATTACCTGCCTTTCCTTCCTCCCTCCCTACATTTCTTCTTTCCCTCCTTCCTCCCTAAGCCCACCTTCCTTTCCTGTCAATCACTCCACAAGTATTCACTGCTGGTTACATGAAAGGGAAGGAGGATATAAAGATGGACTTTGTTATCTTCCAGGAACCCATAGCATTGTGGTATCCAGACTTTGGGACAATCTTAAATAAGTTCTTCTGAAGTCTCCCCTAAGTAAACCCTCTTGGCTAGCCATCCTAGAGAATGAAGGTGTTTTATGTCCAAATCTACTTTCTAGTAGCAAATATAAGAAATGGGATCCCAAGTCCTAGTTGTCTAAATAATTCATATATGGAATAGTGGCAGATACCCATATTCATTCTTCCTTACAGCATCCTGGGGAAGATTATCACCATTTACAGACAGTAGTAATGAGGCCAGAAAGGTGGATTCAATTCCCTTATGGCAAAGAGAAAAGATGGTGAAAAATGATGCTAGTAACTGAGGCCTGCCAGCACCCCGGGAGCCCCATGACACGCGTTGCTTTCTCACCCCAACGGGAGTAGATGGACGAGGCATACGCGTACCAAGGAGGACATAAGGATTTTATTTCCACAGCTACCTCGGAGAAGAAAATTCATCACCACCCTCAGCAGACAGCAAGAAAAGAAGAGAAAGAATAAGAATGTATCAAGGAGGCTTGGTATTGATTTTGAAATCCTGGCTGACAAGAAAATGATTTGAATCCATTTCCATTTTGTGGCTGAAACCTGGTGCATTCTTTGCCTCTGCCTGACCTCCCAGAGCAGAGTTCATGAAGAATCCCCCCTCTGCTGACACTCCACTCCTGATTCTCAAACAGCCTCTCGCCTGTTTGTCTCTGACAAGCAAGGACATGCACGTGAAAGGAGCAGTGTGGCTTCCTGGGTCTCCTCTGGAAAAGGGGGGGCCTATTTCAAGGCTGATTCTAAATAGTACATTTTAAAAGTCTGCTTAGCCTCACACAGGTATAAGCATCAACATTACCATCTTTACGGAGATTTTTGGCCCACAGAGAAAGGGCAAGGCTCAATGCACTCAATCCAACAAGCAGCAGGTTCCTGTTTTGGACACCAAAAGAGGAGAGGCACTATTTCAAGACTGATTTCAAATAGTACATTTTAAAATTCTGCTTAACCTCACACAGGTATGACCATCAACATCAGTATCCTTATGGAGGTTTTCAGCCCACACAGAAAGGGCGAGGCTCAATGCATTGAACTTACAATAAAGCAGCAGGTCCCTGTCTTGGAGGCTCCCTGCTACAGCTACCCCCAGCAGGCACTTCCCGCCAGGAACTGTGCTTCTGTTGTGAGTCTCAGCTCTTCGCATGGTCAGAATCCTAAGTAAGGGCAAAAGGCCTATGTATTTAATTTACTTGTAAGTGAACAGCTTCTATGTGTTAGAGAAAAATAAACTCAACCTACAAAACTGTAATTGCTTGAGATTTCACCTCCTGGCCACGTTTCTCTTCCTATGGAGTTATTAAAACCCACACAATATGGTCTAATAATTTATTAATAGTCAACATAAATAGATAACAGCTCACATAGCCATAATAGCCAATGCATGTTAAATAATGAGGGATTATTTAAAAGGCACTTCGCTGGAGAGAAGGAGGCATGGTAGTTAGAATCTGCAATTACTGCTGCAGTTGCAGATAAGTTCATGTACACAAGGCCTTCTTGGCTGTTCAACTGGCTACCTTGTGTCCCTATTACTCCATCTGCATTTGGAAGGGGTGGAGTATCAGCCAGTCTCTGCTTAACAGAAAAAGACATCCAAATTAATTGGAAGGGAACAAACCATTTGTTCACAGGACGAAGTAAAAATGCTGTGTAGTTCAATTTCTCTGAAAGGAGCTCAACAATCCTCCATCTCCTGTCCCACTATCAAAGTCCCTACCATCAAACCTAAGCATGTCTTTCTCATGGCAGTTTCTTTACCCTTACTCCTTAGAAAATAAGTGAGTGAGCCTAAGCTCATTGCAGCCTAATGAGGGACTCCCTGATCCCTTCTGTCATTCTAGCCCAATTTGTAAGCCCTTCCTCCTTCAAGACATCATGTTATCTGCCTTTGGGGAACCTCCTTTATACTCTTTGCATGTTTTAAATATTTTCAAATTCAATATCAGATGCTTGGCAACCAGACTGGCAGGAAAGCAGAAGGAAAACTGTCTTTATTTGTAGATGATTCCATATGTAAAAAAAATCCCAAGGAATCTACAAAAAAATTACTAGAACTAATAAATGGAGTCAGCAAGGTCACAAGATCAATACACAAAAATTAATTTGGTTTCTACACACAGGCAATCATTCAAAAATGGAATTAAGAAATCAATTCCATTTTTACAATAGCATAAATAGCATTAAAATAATCAAATTCTAGAAAGGAGTTTAACAAAAGTAGTGAAATACTTGTACAATTCCCACCATAAAGGAAAAAAAAAAACAGAAAAATTAAAGAAGTTATAAATAAAAGGAGAGACATTCCATTTTAATGGTTAAAAAAATGTTAAGATGACAATTCTTCCCAAATCATCTTTAGGTTAAACACAATTTCTATTAAAATCTCAACAGGCTTTTTTCTCCCCTAAAATTGAAAATCAAGTTCTAAGGTTTACATGGAAATGCAAAGGATCTGGAAAAGACCAAAAAAACTGGAAAAGAACAAAGTTGGAACATTTAAATTTCCTGGTTTTAAAACATACTACAAAGTAACAGTAATCCACACAGTGTGGTGCTGACAAAACTATAGACATATGGACATACAGATCAGTGAAGCAGAATTGAGAGCCAAGAATTAAGCTCTTACATTTATGGATTTTTTAAAAGAAGGTACCAAGATAATTCAATGGAAGAATAGTCTTTTCAACAAATGGTTCTGAAACAACTAGACATTCACAGGCAAAAATATGAATTTAGACCCTGGCTTCATACCACAAGCACAAATTAACCCCAAATTGATATTGACATAAATGTAGAAGCTAAAACTATGAAACTTTTAAAAGAAAATATAGTAGAAAACTATTGTGACCTTGGGTTTTTCTATACACACCAAAAGCACAATCTGTAGAATAACATGAAGAATGTGAACTCCATCAAAATTAAAAATTTCTGCATTTGAAAAGACAATATTAAGAAAAAGAAAAGAGGAGCCACACAGTGAGAGAAAATTCCATAAATTGTATACTTGATAAATAACTTGTATGTAGAATGTATAAGAAACTCTTAAAATATAATAATAAGAAAGTAAATAATGCCATTAAAAATGGACAATATTAAAAGACAGGTCAGAATGGGAGAAAACATTCGCAAAAGTCATATCTGACAAAGGACTGATACCCAAAATATACAAAGAACTCTTAAAACTCAGCAATAAGAAAATGGCAACTTGATTTTAAAAATGAGCAAAAGATGGCCAGGCACGGTGACTTACACCTGTAATCCCAGCATTTTGGGAGGCCAAGGCGGGCGGATCACAAGGTCAGGAGATTTAGACCATCCTGGCTAACACGGTGAAACCCTGTCTCTACTAAAAATACAAAAAATTAGTTGGGCGTGGTGGCGGGTACCTGTAGTCCCAGCTCCTCTGGAGAAATACTGTCAACATGGGAGTCGGAACTTACAGTGAGCCAAGGTGACACCACTGCACTCCAGCCTCCAGCCTGGGCCACAGAGCGAGACTCCATCTTTAAAAAAAAAAAAAAAAAGAGCAAAAGATACCACCAAAGAGATATAAGCATATCAAATATGCATATGAAAAAATGCTCAACATTATATGTCATGAGAGAATTTCAAATTAAAACAACAAGATACCAGTACACACTTATTATAATTACCAAAATCTAAAACACAGATTAAGAGCAAATGCTCGCAAGGATGTGGAGCAACAGACCCTCTCATTCACGGATGCTGGGAAGGCAAAACGGCACAGCCACTTGGAAGACACTGTGGCAGTTTAAAAAAAGAAAAAAACCGAAAAAACGAAACATACTCTTACCATATGTTCCAGCAGTTATGCTCCTTGGTATTTATCCAAATGAGTTAAAAATGTAGGTCCACACAAAAACCTGCACACAGATGTTTATAGTATTTTCATTCACAATTGCCAACACTCGGAAGCAACCAAGATGACCTTCAGGAGGTGAATGGAAAAATAGCCTATGGTACATCCAGACAATTGGAATATTATTTGGTGCTAAAAAGAAATGAGCTATTAAGCCATGAAAGAGATAGAGGAAACTGAAATGCTTATTACTAAGTGAAAGAAGCCAATCTGAAAAGGCTCCATACTATATGATTCCAACTAGATGACATTCTGGAAAAGACAACATTATAGAAATAATACAAAGATTACGGTTGCCAGGGGTTGTGGGGAGGAAAAGATGAATAGTAGGGCACAGAGGGTTTTTAGGGCAGTGAATCTATTCTATTTGATACTACAGTGGTAGATGAACGTCATTATATATGTGTTCAAACCCATAGAACATACCACACTAAGAGTGAATCTTAGTGTTAATTATAAACTTCAGATGGTAATGATGTGTCAATGTAGGTCCATCAATTGTAACAAATGGGCCACTCTGGCTGGTGTGAGATATCAATACTGGGGGAGTCTGTGCCATTGTCAAGAGTGGGGTCATATATGGGACCCCTGTACTTTCTGTTCAATCTCTTGTGAGCCTAAAGCTGCTCTAAAAATTCAATCCACTTTTTCAAAAATGGGCAAAAAATCTTCAAAAGACATTTCACCAAAGAAGATATATAAATAGCTAATGAGCACATAAAAAACTGCTTAACATCATTAATCACTGGGGAAATACAAATTAAAACCACAATAATATATCACTTCATACCCACTAGAATGGTTATAATAAAAAAGGCAGAAATAACAGATGTTGGTAAGGATGTAAACAAACCAGAGCCCTCAATACATTGCTGGTAGAAATGTTAAATGTTACAGTCACTTTGGAAAATAGTTTAGTAGTTTCTTAAAAACATAAATTTACCATATGATCCAGCATTTCCACTCCAAGATATCTGCCCAAGAGAAATGGAAACGTATGTCCACACAAAGACATGTATACAAATGTTCAGGGCAGCATTATTCATGATAGCAACAAAGTAGAAAAAATCTAAATGTCCATCGACAGGTAAAAGAATATACAAAATGTGGTATATCCATACAATAAAATACTATTCAGCAAAAAAAAGTAGCAAATGCATATTGATGCATGCTACAACACAGATGCATCAAAACATACTAAGTGAAAGCAACCAGATACAAAAAAACCACAAATTGTAAAATTCCATTGATGTGAAATGTCCAGAAAAGACAAATCTTTAGCAATAGAGTATAGAATTGTAGTTGCCCACAGCAGGGGGTGGGAATGCAGATGGTCTGCATATGGGCATGAGGGATCACTTGGGAGAGATGGAATTATTCTAAAACTAGATTGTAGTGATGTCCGAACAACTGTGTAAATTTACTAAAATTCATTCAATTGCAAAGTTAAAACAGTAAATGTGATGGTATGTAAATTATACCTCAAAGCTGTTAAGGCATAGCAGATGCTTATTAAGGATGTCAGAAGGGTACACGAATGGGGAGGGCACACACTAAGAACACTACCTATGATTAATTTAACATAACCCCATTACTGGTGAATGTGTCTTTCAGGAATACCTCCTGCTGTTGCTGTATTTGTCTAGGACACAGACTCACACTTACATCAAGCAGAGACAATTGAAGCCACCAAGTTCAATCCAAGCATCATCTCACTGGCAGAATGAAATAGGATAACCTCCAGCTTGGCCAGAAAGAGGATATGACCCGTCAACTAGTACTGAACAACCACTGCCTTCCAAATGCCTCCCATTTATCTCAGTGTGGGTTAAAAGGCCTAAGCAATATAGTTATCACTTGCCAGTTGACTGGCCTCTCCTTTGTACAAGGGTTTGGATAAGGATAATAACTTACTTTTGTAAAGCACTTACAAAGTGCCTTAACATACACTGGCTCACCTATTCCCATAGCAGCTGTATCAGCAGATGTGGCAGGTGCTGTTGGTTGACAGGCCCCGTCATTATCTCAGCTCCAGTCAAGGACACGTGAGCATATGTTTCCTGGAGGAGCTTTGGAGAAAGCTTTTGCCTTACTGGTACAATGAGACAGATATTCTGTCCCTTCCTCTTTTCCCTCCTCAGTGCCTGAAACAAGGATGATGCCATAAAAAAAAAACAGCAGTCATGTTGGGACTGCCAGGGGAGCAGTGGATAGAAAGGGCCAAGAGAACCCCAAAGAGTCACAGAGGTGCTGCTTCTGACATGGATAAACTGCTGGACCAACTCTGGCAGCATCTCCCTAGAAGCCACGTTAAGAGAAACAAATAAATCCCTACTTGTTTATACCACTGTGATTGGGTTTTCTGTTTGTTGTTGCCAAACCTATACCTACCTGGCAAAGTAGGAACTATTAGTCACACTTCACAGATGCAAAAGCTTGTAAGTCTTTGGAAAAACTCTGCAACCCATCAAACCAAGGTCAAAATGCCAACAACTTGCACTCAGGTTCCTGAATTTACTAACAGAGTTAATAACAGCCACAACCACAAAAGCCACCTACCTATTAGGCACCAAGTGGTGTCAAGGCTCTGATGCCACTGGGCACTTGACTAGCATGTTTTCTCTAATTCTTACAACTCTGCAGGCTGAGTGTTACTATCTCTATTTTATGGATGAGCACATTAAGGCTAAGAAAGGTCAAGTAAATTGCTCAAGATCACATAGGTAGTAAGTGGCAGGGCCACCATTCTAAACTGGTATGTGTCTTGCCTGCTATGAACAAAGTTTAAAGGAATAAAACATCCGTCCTAGGATTAGGCAACCAGTTACTCTAGGTCTCCACTGATTAAAAACATGTATAGGAAATGAATCCAGATGATTGCTAGTGGAAGTCAGGGTAGCTAGCCAAACTCATAATGTTTGCTTGTGTGTTGCAACTGTCATACTCTAAACTGTAACACGAAGAAAGTTTCTAGACACAATTGTCTTTTCATCATTTACAACCACTTTTGTATCTTATAGAAATAAAATAGGAAAGTCACACTGATTACGAGATGTACAGATGTACGGTGCCTAGGAAAATCTCTACAAGAGATGTGAGATACAGTTTTTTTCCAGAGAGAGAGGTAACAATTAAAACACCACTTTTTGTCAACACCAGGCCTAAGGACAGCAGCCTGGAACCCAGAACAAGCAGGAAGAGACAGGAGTCTCTAGGTATAGGGTAAAGATCAGCCTCGGTGCCTGCCAGGGAACAATCTTCAGTGTGAGAAGGAAGCTCCTAGCCAAGCCCCACCTCACCAGGTACACGCAGTATGGACCCCCAGCGATGCCTGTTGCTACCAATCTGTGGATAGTATTGGTAGTTTCTAGTCTACGTGAGCTGTTGTGGGGGTCTGTGCATGTTGGATGGGACTTAGAGGAGGGTGGTAAAAACCAGTTCAGAGAAATTTGTAGATGCTGATTGCAAACTGATGTCTCTTCACCAGAAGTAATCTCTCCTTTCTGAGATAGGCAGCAACATCATTCACCTCCATCAGGCCCAATGGGTTGCTCCACCTTCAAGCGCTTAATTCGGTTTTCTTTCTGGATTCTCTGTCCTCCCCCAACAATGACGAATAATTGATCCTCTTAAACAGGGGGCATCCAGAACTGATGGAGAAATCTTTTCAAGGGATCATGGAACTCTGTGCTAGGGAGAAGACAGGCCTCAGATTCTGTCGGTTGGGCTCTAGATGGTGCTGCTGAGAGCCTACCTTATTTTCACAGGTTGCTATGCTAGCAGGGACTCTCCTGGCCACCTCAACTGGTGTTTCTAGGAGAAAGGCTGCTCCTCTGGTAGGCTGCAAGCATCACTTGGATTTGTGAGGTGAGACAAAAAGGATAGTTGAACTAGGAGGATCACATTGGTGCCTTTGTGAGGAACGAGCATCTCTGCTTCCCTCAGACAGGGTTGTTTAGACCCAAACTTGCCCTCGGTCTTCCCAAATGCTGCTATTTCCCTCTATATGATTAAGTCATCATTTCTACTTTAAAGAAACTGATATTACCATCCTGGCTAACACGGTGAAACCCCGTCTCTACTAAAAAAAAAAAAAAAAAAAAACAAAAAACTAGCCAGGCGAGGTGGCGGGCGCCTGTAGTCCCAGCTACTGGGGAGGCTGAGGCAGGAGAATGACGTGAACCCGGGAGGCGGAGCTTGCAGTGAGCTGAGATCCGGCCACTGCACTCTAGCCTGGGCGACAGAGCGAGATTCCGTCTCAAAAAAAAAAAAAAGAAACTGATATTATAGCAAATCTTATCGCCATGAACGTAATGAATCTTCCCGCCAAATTATCATCCCGTGTCTCTCAGAGGTGTGTCTTCTTTCCCAAGGTCCCTCTGAGCAACTTGAGTGAGCCACAGGGTCATACAGGGGCCTTGGGACAACCATTAGGAGAAACCCAGTAGAAATAAAAATCTGATTCGACTTTACCTCCTTTGACTTCTCACCACCTCCTCTATCCTGCTCTGCCAACCTTCAGACTCTTCTAGCTAGAGGCTTTCCCAGAGTCCATCTCTACGAATAGAATGGACTCATTTAGCTCATTGAACAGGTCATCCAATGCCCACTCCCCCAGGAAAGGAAGCAGTTTGCACCACAGGCAGGTCAGAATGCCCTAGCACTTCCACAAACAGCCTTCTCCCAAAGGACGGTCGAACGTGCAACAAAGCAGTGTTCCCTTATCAAAAGCATCATAACTCATTTAACATTGAGGCTATATCGTTTTAAATATATCCTTTTTTTCTAGATTAGAAAAATAATAGTTGTTTCTTTTTTCTTTTATTTCAGCAGGGATCCAGCTAATAAAAAGATTTATAATTAAGTCAGTAGATTTACTTTTGCTATGCCACCCTAGATTATGAAAAAGTATAATTATATGCAATTAAAAAATGAACAGTATTTCTTACCCGAGTGAAGCTTTAAAAGTCATTATGAATCCATTAGCTCAGCAGACCTGACAAATGGCCTTCACTACTCTGGACTGCATTTAAATTTACAACAGTGAGAAGTAACTTTTCCCCATTTCCATGATGTGTGTGTGTGTCTGTGTGTCTGTGTGTGTGTGTGTGTGTGTGTGTGTGTGTGTGTGTGTGCATTTTCGCCCTCCTCAGCCATGCCCAGAAGTGGCCATTCATTTTTACATTCTAAGGCCATGTTCTTAGTATTGAACTTGACCACGCAGCTCATAATGCTTTAGAAGCCTCCAGCTAGAAAACTGAAGAATGACCTCAGAATTCATCTACTCAGCCTTGTCCCTACCTCTTTACTCCTCTGTAGGCAGTAATTTTTTTTTCTTTTCTTTCTTTCTTTTTTTTTTTTTTTGTTTCAGTGTAACAGTATCAAATGAGCCAAGATTGTCATGAAACTATTTGGATAGTGTACTCTGGTTCCCTCATCTCCTCCAGCTGCATCAGCCTAAATTGTCCTAGTGAGTTCACTTACGTCTGGGTTACTGTAGATTTGGGTTTTGCTATTACTAGTTGTCTCACTTATCCAGAAAATTACCTAGCTTGATTGAAGCTTAATCTGTTGACTACCAGAAAACAACGCATATAGGAGAATTGATCTAGATAATTCAGACCCCATTCATGATTTTATTTCAATTGAGCATTCGTGTGTGACAAAAACTGGTAAGTATTGAAAATTTCATCTGCATAAAAATAATAGATCTTACCCACAAGTCCATTTCCTCTTGTCTCTCAGTGTTAGACTCACCCTCAGCATCATTCTTGGCAGTGGCCCAGCAGTTATAGTAAAAACAAACAAACAAAAAACCCTCCATTATCTTTTATTTAACTGGCCAAAATTGCCACCTGATCTCTCCCGTCTCACTGTATTTGATGCTGTTAGAGCCTTCTCTGCAGTGGTGGCAAATCTGCTAATAATCAGAATCACTTCTGAAGCAAGTAAAAGTATATAGAGATGAGTCCTAACCCAGATTTACTGATCAAAAATTCCAGAAGTGGAGCTCAGGAATCTGCATTTTAAAATCACTCACCGGGTGATTCTTAGGCAGCCAGCCTCGCATGGTGCATAAACTGACGCTGACACTCCGGCAGCCTAGACGATGGGTACACTCAGGTGAATAAGAGACATGGTCTCTTCTCTGGTCATTTTTCTACTCTTACCTCTTCATCCTTCCTTAGTCTTCTGATTCAAGCCTGGATGAATAAGGATCCCAGGAACAGAACAAAATACCTGCAGCTCTCGCAGTCTTCCCAGAGTGGGCTGGATGAAGGGGCTGTCCCCAAGTCAGGGGCCACGCCCTGGGGAGGATGGTTGGCCTCCAGGGATCTACCTCAGTGTAACTGGAACTGCTCAGTGGACTCAAAATTTCCCTCTTATTTTCTAGTTTTTAGGTGTTTTACTTCTGTTGTGCCCTTTATTCAATGCAAACCATCAACAAGTTCCTTAAAAATAAAACACTGTGACACTCTAAACTGCCAGACAATGTGACAATAAGTAAGCCAACCTGAAAAGAACAAAGGACCAGGGTTCAGAAGAACTGGCCTTTACCAGCTCTGTCGTTTTCCAGTGGCGTGGCCTTGCAGAAGTCACTTCAGTGTTCTAGGCTTTGGCTAGGCCAGAGAAAGGTTGGGGCAGATGATACCTTTCCAGCTCAAGTATTCTGGAATACAGCATACTCCCATGAAGCCCCGCATATGTTGGAACTTCATAGCTGTAATCAAGGTATTAATCTTTCTGAGCCTTTGTTTACTCATATTAATAGTATTCTCAACCATATAGTTGAGTAAGAATTAAGTGTATCTAAAACCCCTAGCATCATGCCTGGCACATGGTAAATACTGAATATATATATTTAACATGATGTCATCATCATCATCATCATCATCATGAAAAACATACTTTCTCCTGTTCTAAAGGGCCCAATTCATACTGCCCACCGTATCACTCTGACAAGGTAACCAAGTGGCCTCAGAAACCTGGCTAACAAGGGATCAAGGCATAACCCTAGCCATGGATTCAGAGAACAAAAGCTGACCCTTCGTGGAAGCCCCGACTGCCCAGGTCCATGTCGTCCCTGGCTCTCCCAGTTGGAGGGGGTCACTCAAGCACCCTGGAGTGACAGCCAGAGAGGAAAGCAACTGCATTTGTCCTGGAAGTCATGTGGCGTGTGCTGGACGGTGTTTTGAATAACATTTTAATGAATCAAACCACTCCATGTTATGCAACCTCAGAGGTCTGAACATGCTGGCCTTTTCCCCTTACACTCTTTGTGTGGCTACTCCAAGAGTACACATGCTCCCTTGAGCCCTGGAGCTTGCTGGGGGTAGCCACTCCCTCCAGTGTTTCTGCTTTCCATGCAATCTCCCTTTTCCTTCTCCCCCTGAGAATCTCAAAGCCAAGTTGTTTGTAAACTGCTCCACACCCCCAAATGGCTATGTTGCAAGGCTCAGCTCATTAACATGCAGGCAGTAAAGTATGTCAGGAGCTCCGATTTGTCATATTAAGGAGGCTATATGACTGTGGAGAGGAACATTAAAAGATTTTATTCTAAGATATTCCCTCCAATTCCCACCCACTGCAGACAAAGTCTCTTGGGACAAGCCTCTGCTTCAGTGCTCTTGATCGCACAGATTTCTGATAAATGTTCTCATCAGTGCCATAGGCCTGGGTGTTGCTCCTGATCAACCGAGGCCTTCTCTTTGGGGTCTCAGGATTGGCTTTTGAGATGTTTCTGGGCCTTAAGCAGCTCTCATGGTAAAACCTTCACCGTCATTCTTTCTCTCCTCTCACCCACTCACTTACAGTTAAAGCCCTGTTCCAGGGAGGAGTGGAGGGAGATTGCATCTCCACCACGGAACGCCTTACTCCGGGAACTAATCACAGCATTTCTCTACCCTCCTCGGAACAATCTGATACCATTATCACTGACATCATCAAAAGAAGTCCCCTTTATAGATTGCATTGTACAAATAGAATTGCCTAGATGTGCCGGCTTTGCCTATTAGGAGTGTACAAGCATATTTACACAATGCCATGGAGCATGGGTGAAGGATGAGCCCAGGACAAGATTAAATCAGCAGACTGGACGATAAATGAACAGTAATGCATTCATATCGAATACATCTCAGAGCGTAAGTGCCATCTGGGGTAGAAGGCAGGGAAAGGGCATGACTACAGGGTCACCAGGGTCAGAATGACTGATGCGAGGGGTCAAGGGCAGGCTTTGCCTCCAGGGGAGACATTAAAGGGCCACCTCCTATAGTGAAAGGAAGGCTGCCACGTTTCCCTATGCTCCCTGAGTTTTAGAGATACCCTATCTGAATGAGAGAAAACCAAGTGAAGAAATGGCCAGTCTCAAGGTTTGGGAGGTGAGGGGGACATAGTATCATTTGGTTTGGTCTAGGTGGAGACTTGTCAATTTAGATATTGATGCAGTTCAGGACATAGCAAAATATGTCACCTTGGCATTTGACAAAACAGCAGAGGCAGGAAGGTTGCTCTCACCTTCCCTTCACCTTTCTCCTCTGAGGCAGGTGGTAAGATTCTCATTCCAGGAGCCCTTCCTACCTGGACGAAGGGAACATCCTTACGTCTGAAGATACCCGGACATAGAGAGGAATTTGAATAAATGGGCTTTGCTAAGTCCCCCAGCTTACCATCATCAGATTACACACCCTTTGGTCCTCCTATCATATCTCTCCACCACTGTCCATTCCTCATCAAGACTAAGCATAGAAATGCATAGGTTTCCCTCTATCTTTGGGTCTTCATTCCCTTAAGAAGGCTCTTGTGTCATGTGAGATTTATATTCCATACGTGTATGCTTTTCTCTTGTTAGTCTGTCTTTTGTTATAGGAGCCTCTGCCATGAACCCAGGGATAGGGGAGGAAAGAAATTTTTCCTCCTTTACAGTATCAGGTGCCAGGCCAGGGCACTTTGTCCAGGGCTCATGGTGAAGAAAGAGTAATGTTCAAGGATGGCAGGAGGAAGGCGAGAGGATGAAACCAAATGCTCTTGGAGGGCATAGGGCTCGGTTGCCACTGAGAACTTCCAGAAAAAGCAGAGCTCAACAGAGAGTGCCAGTCACTGTCATGCCTTCCTGTCCCAGTGGGCTGACTTGAGACAAAGTACAGCTGTGGTCCAACACCATGAGACTTCCACTGGGCAGGGAAACCCAAGTGAGACTCCTTGCACCTCTGCCACCTTCCCCCACACCTGCACCTGCAAACCTGGGCAGAGTGACACCAGCCTCCCCCAGCTCCTCTCTCAGTCTAGACTGGAGCTGACTTGGAGAGAATTGAATTCCCTCCTCCATTGCTCCGGGGGCTGCTAATTCATAGCGGCATTAGCTTTCATTTGGATAACAGCATGGGGGATTGTCAGATATTGGCTCTGACCAGATTTAATCTACAGGCTGTGTTCTGCCCTCTTTCCACTTGCCTTTCATTCAGGACCCTAATGAAGAGGTTTATCTGATTGGTTTACCGGAGTCCTATGTGGGATGAATAGCTTCAGCCTTTGCGCTTCCACCTCTTTGCTGTCCACTCCAATCAAGAACTGGGGCCCTCGCAACTCTCTCAGTTCTGAAACAAATTAAATCTCAGTGACAGACTCTATCTGCCTCGAGTTCTCCATTATGCTTCGCTTTAGGTTTGCTTTGGCAATGACAAAACTGCTTTGACATGTTTGCAGATTCTCAGGCCCGTGTTCTCGGTGCCCCCACCCCCACCTCTCTGCTGTCCAGTGTGATTTTTGTAATGACAAAACCATTGCGATCCTTCTCAGGCATCCCAGTGTCTATAGCTTTTCAGCTACATATCAGCAACATTCAGCCACAAGTACGGCTCGGACAGGCTGTGGGGGGCAGAGGCAGGAGAATGCCCGGGACTGGGGAGTGGTTTCCTAAGCCTCCTTCCTCACCCTCCTTCCAGCAGTTCACTCCTTTAAAGAGAAATAGTTCTCTCCCTTGTCTCCACAGGTCCCTGGAAGAACGTGGCCTGGGGCCCTTCAGTACCATTTAAATCTATGCTTGCAATTTAGCAAATCTTTAGATCTGTTCCCCCAGGCTGTGGGGAAACAGATCTCAGGTTTCCCCTGATGCCTTCAGGGAAAGCTGCAAAACTACTTTCACCCTAATCATCTGCCTCATTAGACTCACAACAGACAGATGTTCCCTACTCCTTGAGGGCTCCTAACTTAAGCCTTTCTCACCTAAGTTTCCTTATGATGGTGGGAAAAGAGGGGAACAGAATCCCAGGTAGGCCATCAGTCATCTTAACGTTGACAACAGTAAGCATGCTGATGGTTATAAAGTCTGCATTTTCCAAGCTTCTGTTAGTGTATTAAGAGTTGCCCTGTTGGAATTAGTAATTGCAATGATATTGGTGTTGTAGTCATCACGTGAGGCCTATTAAGGTCCCTTTTAGTTCTAAAATACTGTTCATTCATTGCCTCATTCATTCATTCACCAAACACATATTGAGCATCCACCATATATCAGAGCCTTTGGTCAGAGTTCCCTGGATGGAAGTCCTGTGGTGACTGCTGCTCCGTCTGAGTCCTTTACAATCTCAGAGACTGAGCTGGGTGTTTTAGAATTTCAGGTAGTCACAAATCCTGACCAGAATGGCTGAGATTTCTGAGCTGGCAGCCAGCACCCTAGAGCTAAGGCTCAAGCCCCTTGTGAGAACAAGAACCCTAAGCTTAGATGCCAGAATTCAAGTTGCAGTTTTTCCCCTTAAAATGACCCTAAATCCCCTAAAACTGCAAAATGAGTGGTCACACCTCAGACTGTGGCCTCCAGGCTCTGCCACTAGCCAGCCACCCTTGTCATCGGGAAGGGAAGATTTGGTTGCTACAACGTGCCACCAGGCTCTGCCACTAGCCAGCCACCCTTGTCATCGGGAAGGGAAGATTTGGCTGCTACAACGTGCCACCATGCTGGGAGGTGCAAGCCCTGGGCTATGATCTGGTTTGCTCCTCAGGCATTGGATCGCCTTACTCAAACCACCTCGGCTTCAGCTTCCTCATTAATGAAATGCTATTAGACTTTATTTACACACAGTCGAAAAAGGACTAATAGAAATACCCATAAAATCTACAGACTGGACTAGATGTTCAGTAAGGTGACTCTCCACTCTAAAACTCTATAAATTAATTGATTCATTTATTTAACATATCTTGAGAACATGTTTTATGTCAGTTACTATGATAAGAACTCATAAAGTATGTCCCAATATCCACAATAAGAAGGACATTACTTCATAATAAGATTAAATGGCTGCAAAAAATTCAATGCTTGGATATCCTAATAACAGGCATAATAATAATCACTACTCTTATTATTTGTACTTAGTATATGCCAGGCAACAGAGTAAATGTTCTGTACAGCGTTTGTTGCAATTTATCTTCACAAAACAACCATATAAGTAGATGTCATTGTACATTGTTCAACCAATGTTTATCGTGTAACTAGGGTATGGTGGGCCTTGAACTAGGTATTTGGTATCACAGATATTGAATCTGCAGGCATTGGGTGATTAAATAACTTCCCAGGCACACTGCTAGCAAATGGCAGAAAGAATCAGAAATCTTATCTGCCAGGCTCTAGAGCCCAAGTTCCTAACTGCTAACTTTCATGCCTACCTCAGCTTGGTTATTGTGATCCTCATTATGTCAGCCAAAGCCAGTGTTTTCTGAATCAATAACTCCCTCCCTCCCAGGGTCCTTTTCCAACTTAGCTCCTCCCACTTATGAGCCAACCATCTCCACGGCAGTCCCCTTCACTATGAAATAGTCATTTGTATTCTCCAGGCTTCACTAGTTCTCATTTTCAATTGCCACCTGAACACTGCTATTTTCTTCTTGTCTTCCACTCTTTGCTCTCTCCTTCACCTCTTCTATAACTCTGCAAAAGATCTGTGAATTGGCTAAGCTGAAGGACTGTGCCATAATCTGATTCCAGAGAAGAAAACTGTGAACCTTTTGAAAACTTTAGCTGCAAATTATGGAGCTCAGAGAAGAAGTAGTGACCAGGAATTCAAGACCAACTTTCAATGAAGCTGGAAGTACGCCTGTCTTGGCGGATTTAGAAACTGGACAGCTCCTTTCTATCTTGAAACCACATTTGATTTGACAGTGTAGCTAAAAGGAAAAGGACAAATAGGAACTGAGTTGAGTTTTACGTGCACATGGAATGTATAAACACAGCTTCAAGATAAAGAACTTTGAGTCAGATTTTCACATATCATGTGGGAGACCATGCAGCAAACAATAGAGAAATGGGATGGGATAGCTGTTGCAGACTGAGATGGGATTAAAAAGGGATCCCATGGCTTTTCATTTAGCTAAAACAATCTGGAAAAGTCAACGTCATAATGCACAACATCACCTTAGGGAGTTCTCCAAAACAATGGCTGGCTGTTCAGACTAATCAGACATTGGCATTATCTTTGACCCCTGCCTAGATGGGTAGCTCTCATAATCTGTGTGGCTGTTCATGCTGTCAGGGGCCACGATGCTGGAATGAGAGGTGAACTGTAACTGTGAAGCCATGAGATACTACTTGATAAAACATGGCGTTGGGCTCTTTAAGAGTTAACTCAGATATCCCAATTGCTGCTTGGCTACCCCAAAACTCCAACGCAGCTCATTATTTCATAAGAGATGTTAAATGCAAATTGTTCATTAAAATACATATTATTGGATGTTAAACTACCGTGTAATTGATTTTCTATCCATTGCCTAGTGGTTAACCCTCAATAAATGCTTTTTGTAATCAACTTAAAGTATAATACCTACCATGCTTGATGCTTTCTCCTTTGATTTAATAAGAAACCAATTCTATATTATTGAAATTATACTTGATAATGAAAAAGTTGGTCAAATTTCAAGAATAACATTAAAAAAAAACTTATTTGGCCTGAAACTGTCCAACTTTATAGAGGGATCTCAGTACAACGGAGAACTCAGGGGAGCCTAGGTCCTGTTTCAACCATGGGGTATTAGCTAAGGTGCAAGAGAGCCAAGTGCTATGCTCAGAGCTAGGAGAAGAGTAGGGTAGACTAGAAATACCATGCAGGGACTCCTGTTCATAGTGCAATGCCCGAAGAACTAGCATAGCTCTTCCCCAGCGTTAAGAGATCAAGAGAACTATGAGGGATTTTAGGCTTTCCAAAAGACATAAAAAGCAATTAAGCATTTAAAAGGTCTGTGGGACTCAGTTTCCTTATTCAGAGCTTGTCCAGTGCTCTTTTCTGCTTTCTTCAAAATCCTGCTAGGATTTCCACCTCCTCAGAGAGTCTGCCTTGACTGAATGGAAATACAAGGTGATTGACGCCATTCATAGGGTAAGCAAAGTGGTATAATGGTTTGTTCAACTTCAGCAAGGCAAACAGCTGGATATGGGGAGGAGTTCAGAAGCCACGGAAAGATATGTGAGCTGACGCCAAAGCTTCTGAAGTGTCCACATAATCCCCAACCCTCCAGCCTCCAAAACATAATCCCATATACATATACCATATAACATGCTGGGCTAGGAGAAGAATGCCTGAAAGAAAACATGCACTGCTCCCAGAAAAGTACCAGGCACAGAGCAAGTGTTTAAAATGTTAGCCTTTCTTGTTTTTTTATATTAATGTTTATTATTCTGCAACATGATTTTTAATTTGCTTAAATAATCTCCTGACTAATGGACATTGAGAGGAATATTATACAGTTATTTATTCATTCATATATTGCCTCAAATTTCTAACCATGAATTTGCTGGGTCTACAGGTATAATTTCTGGTGAGCTTTTAAGACATGGAACTCACTCTTACTAGAAGTGCTGTACAGAAGCAGTGCATGAGATCATTGTGGTTGGGTGATCTAACCATGTGGTTACTGTGGCCTAGGATCTTTGTGAGGTGGTGGGTCTTCTGTCAGGGAAGGTAGAAAGAAGCAGCAGAATGACTCTTTATCAGAACTGCTCTAAAGGGACTTTATGTGATTAGTAGGCTTTGGACCCTCGCATCGTTTCCAGTTCTGAAATGCTCTGATTCGGACCCTTCTGGAACACAGAGATGCTGATGCACATGCCCCTCCCCATGGAGGGACACAAAGATGCATTTCCACCTGGAAGCACTACAGGCTGCTAAGCTTTTTGCCTGGATGCTCTCGCCCTTGGAGATCAGAGGCTGAGCATCTCTCCATTCAGCCATCAACAAAAGGGAGAGATTGCCTGAGCAGCATGCTGTTGTTAGACAAATCGGAATCCTCTTCTAGAAAGGCATTCTTTTCTGCATAGTGAGTGGGAAGCCTGCTGTATCTAGGACACGTTCCTAAAATAAAATTCACTGGCCACCAACTGACTCAGTGTAGGAGACTTCATTCTCCAAGAGAGAAGGGCTGCTAAGAATGGCAGGAACCACCCACAGATGGTCTGGGTACCAGTTGCATCAACAGATGCATACACAACAGAGCCCTTTCCTCTAAAGCATCCAGCCAAGCTCACATCGAGTTTTCCACTGTGTACATTAAAACCAAAATAAATAATCCAAGAAAATCTGCAAGTCGGTGTGTTTAGAGTTCAAGACGAATCAGGCAATAGGCCCAAAAGGAATGTAAGACATTTGACCACTATTTTTTCTTCCTTGTTTTTTAAATGGAAACCTAAGCATTAGATCACTTTCCAGCCTTAAAATATGCAAGGATGGCCAGGCACAGTGGCTCACGCCTAAAATCCCAGCAATTTGGGAGGCTGAGGCAGGCGGATCATGAGGTCAGGAGATAGAGACCATCCTGGCCAACATGGTGAAACCCTGTCTCTACTGAAAATACAAAAATTTAGCCAGGCGTGGTGGCGGGTGCCTGTAGTACCAGCTACTTGGGAGGCTGAGGCAGGAGAATTGCTTGAACCTGGGAGACGGAGGCTGCAGTAAGCGGAGATTACACCACTGCACTCCAGCCTGGCAACAGAGCAAGACTCCATCTGAAAACAAAAACAAAAATAAAAACAAACAAACAAACAAAAACAAAAAGAATGCAGAGACACCCAATGTCTGCAATACCAAGGCTCACTTCTATGGGCAGGTGGTAAAGATCTTTCAGAATCTGGCCCCATTTACCTAACTCATTCTATATCTCGAAAATGTTACAGCTCATCTGGGCTGGTGTCCTCACTATATCCAGCCTTCTCCCATTGCTCATTCTTATTTTTGACTTCAGGTCTCTACTCATGCCTGGTGCATTACAAAAGATGTTTTTCTTCTCCATGTAAAAAGTTACATCCTCCTTAATGTGGATGCCTTCACCAACTGCTGCTCCCTTTCTTCTCCCATTGTACATCACACAGATGAAAGAGGAGGTGGAGAGACACCTGTCTGCACGCTTAGCCTGGGGATTCTGGAATGCTAGAACAGCTTTTTAAGAGTCCCATTTGCATAGAGCACCAAAGCTCCTCATTAGAAAACTGATGAAGAAGATTTAGACTGAAAGGTCCTTTGAGGAAACAAAGATTAATCCTCCCAAATAAAGGGGAGTTCTAAGAACAACGCAGTTAGAGAGATTGTTTCTGCCCCAAGAGGGCAAAGAACTTACTCAGAGGTAGGACAAAGATCAAAGACATGTGTTATGTTAAGAAAAAAACAGTTCCTGGACGTGGACAGCAGACAGAAATGTTCCCAAGTTCTTAACCCAATCACATCTCCCAAGCCCATTTTGTGTACGGTCACAAAATCTCAGGCTCTGGAGGTTAGGATGTGGATAACTTTTGGAGGGCCATCATCTCCTACCTGCCACGTGGGGTAAGGCTAGCTTCAGAAAAGAGGAGCCTCATGCACCTTTTGCTTTCAGACAAAACAGAAGAAATAGAAAAGGCCCATCAACCTAGAGACCTGAGATTGAAAAGAAAGGTGAGTAGATCCGTTGAGATGCTCTGGGTATTTGATAATGGACTCTCATATTTTTACATTTTCTCTAACTAGAACATATGCTTTAGAGGGGTAGAAACCATGTCTTACATTTTCCAGTTTATTGCCCACAGCATCTGGCTCACTGAAGGACACACACAGTAGATGCCCAGTAATGTCTCACTGATCAATGTGAGAAGGAGGTATCAGGAGGAGATTATGGGAAGTGTCTGCTGCTGGAGATGGTTGTCTCCTGCTTAGGAATGATACAGAATAGCAGACAATCCTGAATAGGAAGAATTTATTGTGTCGGGGGACACCAGGGTATAAGGCTGAGGCCCCAATGAGAAATGCATGCCTACCTCCTCCTTCTCTTCATGGAATGAGTAATTGAACTTCAAGTGTCAGGCATTATGCCAAGACAGCTGTGGCAGTCATTTTGTTAATACATGAGATGCTGGAGCCAAGGTAACCAGAAACAGAAGCAAGTCTTTGAGTGACAGAAACAAAGGCAGGAGCCACCAATCCATGGGTCCAACTAGTCCTGCAAAGAGGCAGAGGAATTGGCTAAATGCTCCCTGGTAAACCTTTCCATTTTACTGAAATCTGTAGCGATAAACTTATCTCAAGGGAAGAAGCAGTTGACCAAGGGAAAGGGAAAGAAGAATGGAAATTATGCTTTAGAAAAGGTCCATGATGAGCCAGAGTTCAAAATCACTTAGGAGAAATAGATACGTATTCATCATATAGATCTGTCTTGGAAAGGACAGAAAAAAAGAGAGGAGATAGAGGAAAATTTTAAGAATAAATAGAGTTATGGCCAGGCGCAGTGGCTTACACCTGTAATCCCAGTGCTTTGGGAGGCCGAGGCGGGTGGATCACCTGAGGTCAGGAGTTAGAGAGCAGCCTGGCCTACATGGTGAAACGCTGCCTCTTCTAAAAATACAAAAATCAGCTGGGCGTGGTGGCGCATGCCTGTAATCCCAGCTACTCATGAGGCTGAGGCAGGAGAATCTCTTGAACCTGGGAGGCAGAGGTTGCAGAGAGCTGAGATAACACCACTGCATTCCAGCCTGGGTGAAAGAGCAAGACTGTCTTGAAAAAAAAAAAAAAAGAAAAGAAAGAAAGAATAACTATTCATATCCTTTGCCTGCTTTTTGATGGGGTTGTTTTTTTCTTGTAAATTTGTTTAAGTTCTTTGTAGATTCTGGACATTAGCCCTTTGTCAGATGGATAGATTGCAAAAATGTTCTCCCATTCTGTAGGTTGCCTGGTCACTGTGATGATGGTTTCTTTTGCTATGCAGAAGCTCTTTATTTAATTTGTCAATTTTGGCTTTTGTTGCCATTGCTTTTGGTGCTTTAGTCATGAAGTCCTTGCCCATGCCTATGTCCTGAATGGTATTGCTTAGGTTTTCTTCTAGGTTTTTCATGGTTTTAGGTCTTACATTTAAGTCTTTAATCCATCTTGAGTTAATTTTTGTATAAGGTGTAAGGAAAGGGGTACAAAACCAAAAGGTGAGATATCATCTCACACCAGTTAGAATGGTGATCATCAAAAAGTCAGGAAACAACAGATGCTGGAGAGGATGTGGAGAAATGGGAATGCTTTTACACTGTTGGTGGGAGTGTAAGTTAGTTCAACCATTGTGGAAGACAGTGTGGCGATTCCTCAGGGATCTAAAAGCAGAAATACCATTTGACCCAGTCATCCCATTACTGGGTATGTACCCAAACGATTATAAATAATTCTACTATGAAGACACACGCACACATATGTTTACTGCAGCACTGTTCACAATAGCAAAGACTTGGAACCAGTCCACATGCCCATCAATGATAGACTGAATAAAGAAAATGTGACACATATATACCATGAAATTCTATGCAGTCATAAAAAGAATGCGTTCGTGTCCTTTGCAGGGACATAGATGAAACTAGAAACCATCATTCTCAGCAAACTAACACAGTAACAGAAAACCAAACACCACATGTTCTCACGCGTAAGTGGGTGAACAATGAGAACACATGGACACAGGGAGGGGAACATCACACATTGGGGCTTGCTGGGGGGTAGGGGGCTGGGGGGAAAAGAGCATTAGGAGAAATACCTAACATAGATGATGAGTTGATGTGTGCAGCAAACCATCATGGCACGTGTATACCTATATAACAAACCTGTACATTCTGCACAAGTATCCCAGGACTTAAAGTATACATATAAAAAAGAGTAACTAGAGTTTTGTTTATCTTTTCATAATAAACATGCTGATAGTTCCAAAGAGAGGAGCCTGCAAAAAAGATCGTGGATGCAAATGTGGATCAAATACACGCACACACACACAAGCACACACACCCACACACACATGCGCACACACACACACACATTTGGGAGAGACTGAGAGACAGAAAGAACAGCCAAGTACGATGACAAGACAAAAAGGCTGATTGCTGACAGAAAATAATCAAATCGTTCTCCAGTTTTTCACAAAAGAGTAATTCTTACACGTTTAAACCACAGACTAGCAGGAAAGAGTTTCCGTGATTTCTGCCTCTCAGAGGTCTCTCCAACAGCTTTTCTGATACACTGTTTTTATATAAATTCTGCAGTGACTTTTCCCTGGTGTTATTAGTTGTTTGGGTTTTTCTCTGCCTGCCACAGGCTTATTTATGTGACCCTGATTTAGATCTTTTCTTTTCCCCTTTCTTTCTTTGCTGAGGCTGGGTTTCACAGGGCGATCTGCTGAGTGACACAACGACAAGAGGCACATCTGCCAGAGGTGTGAGCCTGTGTGTGTGTGCACAGGGATGTGTGTGCACATGTGTGTGCACGTGTCCGTGCGGGGTCTAGTTCTCACCAGGGTCTGTGAATCCCTCTGATACCCTATGCGGTTTCTCAAGATTTCCAAATGAGTGAGGTGGGGGTGGTATTGAGGTCCTGAGGTCATCAGTTATAGGTAAATACTGGAGGATGTTGAGTTAGCTGCTGTCTGGACTCAAGGATTATAGAGAATTCTGGGAAGCTTTCATCAGGCCTCTTTAAAAAAAAAAAAAAAAGCCCTGCCTCAGAGTTGACATTTTATTTTATGGTCACATTAGAGTTGAGTTCAGACTTATTTTGTGCTATTATAGCCGATTGATTATTTATCACTTCAATGGAGAATTTACTGATTTACTTAATATTCATTGCCAATAACATGAAGGATCTGTAAATTACAGATCATCTGGGGCCTCAGAAATGCTTAATTATGCCCTGCCTTTCTTGTTCCTCCTGTCTATCTTCCTCCTCCCCACCCCCTCGTCCTCCTCCAGGCCTTTATCCAGTCTGGGTAGAGCAGATGGCCCAGGAAGTGCAAACCCAGCTTGTCTGTGATGAAGGTAAGAGCATCTTCCCAAACCCTGCAAGACAGCTTGATTCACAACACCATATTTCAACCTAGGAAGCGCCCTTAGAGGTCATCTAGCAGAATCTCACAGGCAGTTCATTTTAACAGTAGTCATATATTGAGTTCCTACCATGGTAGGCTTCATCTCTGTAGAACTTACCCTTGAACAACTTTATCAGAAAGTTTTTTCTCCTAGAGGGCAGAAATTTATCTCCTGGAGTGTTCACCTGTCATCACACAGTAAGCAGCAGCTCTCAGGTAATGAAAGCAGAAAGAAGAGGTACTGGAAACATACTGTGTAGGCAAAAACTCTGTCTCTTGTATTCCCTCTCCTTGGCACATTTGAGCAGTGGTTCATACAGATGTGTTACATGTGCCCTAGCTCAGCTGAGGCTGAGAGGCTGGCCAAAGCAGGAGGAACTGACCCTCTCTCTGCACTGGCCTTGCTCTGATGATGTTTGTGCCCTGAAGGCCACATCTGTCTGAGGGGGTACTGCTGCGGGCGTGTGGCTTTTCACTGTGGGCTTCCTATTGCGGTCAGTTTCAAGCATGAATTAGGGGAAGGGGCCAACAGGGTAATGTGGTAATGAAGGAGATGGCAAAGTGAAAAGCAAGTTGCTTTAACCCTGAAAGAAAGTATTTCTCTAGCAAATAGCAACGGCTTTGAAAGCAATTGACAGAAAGCTGGCTTAATCCTTGTTCTGGAGATACTTACAGCTGCCCGTGGTTTTTAATTAATACACTGGGCTCCCTAACAAAGGGGAGGAGGTTGGAGAGCATTAACAGATTTACTCACCCAAGCTAAGGAAAGTGCTTTGGAAGAAATGCCCTGGCCACCCATGGGCCTGGATCTGCCTAGCCCTCCCTTCCCTGCATGGCAAGGCATGAAAGTGGTCTGATGTGGACTCCAGGGGGAAGGCGATTTGTCCACCAGTGTGTGTGGGCCAGGGAGACTTCCTTGCTGCGTTTTATCCCACTCCACCCCAATCCATTCTTTCCTTCCATCATTTGCTCCCTCACCCCACACATATTTATTAAGTAACTACTGTACACAGACCAGGCACAGTGTGTGAACTGAAGAACTACATTTATGCCAAAGGCTTGAGCTAAGTGCTTTAATGGGATCTAAAAACGAACACGATGCTGGTCCTCAGAAAGCTCAGCTCTAGTGAGAGGGAAGCATTCAGGGCTGATGTTCTGAACAACAGTGCTGGGTTCTTACTGCCGGTTTCCATTCTGATTGTATCTGTTTTGACTGGTCGGCACCACTGATGCCCCAGTTCTTAAGTATTTTTCATATTACCCTGGAAACATGAATTGAATCACACAACAAAATGCAAAATGTTAAACGTTTTATGAAAAAAGGGACAGGGAACAATGGGGTCACGTTGCCATCAGGGACCCATTGTTGGGCTCTCAGGGTTGTTTTCTGTCATTGAGAGACACATATGCCCACCTGCTTGCAAGTCCTGCATCCCATTCCTACCACCTTCCCAGACTCTGCCACCTCTCTACTTCAGTCACTCATCTATCTTGTTCATTCATTCACTCATTCATTCATTCACTTACTTACTCAACCAGTGAGCACTTGCTGAAAGCCAGGCATCAAGCCGTGCATGGGAACACAATGCTTCCTCCCCTTCCCAATACCTCCTGGACTTTTCCCAGAGATTGCGTTCAGCTCTCCTCCTCACTCCTTCCTTCCCATAGAGGCATCTTTCTCCTTTGGTTAGCGAATCTGATGTCAGAGTCATTCCATCTGACAAAGTCTCTCCTCGTCTGAAACTCCCTGTCTCCTCATATCTTCATCAGTCCATTTCCACATGTCTAAGCATTTTAATGGCATATGGTTCCAGGGGGAATCTCCAAATGAGGGAAAATTAGCAACTGTGCTTATTGGGCTAAAGAAAATGACTGGAGAGGAAGTTTTCTTTAGAAACATCCACAAGAAGCAGCAGGCCAAGGAGATGTGACTACAA
Organism: Colobus angolensis palliatus; assembly: GCF_000951035.1. Lineage (NCBI taxonomy): Eukaryota > Metazoa > Chordata > Mammalia > Primates > Cercopithecidae > Colobus > Colobus angolensis. The sequence goes on from NW_012114455.1 coordinate 2,589,213, forward strand.
TAAAAATGATGATTTTTGTTAGGGGTGGTAGTGGGGCTGGATTATCAATCGCATTTTCTTTCCCCTGGAATGCGTCACAGTCATTAATTTGTTTAATTTATTTTTGCCTCTTCCCTAGTGAAGCAGCCCAATCCACTGTCTGCCTACCCATCAGAACAAATTACACTTTGGAAATATCCGAGTGCTTCAGTTTTCCATTAAATATAATAAGAAACCACAATGCACCGTTCTGGCCTGCTGACTCCTCACCAAGGATCTATAAGCACTTTTTACAACTGCTGCCAGGCAATTCTAGTTGTCATCCTTGATGACACAGAGGTGTGAAAACAGGTCCAGGATCACCAGGCCCTGTTTTAGTTTGCACTCCTGTGCCTGCCTCTTGGGTCGTGTTCTTAATCTGCTTCACATGCACATGATCTGATTCTGCAGCACAGTGCCAAAGTCTTCATACAGGAGACACATGTCCTGCTTCTGTGGTGTCTCCCCACTGTGCCTCAGTTAACCCCCATGTGCCAGGGCCAATGACTGCTATTGACTGATGAATTAACAGAGCTCAGCCCCGTGAGGATGCAGCTAGCTCGTGGTTCATGGAAGCTGGCCTTCCAACTTCCAGCCTCTGCCACATATCACAAGGCTCAAATGCTCATCCTTCTTCCTCTGACTCTCCGACTGCTCCCTTATAATCAGCCTTTGCTCAGGTCGTGAAAACTGCTCACGACTGCAGATCAGTCTGTCCTAAGGAACACTGCTAATTGATGATTACATTTCATTTTCAGGATGTTATCTTACTTGGGCAGGTTGGAAATTGAAATGTCCAGGGGTTACACATATGGTATATATGGCTTTTTCAAGTCAGAGATTAATTGTTGAGTATTAATATTTAATTTTTTATTGCAAAAGCTTGTCAAAGGTTGCCATGCTAAGGTGAGAGCTCAGACTCATCCTAACTGATTCAGCATACTCAAGAATAGAGCCTCTAGCACTGCCAGCTCTGCAATTTCTGAGTCAAAGAAGGAGCAGTCTAGTGAGTTGGACTATGGCAGTCTAGTGAATTCTTGGATGGGAGAAGTTTCTAAGATGCAGGAAGCAGGGTTGGACTTGTTTAAGTGAGCAGGTGACCTGCTGAGTCAGTGCTGACCTCTGCTTGGACAGGAGAGAACCCTAAGGCCAGGTCACCTTGACCTCTGCGTACACAGACAGTTAGGCATAGGCGGAGAACCAGATGTCTAGTGTCAACAGAACTAGATGTCTGAAGACCTGGGTTTGGTGCCAACTTTACTATTCACCAACAAATCATCTCAAGGAAATTCTGTTTTCTCTTCTGTAAAATGGTCAGGGTGCCATCTATCTCAAGGGCTGCTGTGCCATTCAGTCATAATACTGTTCAATTGTGTGTTACTTTGCAGTTTTCAAGGCACAATGAAGAATGGGGATCCTCTATCATCTTGAAAGCCTTACAGATTCTGATGAGCTCACATGGATTGAAGCTGTAGCTTTGTTGTGCTATAACAAAGGATTGCTAAAAGAGTTAAAGGAGATAATGTATGTACAACACAGTGCCTGGCACTCAACAAATGTTAACTGATTTCTTCTAGTAGTTGCAGTTTAAAAAATAATAATAAAAGGGTGTCTGGGAGAGTGACTATGAAAGAATAATTGTGTGATTGTGACCATTAATCAAGCACAAAGACAGAATGTTGGAAACATGGAGATGTCCCCGGAGGAGCCCAGATCCTAAGTGAGTTACATAGGATTACCCCCCTTCTGACATTGGCCAAGTGTCTATAAGAGGCTCCTCCATTTGAGCCCAACTCCCATCCTCTGGCCCAGGGGGGCTCTTTCTCACTGGCCACAGTGGGTGATGAGGTCTAACAGAGACCCACATTCAAGATCCTGAGACTGGCCAGCCTGACATTCAGCCCCACTCAGCACTTGGGTCAGCCCCGTCCCGACCTGGGTGTGTTCACTCACTCTTTCATTCTGTCCAGGGGTATGCCTGCCTCTTTCACTGAATTTGATGGTATGAAATGATCTTCATTTGTGAATTCATGTACTGTACTAGTGCAGTATCTTTCACACATAGTTTTTCTGCTCAATCATGATAACATGTGCACATAAATGCACTCAAACACTCATGCAAAACCTCCCTAGCAAAGGGTGGCTAGGATGGTTTTGGGGATTCTTCCTATTCATTAGAGCATTTCTCCTACCTTTCAGTACTTAGTCTTCTTTGTCCCTTCTTCCTCCTCTGCATGTCCCTTGTGATGGTTAATTTTATGTGTCAACTCGACTGCGTTATAAAATGCCCAGGTATTTGGTCACATCTTATTCTGGGTGTGTCTGTGAGGATGTTTTTGGATTAGATTAGCATTTTAATCAGTAGACTAAGTGAAGACGATTGCCTTCCTCAATGTGGATGGGCCCCATTCAGTCCATTGAAGGCCTGAATGAAAAAAAAAGACTGACCTCTCTCTCCGTCTCTCCCCTGAATAAGAGGGTACTCTTCCTCTCTGATAGCCTTGAGCTGGGACACCAGTCATTCCCTGCCTACAAACTCTGACTGGAGCATTGGCTCCTGTGCCAGTTTGTGGACTAGAACTACTCTCCTGGGTCTCTAGCTTTCCAACTGCAGATCTGGATATTTCTTAGCGTCCATACTTACTAGGCCAATTTTTAAACAGTAATTCTCTCTCTTATCTATCTATGTATCTATCCAGTCTATCTCTGTATTGTCTATCTGGGATAAAAACACACATGTGCACATACATGCGAGCGCACGTGCACACACACACACACACACACACACCATTGGTTCTATTTTTCTGGAAACCCCTGACTCTTACACCCTTAAATGTTGTTGTTGTCGTTATTGTTGTTGTTTTGGCCTGGGTTCTCTCTTAGCATTTTCCCCTCACTCTGCATGCTGTCCTTGAATAATCTCATTTACTCCCATGGCTCCCAAGACCACACTTATGTTGGAAAATTAGAAACTTCCAAACATTTCTCATCACTCCAGATCCCTCCTGAACTCCAAGATACAATCTCATATATTCAGTTATCATCTCGGTATTCCTCCTTGGATATCTCAATGTTCTCCCAAATCAGCCTGTCCAAAGGAGATGGCAGCACTCTCTACATAAGCCTGCCTTTCCTCTGCTGCTCCTGATTTCACACTTTGCCCTACCTTTCGCTCATTACCCAACCTGGGGGTCACCTCTTCTACACTCTTTGGATCCTATTAGTGCTCCAGGATATGGACTGTGCTGCTGTGACCCCTCTCACAGCTAACCCCTCCCTTTGATGGCCATTAGCACTGCTATAGACCATGCGTCACCATTGCTTGTACTCACTGCACGTGTTTGTATAGGCCTTTCTACACTGGATTCTGTGCTCCCTCTGAGCAGGAATCTTCACTGATCCACTGTTTATTATTTTTAATCCCTCAGTTCTCAGCAATCTACTTAGCAAATATATACTAAGCACATGGCTGATGTCTGAATGAATGATTGAATGAATGAATGACTTCCCTTGGAAGGCCATGGGGTATAGGGAAGGAGGCAGAGCATATGATGAGAACTTGGCCTGATGTAGGAGACAAGAAACAGAAATAGAAGTCAACTTGCTTGCCATAAATAAACAAAAGGCAAATTATCCTTGATTAAATTTGAAATGAGGAAAACAGAAACAAGCAGTTATCTTAAGAGCAGGGTGGTTTAATATCCCAACTACCCACCATGGGATAGGACAAACTGCTATAGAAGGTTTTTATTTTTGGGTTTGTTTGTCATTTTCAGATATCCAACCGAGGACACTGAACCAAATGTAGTTTTTTACTGAACCAAATGTAGTTTTTCTAAAGAGGCCCTAGGTTATATTTAAAGTTCTCCCAATGCTCACCGCCTGGGATCTTAAGGCTTTGATTCAAAAGACCAGCACAGAGCAAAACTCCTGAAGCTCAGTTAATCTAACTCATCAGAACGGATCTGATTTGAATTGTGGTTCCAGGCAGCCACTAGTAGTCCAGAGACAAGACTGCTGAGTTGGCTGAGGGGTGGAGACAGCACAGCCTCGGATACCCAGCAAAATGCCAGGCAGAAAGCTGACAGCTGAGCAAAAAATTCAGATTTCGTAGATCCTACTTTTGAAGAACTCCACCCCCCTCTTTTCTTTCAACTATTTATCAATGTATTTTTTTTCGCTTACATGCACACCTTGTTTTATTGTGCTTTGCTTTATTGTGCTTCACAGACATTGCATTTCTTACACGTTGAAGGTTTGTGGCAGCCCCCTGTCCGGCAAATCTATTGGAACCACTTTTCCAATAGCACGTGCTCACTTTGTGTCTCTGTGTCTGACGTTGTGGTTATTATCCCAATATTTTAAATGTTTTCATTATTATTATAGCTGTTACGGTGATCTGTGATCAGTGATCTTTGATGTTACTATTGTAATTGTTTTGCGGTGCCACAAACACACCACGTGAGGTGGTGAGCTTAATCAGTAAGTGTTGTGTGTGTTCTGACTGCTCCATCAACCAGCCATTTCACATCTTTCTCCCTTTCCTCAGGCTTCGCTATTCCCTGAGACACAACTATATTGAAATGAGGCCAATTAGTAACCCCACAAAGGCTTCTAAGTGTTCAAGTGAAAGAGTCGCACGTCTCTCCCTTTAAATCAAAGGCTAGAAATGATTGAGTTCAGTGAGGAAATCTTGTTAAAAGCTGAGATAGGCCTAAAGCAAGGCCTCTTGAGCCGAATAGTCAGCCAAGTTGTGAATGCAATGGAAAAGCTCTTGAAGGAAATTAAAAGTGCTACTCCAGTGAATACATAAATGACAAGAAAGCAAAACAGTCTTATTGCTGATATAGAGAAAGCGTTTGGTGGTCTGTATAGACAATGAAATCAACCACAACATTCTTTTAAGCCAACACCTAATAGAGAGCAAGGCCCTAACTGTCTTAAATTCTATGCAGGCTGACAGAGGTGAGGAAGTTGCAGGAGAAATGTCGGAAGCTAGCAGAGGTTGGCTCATGAGGTTTAAGGAAAGAAACCATCTCCATAACATAAAAGTTTAAGGTGAAGCAGTAAGTGCTGATGTAGACGCTGTAGCAAGTTATGCAGAAGATCTAGCTAAGATGCTTGATAAAGGTGGCTACTCTCAACAACAGACTTTCACTGTAGATGAAACAACCTTGTATTGGAAGAAGGCACCATCTAGGACTCTCAAAGCTAGAGAATAGAAGTCAAGGCCTGGCTTCAAAGTTTCAAAGGACAGGCCGTCCCTCTCATTATGGGGTAACATAACTGGTGACTTTAAGTTAAAGCCAATGCTCATTTATCATTTTAAAAATCCTACTGCCTGTGCAGAGTAGATTGGAACAATGAAGCCTGAAGGACAGCACATCTGCTTACAGGTTAGTTTACTGAATATTTTAAGCCCACTGTTGAGAACTACTGCTTAGAAAAGAAGATTCCTTTCAAAATATTACTGTTCATTGACACTTTACCTAGTCACCTTAGGGCTGTGATGGAGATATGCAAGATTAATGTTGTTTTCATGCCTGCTAACACAACATCCATTCTGATTTCTATTTCAAATCAAAACGTAATTTTGGCTTTCAAGTCTCGTTATTTAAAAATACATTTTGTTGAGGCTCTAGCTGCCTCAGATGGTGATTCCTCTGACGGATGTGGGCAAAGTAAATTGAAAACCTACTGGAAAGGATTCATTGTTCTAGACACCATTAGGAACATTCATGATTCATGGGAGGAGGTCAAAATATCAATATTAATAGGAGTTTGGAAGAAGTTGATTCCAATCCTCATGGATGACTTTGAGGGGTTCAAGATTTCAGTGGAGGAAGTAACTGCAGATGTGGTGGAAGCAGCAGGAGAACTAGAATTTGAAGTGAAGCCTGATGATATGACTGAATTGCTGCAATCTTATAAGACTTTAATGGATGAGGAGTTGCTTCTTATGGATGAGCAAAGAAAGTGGTTTCTTGAGGTGTAATATACTCTCAGTGCAGATGCTATGAACAAAGTTGAAATGACAAAACATGATTTAGAATATCCAATAAACTTAGGTGATAAAGCAGCAGCAGGATTTGAGAGGATGGACTCCAATTTTGAAAGAAGTTCTACGGTGGATGAAATGCTATCAAACAGACAGAGAAACCTTTCATGATAGGAATATTCAAACTGCTATGGCCAACTTCGTTGTGGTCTTATTTTAAGAAATTGCCACAGCCGCTCCAACTTTCAGCAACCTCGACTCTGATCAGTCAGCAGTCATCAACACTAAGGCAAGACCCTCCACCAGCAAAGAGATTATAACTCGTTAAAGACTCAGACGATTGTTACCATTTTTAGCAGTAAAAATTTTGTAAATTAAGGTCTGTAAATTGCTTTTTAGACATAATACCATTGAATACTTAATAGACTATGGTACAGTGTAAACATAACTTTTATATGCTCTGGGAAACAAAAAAAATTGTGTGATTTCCTTTATTGCAATGCTCACTTTTTTGCAGTAATCTGGAACCAAATTTGCAATATCTCTGAGGTATTCCTGTATTTGGAAAGATCTAGCCAAATAAAAAATAACCTTTTATAGCCTAAATGGCTGAGAGCACTGATAACGTAATGGAGAAGACAGGAACAGTTGTGGAAGAGAGCTAGCCTTCTAACACTTAGTTTTCTGAAATAAAGGAAGTGTTAGCCTTCTCCCTTGCCATCCTTCACCAAACAGAACACACACACACACAAACATTCTTGAAAGTTTGGAGGCACTGATGCTTGCAAATGGGCCCATTAAAAGAAGATAAATCAGTTGAAAATGCATGAAAAAGTCTCATTTATCATAAGATGTGTTGGACAGGGTTTTGAGTTTTACATGCATTTATTCTAGAAATCTGTTTATCTGTGCAACATTTCTGAACAAAATGCTTTGTGATGAACCCTCCTCTTCACTTGAATCTATATGGAAAGCAATTAAGTTCAAACCCCAAAGACAAAACGTGATAAACACAGCAGGTATGCTATTGATTTGGAATTTCACAACTGCCCTTCTTTCTTTTGGATATCATCTCTTTATACCCCCAAAGCCCTCCTATACCTCCCATGCTTATGAAATGTGTTTCCTATGTCTTCAGACAAGGCAACTTCCCTGACTACTCCCTGAGGACTACAAACCATGAGTTACTGCAACACGTCTGGAGATGATTAATCTGAAAGTGGTTAAAAGTGCTGCCCCTGGAGCGAATGACTTTCCTCAGCCCCGCCAGGATATGACTCCAATGCCAAAGATTTGCACATGTCCCATCTCCCCACCTACACTTGTCCATAATGGAAGAGGGATGTGTACTTGAGTGAGGTGAGGTACAGAAAAAATGAGAAAGTCACTCAATTGTGTCCATACTACACTTTCAAATTCCCTCAGTGCAAGGGACCTGTCTCATGAATTTTTTCATTCTCCATCTCTAGCAATTATTAGGCAACTACAGGGTTTGAGAAAGAGAAGAAATTCATCTGTACACAGGGCCTGGCTCAGTAGTTTCTTAATAAATATTCAATGAACAGCTATTGAATGACTAAATCTGTACATACAAAGCAGAGGATTCCAGCCCAGCTGATAGACTATTCCAGCCATATTCATAATCTGGGGTGAAAGCAACACATCTGTTCCATCATGAAGAGTGTTATTGATTAGCATGGTCAGATTGGTGTCCAGTGTCTGACATCTACAGACACAGACTGGGTGGCATGTGGGCAATACCCCCTTCTCCCCAGTAGATAGATAGTTTTAGCTATTGTAATTGTCAGTGTGACAGACTGTGATAAGAGTTTGCCTAGTCTGCACTTTATTCATGTTGGGTAGGTCCTCCTAGAACCCTTCCTCCAAAGAAGAGAAATAAGAATCTAAGGTCAGGAATTCTCTTAGAAACACTACAGTAATCTCTTCTTAGCATTTCTGCACAAATGCCCAGGGGTACACCCAGCAACCTCACCCCCTGAGGGCATGCCAACAGCTTGTGCTATAAACTCCTGCAAATAGGATTTATTAGAACAGAATCAAGTGACAGACTCAGAACGAAGGCAGCACAGATGAAGAAGACCCTGAGGTTCTGTGCAGATGTTGACTTTTATCAAGGTCAACACTGAGATTTATTGACCCAAGAGGTAAATATTGATGGAGGCTCAGGAGGTCAATATTTGCCCCAAGGCGAATAAATCTTCCCAATGACCCTCAAACAGAAATCTGTACAGAGTAGACTCAGTTCCAAAATGAATTAGCTGTGGCATAGATTAAGATACTATTTCATTAGATTGTCTAGGGCATTGGAAAGCAATATTAATACTAAGCACTTCATGTTCAAAATACTTTCCAAACATTCATTAAAGTGCACCTCCCTCTAGCAGATGCATAAAAGTGTTGTACTCCCAACTCAACAGATGGGTTATTAGAGCCAAGAAAAGGTTAAGTAATTTTACCTAGGCCACAGAAAAAGCGATCCAAGAACAGAAAGATAAAATGGAGATAAGGGTGAGTTAGGAGTTCTGGGGATGAGCAAAGGTCTACAGAACAGTGCCTTAATTAACATTCCTGGTCAAATTAATAAGTCCATTTGGTTTGATTACTTTCATTTAGTTAATTTACATCCCATGTTCACAAATCTTCTTGGGCTGGTCAATTGTATTGCTTAGTTACAAAGACGCTTTTGGGCATTTACCCATGATAAACTCTACCTTTGAACATCGGTACTCTTAAGAAGTGAAGAGTGTGTCAGTGGTCACCGGGAAGGAACAGATTGGTTTATCTGTGTATTTGCATAGTCATCATCATCACATTCCAATTCTCATACAATACCTCTTCTCAGTACCAACATGCTGGTACTGAGAAACCAGTACCCTGGAAGCCTATTGTGAAAGACTAACACATGTGTCATTGGCATTTGAATTCATGGATCCAGTGATCCCTACTTTTGCATTGTCTCAAAACTGAACTTTAAATATTATAAAATTTTGGTTATCTTCGCTAATGGAGAGGTCAGAGCCATGGATAATCGAAACATCAGCCAAAAGAAGATCAATAAATATTATTTCCTTCTGACTTTGGAGTGCATTATTTTCCCGTGTTTTATGTTGGCCTCGTTGCTTTTCTCTGGAGAGGTAACATCAGAAAATAGTGAGTGTTTCCAGAGTGCCAGTGATGACAGCCAGACAGGTGACAGAACTCGGTGGGTGTGGGTATCAGGTCAGCAGCTTTGAGGTTGTGCTCATGTAATCCACAGGCAGGTACTTGAGTGGACTGGCCTCAACTTGTAGAATTTAAAGTTTTCAAAGTTACTTCAATCTACTTTAAATCTGTTGGAAGGAACAAACGGGGTCTTGAGAGTGTGACCATTTGGTTCACTTGAAAAGGAAACAATTTGACTTGAAGAGATGTAAATGGTTAGCTGATGCCAGGGTCTGAGAAAAGAATTTAGGGATTTTGACCCCAAGCTGCTTAGATACCTCATTATTTTATCCTGCAATAGGATTTTGGAATTGTAGCTGTTACCCAGGGAAGTAAGTGATACCAATATGATCTGATACTGTTACAAAGGGTAATTTGACTGACAATATGCTACAGACAAATGAAAGTGTTTACAGGGTTTAATATTTAATAATGTAAAATGAAAAAGTCGGCAAAAGCAGGCTGGAGATGAAAAGATCTGTATTGAGTCAGAATTTTTGCCGATTGTCAGAGCAGCATGCGTCTCCTGGGGACCTGAATAAGCAAGCTGCTGTTCTGCAGAAATTGTTATCTTGGGCGTATTGATTGAGTGTGCCCCACTCAAGCTGTCAGTTTCTCCCTCCTATCCTCGCTTTATATTTTACATCATGGTATCCTCCTAAACCCTTACATACTGCCTGGGCTTCACATTTTAGGCTGCAGAACTGTAGTGTACTCTCAAAGGAGACCTAGGTGGTGTGCCTGACATGTTAGTTCTGTCTGTGAGTAGCATCTCAATGACTCTTCTCTAGGGCATACTAATGGACTCATTCTGTAGGTGGCTAGGTGCTTTGAGTCTAGAGACATGCCACTGGCCCTTCTCTTAACTAGCACAGCCAAGATACCAATAGACTTGCTGTGTGGACAGTTACTTAACCTGTATATGCCTCAGTTTTCTCATCTGTAAAACGGGAATAATGCTTACTTTACAGAACTATCAGGAAGATTAAGTGAGATAATAAACCTAAAACAATCGGCACACTTTCTGACACAGAGCTGTCCTCAGTAAACAAGAATGACTGTTACTTAATAACGCAGTCCACAGAAATCTGTAAATTAAATAAGAAATTGTTTAGATTGCAGAAGACCTAGCCCTAAACCCAGAATCCCAGAATTCTTGAGTGAGAAGGGCATTTGAGAGGTGATCTTATCCATCTACCTGCCTTCTCCGTAAGCCCAGAGAGCTGACAATCTCTTTACTTTTAAAAGGCCATTAGAAATGATTCTGAAACTTTCTCTGACCCGGAGCTCAATGTTTGTATAACCTGACAATAGCTTGAGTAGCTCAAACACCTCTGACACCTGGAGCAGAGACTGGAACCCTTTGTCCACATCTTCCTCTTTGTGCGTAACACTATTCTATTTCTATTAGCTTTTCTTCAGCAGTTTTACTTTCCTCGGTGCTCCTTCACCATGCCTGCACATCCCTCCAAAGAGCACTGCAAGTTCTAACTGCCCCTGGAACCTTAGAGAGCAGGAGAGCACCGTGCTAACGAGGCCAAAGTCAACAGGTTGCTTCCTGTCAGGGAATAGCTTCCCATGGGGAAGATCCGCCCTGTGGCTTCCAAATTGCAGCCTTTCACTTCAGGAGCTATCTTGCAATAATAATAATGATCATATCTAACCTTCAGGGTACCCTTTTCTATATTTGAAAAATCTCCACGTCTCAGTTGATCTTCACAGTAACCCTGAGAAATGCCACCACTGGACTTGTTACATCCATCTCAGAGACGAAGAGGCAACCGCAGAGAAATGTCCAGGATCATGTCCTCAGAATGAGGCAATGTCCACTCAAACTCAAGCCTTCTGAGAGTAAGCCCTGGGCTCTTTTTCTTCACATTACACAGCAAATGAAAATGACAGTGGTTCTCAGTTGGGGGCAATTTTGTCCCACTCCCTCCCTGGGTACATTTGGCAGAGACATTTTTGCTTGTCACAGCTAGAGAGGGGGGTGCTACAGGCATATACAGGGTAGAGGTCAAAGATGTTGCTAAAGCTCTTGCAATGTACAAGACAGCCCCTCACAACAAAGAATTACCCTGCCTAAAATATCAACAATGCCAAGGTTGAGAAATCTTGTCAGATGTATAGTAAGAGGAGAAACAACAGAATCCAGCCACCTGACTACCAGTCAAGCCCTATTTTCCTGCCTATCATACTAGGGCAACCTGCTTCCCCCAAAGAAACTTCATAGACATTTGCAAAGGACTGTGGGATACTCAGAAAAAAGTTAATAGCTAAATGTAGAGTTGCTGGATTTTGTAAAGCTGCTGGTAAAGTTATTTTCATTTTGCTTTTTAAATTAGTTTGGGAGTTGGTTTTCTTCTTTACATAATTACAAGCTGACAAACATGCTTCTGTATTTTTTTTTAATTAACAGATATTTGTATTCAAGTTCTCCAAATTACATGCCACAGCTTGCATATTACAGGACAGCTGCCATGCTCCAGATGTAGGCAATAACCAGAACATGGTAATGGCAAAATGCAAAAGAAAGAAAGGGAGAAGAAAAGAAGGAAGTTAATGTATCAGGATGGAGAAGAGCAATTTCAGTCAATGGGTTTGGATTTTTTAAAGAGATGAATACCTTAGATTCTCCCAAATTTTCAGCTCAGTTTGAGCATTTGGGATGAAGCCGTCTGGGTCATTCATTGCTGCCATCAAAGGCTCACCAGCGCCTTGTAAAAGCAGATTACAGATGAAATGGGGCACATATAAATGCTAACAGCGTGCTGGAGAAACTATTCAAATTGCTCCTGTTTACAAGTGCCCTATTAAATGTGCTCAGCTCCTCCTGAAGAAAGCTGCTCTAAGCTGGGTAAACTGCTATATTTATTTATCCCATTTATAACACAGCACCCCTTTTGGTCACTCAATCCCAGACACAGGCTCTCTCACGTATCCACAAATCAGGAACTGTACACGAAAGGGGCTCTGCAGTGAGAAAGGGGCAGGGGCAGTAGATGAAAGTCCCAGTCCCACACCAGCCAACAAGTTTACTGTGTGACTCTAGGAAAAGGACTGTACCTCTCTGAGGCTCAGTTCCCTCATCTGTAAAAAGGGGGCGTGACCGGACAACCTCTGAGGTTCCTTCGACTCTCACAGGTTACCAGTGGTTATATTTTTGAGTATCTTTGCAGATACGGGAAAACCCTGCCTCTCCTTGCATAGATGTCAGAAGTAACACTTCAGGCGGGGGCGTCTGAGGTTGGCGCGTGAGGCAATCAGGTGCATTGCACCGTCATCTTCTGCTCAAGACAGAAGAGGGCGCTCAAGGGCCAATCAAGCGACTTATAAACTGCGAAAAGAGGCCTGGGGCAAAAGAGTCTGTAGACACTGCAGTCAAGGGGAGGGTCACTCCATTTACTGACACAATAAACATGGAATACCTCCCACGGACACAGGGAATGAAGAGATAGACAGATGTCCTATCTTTGGGAATGCTGGTCTTCCAAGGAGGCAGTTGTCTACTGGGGAAGACGTCTGGGCAATTCCCTGCAGTGTGGCAGGTGTGAAGGTGGAGGTAAGTTTGGGGTGCTATGGGAACTCAGAGGAGGGAAAAAAGTCACTGAGGAGGTGACACCCAGCGGTTTCTGGAAGAACGAGCAGGTGCGAACCAGGGGAAGAGGGAGTAAGAATGTCTCCTGGGGGCGGAGGCTGTGGGTAGCAATGGACGATGATATGCTCAGAGCCATCCAGGCAATCCCACAGGAGAACACAAGAAATATCCACATGGCACAGCCTACCCATGTCAATAAGGCAGGAAAGACCTGTAAGAAGTGAAAAAGGCTCAGGTGAACTGTGATGGCAGCCATGATGCTTTTTCACGCCCTTGAAGACACAGGCTCATTTGAATAATTTTGCGGTGGGACCTGGCTCACTTTTGTAGATCCCTTCAAAGCTGGAGATTGGTGCCTTCCAGGATTCTGCCATTGAATGAAGGAAAAAGGTAGCAGAGAGCCTTTCCCTTCTCTTCTCCCTTCTCTCTACTGTAGACTGCATGGAAATGCAAAATGCTGGAGTCCAAACACATACATAAAATAATTTTGTAGGGCTGGTAGTTAGTTCCAGCAAAACCATTGAGGGGAAACAAAGGAAGTTTTGTGTTAATGTGATTAGTCTATGACTCTATCTGAGTTCAGACAACACAATACAAAAGAAAATCCGGCTAAAATTAGCCTTCTTCTACCAGTCACAGCCAAGCTGCCTTAGGTTGTCACCTAGGGATGGAACTGGAAAATGCAGCCTCTACCACTGCCCCTGCCCCTCAGGGATGTATCATGATTTGAAAAATTCTTTCTTCTCTCAGATTTTCACTCTTCACAGCTCGGTTAATGCCACTTAAGACATTCCTTTTTCCCTATTTTTACTCATTTCCTTTGTTTTCCTTTTTGTTTTTCTTAATTTGAGCATTGTCAGGAAGTTCTCTTCTTTTCTCTGTCACATTCTCTTGTTTATTAAACATTGCTCTTTATTAAACACTACCTTAAACACAAATAGGTAAGTATAGGGTTAAGTGATAGTTGTGTCAATAAACAGAAGACCCTCGGTGTGTAGCAACATTGGACATAAAGTTACCAGTATCATCAATCGTTAAAACCCCTGCAGTGACCTGTCAACCCCACAGAGGGTCCAGAAAAAAGTCATGAATTGTACCAGTATATTGTCATCTAAGGAAATCTGATTTTTATTAAGTGTCAAATCACAGAACACGTTTGCTTTTACCTTTGTGTATTCAGTTACCAAATTGCTAATGAATTTACTAACGTTGTGATGGGATTTTTTTCTACTATATGTAAAATGATAAACATATAGCATTTCAACCACATCCCTAGTTAAGTGAAATTTTGTGAATTAGTGAAGGAACTCCATTTAATTTAGAACATTGCTTCCATGAGAACAGGTTTTCTTAGTTTCAAACAAGTGCTATCTAAGGACCCATAGAAACACTTGCAAATTCGGATCCGATGAGGCTCACCTGCTGCCAGGTATCTATGCAGTAATGGAACCACAAACAGAAGCACATGGCAGTGCTATGGCTTCTCCCCCACCCACCAGTCTCCCTTACGGTAGCTGCAAGGTGCGCAGGTAGTTTTAGGATTTAATATATTGAGTAAACATTGCTTTTCCATTTTCATTTTATTTATTGCTCCACATTCTCAACATAACAGTTTTTGCCTTCCTTCCCATCTCTTTAATGTCATTTCCCTCTAAGAAGCAGATTCTTATTTGGGTGGTTTTTGACTATTTACAAGTACAAAGTATTATCTACATTTCTGGTGACATAAATTCCAGACACAACACTGAATAAACATTATGAAAAGGGTAATGTTTGGGGGGTTAAACCATTAGTGAAAAATCATCAAGGTACGCTTCTGATTCTTGAATGAATAGAGGTGACAGAGGCAACTCATTCAGTGCCCCAGTTTTCCCAGCTATCACCTGAGAATAATGATCTTTATCTAAAAGATTGTAATCATTACAAATTGTTTGGAAATTCTGAAGAGATAACAGGTAGGTGTGAAAATGAAAGATGTAGAAACCACTGGAAGCTGGATGGCTTTTTATGTTCTGTTCTGGGTGTTGTATTCCCAGATTGTCATTTGACCTTTGGCATCACTGAGTTTCTCTTTTACTGAGTTTGGATTGGCACCCATAAAAATATGATCACATTACCTTAACTCAGCAACCCTATAGGAGAGGGAGTTCCTGTAGTGAGAGTACTGAAAGGAACCACGGAAATGAAAATATCATCAGTCCGATTCTTCGCTTTGGGCCCCACCTAAGATGTTTTTAGGGAAGGAACTTGTCATAAATCATCTGTAACCCAAATTTGCAAAGGGCATCGAAGACAGTCCTCTGCATCTTTCCTATAGTCCACTCAAAAAGCTTGCAGGGAAGAGGCAGGAAAATCTTATTTATTTTGATTCACTTGCATTGATTTTCCAAATAAGCCTGTTCTGGGTGACTTGGGCTGAGGGCTTGGTAGAGAAAAGATGACAAGCAACTGAACTCAAGGAGGTAAGAGCAATGTCAGAAAAATCCAGTCAGTCCAGACAGACAGATTAGTGTTTGAGAATTTACATGACCCTTTATCCAGTTCGTAACTATAAACCCACTGCTGCAGAAGTGACACAGAAGCTTATCTGATTTCTCTTGTTTGGAAAGTTGAAATCTCCAGATGAGTTAGAGGGCATGATGCTTCAGTGCCTTTTTCACTGGAAAATATCACAGGGTAAAATGAATTTGTACATTTTCCCTAGATCTGGTGCCTATGCAAGAGTTTCTAGGGGAGAGAGAGAGAGAGAGAAAGAGAGAGAGAACTGTGCACACACATTTCCACGCACACTGATCTCTCCCAGGAATCAGGGTAAAAGTCCCCAAATGTGTCAGGGTGGATATTTGCAATACCTTTGACTTTCT
This sequence comes from Colobus angolensis palliatus, assembly GCF_000951035.1. Taxonomy (NCBI): domain Eukaryota; kingdom Metazoa; phylum Chordata; class Mammalia; order Primates; family Cercopithecidae; genus Colobus; species Colobus angolensis. The sequence continues at coordinate 2,604,913 of NW_012114455.1, forward strand.
AGATGGGAAGTAAATTATTCCCTTTATAAGTCTTTGTGGGAAACAAGGACTCCTTCCCACTCTATGCAGAAGCTGACAAATTCCAATCTTAGCTTTTCCAGCCTCCCTTGCAGCTAGAGTGCAGGCCACCATGATTCTATCACTGCTAATCTGACCCACTTTCCAGGCCCAGCCACAAGAATTAGTGATGATGAGAAAAGGGTAGGCCAGTATTCCTTCCAGCAGAGCTGGCAACTGTGGAAAGATCAATACAGTCATGTTACTGGAGGAGCAGGCATTCTGACCATTGGTCTGGGATATTATTTACACTACCACAGAGCCTGGCTCCTCAGCTCTTCTTGCAATTCTGTGACATGCCCAATATTGTTTTCCATTTATATCAGCCAGTTGGCTTCTGTTGCTTGCCGTTAAAAACCCTGCCTGATGCCGTGCCCATATTTGATTGTGTGTATGCCACATGTATGTATACACACCTTCTCTTCCTTCCCTACATATTCTTCTTTCCTTACCTTGACCAATGTTATGGTGCACCTAGCTAAAAACAACTGCAGAGGAATAAAGAGGAAAAAAAAGTCCTTTTTTCATTTTCCTCCATCACATACATAAAAAGTGATAGAAAAGAATGAACAATGTGCTGCCCTGGTTGAGTTGATAGCCTTAAATTCTACTCACCCTTTCACTAAAGCAGGACACCAGCCAAAGTCAATCGGAATTCTATTTGTATAACTAAGGGCATTGCTGAACCCAGAGAGACTGGAGAACAATTTAGCAGACAACTTATTCCACTGCCAATTCTAAGTTTTGGAAAAAAAAAAAAACAACCAGAAATGGAGTCCCAAGGCCAATCTGCATGAGCATATTAGTCACGGGTTTTTGAATAACAGGCTGAATGGCCTCCGGCATATAATTCTGCTCATTTTTATGCTGAAGGAATCTTCTTAGGACTTCTATATCACCAAGATTACCACTCCCATATTGCCAAGTTCAAGTCGACCAGTGTTGACTTAGCCTCAGGGGCCACCACTCAGTTACATAGAGAGCTGCCTAAGGCATGCATTCCTTCTCTGTGCAAAGAACAAGGGTCTGCAGGGGTCAGCGGAATCAAGTCGTGAGGGGACAAGGTCAGCTACTTGGAAGCGAGGAAGAGTTCTGGCTGCTGCTGAAATCATTGTTCAGAGCTTAGGTCTAGATCCATTTCTGTTACAGAGTATCATGGTGACCCTAAGAAAGTCATTTCACCTCTCTGAACCTCAAGTCACTTATTGAAAACGGAACTATCAAAACTACTCTAACGTAGCAGAAATGGCATTAATTTAGGAGACAGATAACTCAAATTCTGAACTTCAGTTTTGTTATTTACAAGTTTATGATCTTGGGCAAGCAACTGAACAGCATGTTTATTTCAGCATCTGTAAAACAAGAATAATAATGCTTTTTACAGAGTTTGGAAGAATTAAGAGTAATGATATACACAAAGTATGCACTACACTGCCTGGCAAGGAGGGACTCAATAAATGTTAGTTGCATTCATTCATCCATTCATCAAATATTTATTGTTGCTCCCACTGTGCTAGGTACTATCGAAAGTGCTGGGAATATAGCAATTTATGTCCTTCCCTTGCGGTACTTGCATTTTCTCTCCCTACCAGAAGAGTGAGATTCATGTTCCAAGGGCAAGACTAGGGCTCATGGTCTCTTTGGTAGTCCTGTGTGCTCCCTGAGGGCAGGTGCCACATCTAACTCTGCTTTCTGTGCATAGGAGGTACTCACTGCATGTTAGGGGTTGAATTCAGTTACTTATGATGCAAAATATTGCAAATGCTGTCTCCACAAGTAAAACATTTAAAGTGCTTTATGCAAAGTGCTTCCGCAGACTTGACCATCTCTTTGAGTTTCAAATGTTTGCTTCTCTTTTCTGTAGTGCTCATTACCATCTTTCCTTTCCTATCTAGACCTCTCTGATTTCATTATCTCTGTGCTGTAGTCAAATAATACTTTCAATAACAGTCATGCGTCACTTAACGGGGATATGTTCTGAGAAATGCATTGTTAGGCGACTTTGTCTTTGTGCAAGCATCACAGAGTACACTTACACCAAACTAGATGGTGTAGCCTATGACACACCTAGGCTACATGGTATAGTCTATTACACACCTAGGTTACGTGGTATAGCCTGTTGCTCCCAGTGTACAAGGTTTGGCTCTATCACCCAAGCTGGAGTGCAGTGGCACGATCTCAGTTCACCACAACCTCTGATTCCCGGGCTCAAGTCTTCCTCCCACCTCAGCTTCCTCAGTAACTGGGACTACAGATGTGCACCACCATGCCTGGCCAGTTTTTGTATATTTTTGTAAAGGCTTAATGTGACTTATTTATTTATTTATTTATGACAGAGTCTTGCTCTGTCACCCAGGCTGGAGTGCAGTGGCTAATTTTTGTATTTTTTGTAGAGATGGGATTTCACCATGTTGCCCAGGCTGGTCTCGCACTGTGGAGTTCAAGCAACCTGCCTGCCTCTGTCTCAAAAGTGCTGGGATTACAGGCATGAGCCACTGTGCCTGGTCTCAAAACACTATCATTATCTTATAAGACCACTGTGGTATATGCAGTCTGTCCTTGACCAACAGTTATGTGGCACCTAACTGTACTGTACTTCTTCAACTGAGTGGTAAGAACGTGAAAATCCCAGAGGTCACCTTAGTTGAGGCTTTCTTCCAAGTCAGCAAACCCCTTTATGTCATCTCTGAAGCACTATTATCCAACCTCCCTATCAAGACAGCTGTGAATAGAGGGCTGGCTCCCCACCAGGCCCACTTACTTCATGTTCACAAAGCTTTCATTCTTGCAAGGTTCTTTCTCCTACCATCTTGAAATTTCCTTAAACAAGTATTTGCTGACCACCTACTGTGTGCCAGAACAATATTCACAACTAAGGGTACAGAAGTGGGACTACCAGTATTCCTACCCTCCCGTAGCTGCTAGTCCAGTGGAAGATGTGTTGATTAGAATTCTGCTCTCTCCATCTAAAAGAGGCTTATTATATAACGGAGGACAGTTATACTGTTCTCTTCTAAGCCAGTTTTCTTTAAGTATGGTCCATGAGTCACTGGAATGAGAGTCACCTGGGATGTTAATTCAACTGCAATTTTCTGGGCCCTCCTGGAACTAATTAATCAGACTCTCTACAAATCTAGGGACTGGAGCAGCTAGAATCTCCAATTTTAAAAAAGCACCCCAGTTGATTCTCATGCACAATAAGCCTGAAGAACTCCTAAGTCTTGCTTTTCTGCCTTAATAATGCTAAGTTCGCTAAGTTCCTCCCACCTTCCTCATATTACATAATTTCCAGGTTTTTCTTTTCCCTCCCTCCCTCTCTCCCTTCCTGCCTTCCTGCCTTCCCTTCCTTCCTCCCTCCCTGCCTCCCCATCTCCAAGGTTTCTGTATATGCCCCAGTTTGTAAGTGGCTAAGGTGTGGCTCTCAGGACACAGCACACCCATTCCAGATGTGTCACATCAGCAGAGGGTGTTAGCATCTTCCAAATGAACACATCGCTTTCTACAGAGGATGCTGAGAAGCACATTATTTGTCACCATTGCCACATTGTTAGCTCACATTGAGATTTCAATAAGATAACACTCCTCCAATTAAGACCCTGCAATATACCTGACAGAGGAACATTTGTTTATCAAATTCGTGAATAACACAACATCACAAAGGAGACACAGATTATGAAATTATAATGACATTTCTTTTTTTTCTTAAATGAGACGTTAGCATGACTTGCTTTTAGAAAGCCCAAGGTAGCTTCCAGGGACCACGGATTATTTTCTGAGTGTTTATGAACCATTAAAATAATCTCCTGCAGATTTTTTTTTCTGGAGATTTATATGACGTTTACCTGTTCACTGTTTCTGAATCTACTGTCATCTACAATTTTACTTTTTAAAAAAGTGTGACATTTTTCCAGATTCTCCTATTTTTCAGTATTTCTTGACTATTATTCACCCAGAATGGTACCAGGATCATATTTTCAAATGGTTTCAGTGTTCTGGGAAGTTAATTTTATGGAATCTAGTAATCAGATTTGTTTTAAACATACCATAAGCATCATCATTATTATAATGATAGCTAATATTTATTGAATTTTTCTATGTGTCAGATAATATGCTATACTTGCAGCATATCATTTAATCTACCCAACAAATCTATGACATACATACTCTTGATATATCTATATTATACAAGGGTAAAGGAGAGGGGAGGTTACTACTGGCAGAAGGTTATTACTACATGGTGGAGTTAAGCACTTAATCCTTGATCTAGGTGACTCTAAATCACCACCTTATATGAACTCTTACTGTCACATCCCCTATCTCAAGTTTTAATTCTTTCTCAATTCAGCTGATCATCCCTCAACTATGAACAGCACAATAGAAAAGAGAGTGCCGAGAGAGTTAAGCAGAAGTTCTCTATAACTGACAAATATCAGGCTGCATTTCCTAAGGAGGACTGCCCTTTTTATTCTTCCTCCTTCTTGAAACCTAAAAAAATCTCTCTTTTCCTTTTTTATTTTTCTGCAGGCTTCAGCTCCTTCTGGGTCTTTGTGTCACTTGGCACCTTTGCTACAGGCTCCTGCGCCTCTTTTGTCCTCTTCTCCTGCCAGGTGCCCCGCCTGCCATCCTTTGTACCTGTTTTTCAAACCTGAGCCCCTTGGAGAATTGTCTGTGCAGTCACGTTGGTTTCTTTGGATGCTGCCGCCCTTTCCTTCTTCATCAGGATCATTCGTTTGGCGCTGTCAAAACACTGAAGCTGCCATCTTTCTTGAGCCTCCTTTCTTTTTCATCACCCGGCTTTTCATATTGTTTTTTTTCTACTGCCTCTGGCGATGCTCCTGATCCTCTAGGATCAGTGTCTGGTCATGCCCAGTGTCCTGTTTTTATTATGAATTCCTAAGATTAGCATTCACTTTCTTTCAAGATTGCCATTATATTAATTCAATCATTCCTGTATTCTTTCAACAAGCATTTATTGGATGCCTGTTATGCACCTGTCTATTTCATCAGGTTTATACCTCGTTGGCACAATGCCCGGCACACAGTGGGTGTTTGATAAATATTTGTTGAAAAAGTGAAAATGAGTTAGGCTTGAGCCCAGAGTGACAGAGTCCCCTTATTGATTTTTCCCCAACCTTCTGAGTGATCAAGCTGCTTGTAAGGCAATTGAAAAGTATGTCAAGAACACTGTTTCAGCAGGACCAGCCTTGTAACCAGTGTCTGGAGAGCTGAAGTTGTCCACCCCGGCTGGAACTGTCTCCTGTGCCTGATGTATGGTTGATACTTTGGATCAGGAAACAGCATGAATTTCCTGTGTACCACACAGTCAGAGGCATCCCTGTCTCCTTTTTCTTGGTGTCCTCATTCAGTTTCTGGGCACAACATGTCCCACTCTCCATTGAGTGGATTTCTGTACTACCACTCTGCTGCCGGACTACTGACAGCCACTTTCTCCAGCATGGCAGCACACCAAAAGTGCCTTCTTCCCTGTGGCCACAAGCCCCAGGGATAGTGGTCAGCACACTGTGGTGTTAGATTTTTGTGCTACTTAAATTTATGATGATGCAGGGCATGCAGGTAATCAATTATGCGATTCTTTCAGTGTTGCTTCTGCCCCTCCTCTTCTCCAACATTTTCTTTGAAAGGTGACCCGGCTCCACTTCCTCTACCAACATTCTTCATGTGTCAGATCTGTGGTCCGGTATGGTGGGCGTGTTCTTCACCCTTCCTTTCAAACTTCAGCCAGTTAGGTTTCCTCCATTCTTAGGTGTGTAACCTCCAGAACGAACCTGCATTCTTTTCTTTGTTAACACCAACCCCGGCAGCAATTATGTCCTAAAGGCAAGTCCCCTGGTAACCTCAAACAGGTTGTTCCCTCTATCATCCAATATATTCCTGTGTTTACGTGCCCTGGCCAGAAAGCTTCTTGGCTTCCGGGTCTATGCCCAGTGCATTCAGCCACTGATGTTCCTTGGTTTTGGCTATACCCAGCTTCTTGGTTCTGACCACACCCAGCTCCATGTGGGTCCCTGTGTGGGCTGCATTCTCCCATGCTTCCCAGGCTTTAGCACATGCTGCTCCCTCTTCTCCCCATCCCACTCTCTGCCCATTTTCTTAGCTAATGTCCACTCTGCCCTGGACCATTGCTTGATGGTGGAAGTTTCTCTGAGCTCTGTTCCCCCAAGGTGGGCTAGGCATGCCTAGTGTCTGCTCCCACAGGAACTACCGTATGTGGATGTCCCCTGGGTCCCCACCTCTCTGCACCCTGGGTGCTTATTCTCTTACCTGGCTTCCCTGCTATGCTCTGTGTCCCTGAATACCTTGGGGTACACCTGCCTTTCTGAAAGTTTGGCAGGTTTCCCAGTGTGTACTGAGAAAACAACAAGAGTTGCCAGATACGGGAAACACAATTTCGAGGGGGAGAATGGCGCATGTACAACTCTCCAACAAAACTGAACTCCCAAACACAGTGAAAAGCGCAAACTCTCAGACAAACAGCTATTAAGGACATAGAGTCCGAATTCACCCGGAACAAAAGACCCGTCTATAACCATTATTTATCACTCAGCAAACACTCTCTTTTTGTTCCATTGTCAATGCTCCACAGACTACATCTGCCTTTGGGCAGAGGGGAAAGAGAGAAAGGGAGAGAGAAATGAATAGAAATGAGAGTATGAGTTTCGTTTTATTTATTTATTTTACATATAAATCAGCTAATCTGTTTAACATTCATATTAAAGTTGTAATCACCTTTGCACACATTAAAATACAAACTAGCACAAGTAATAGGCCTTAAGAACAACATTACAATAGCTATTAACATATAACAGCTACCTTATCAACTTACAACATCCCTATAAAATAATAACTGCATCCAGGATTGATTTGCGGGAAATTCATTCTCCCAGAGCACTGAAGCCTGACTCGAAGTCTGGGGAAGGTGAGAGTCTGGTTGTTCTTTGGCTGGTGCAGAGAGGCGGCTCTTGGGGAGTGAAGGGAACCAGATGCGGAGATAGAGGCTTAAGCTTTCATTTTGGCTCTATTATCACTAGAGAGATGACCTGGGGAAAATATCTTAACCTCACTGAGACTCAGTTTCCTCATCTGCAAAATAGAAATAAGGGTGTTTCCATCATAGTGTTTTTGTGAAAAATTAAATGAAATCATAGGAGAGTACCTGGCCTTTGTAGCAGATGCTTAAGAAATGTCAGCATCTTTTCAAGACAACCAGATGCTCTTAGAGGGCACGAAGGCTGGACCAGAAGGAAGCTGCTGAGAACATAATATTGTATCTTTCCTATTCATTTGTTTACTCATTAAACATTTGTTGAGCACTGTCAGAAATGATACGAAAAATTTTAAAACATTAGAGTTTCTGTCCTTATGGGACTTACCATTGAGTTGGGAAAATAGCAAGTCAAGAACAAGCTGGACAGGATTGAACACATGAAAGGACAGAATATATACATTATGTCAGCAGAGAAGAGTGACTGTAAGTGGGAAACAGGAAATAACTACACGGAGAGGTAACCTTTGAGCCAAGCCTTGAAATATGAAGCGTATTTCAGTAAATGATGAGGAAAAGGATATTTTAGGCTAAGGGAACAGCATAAACAAGGATACAAAGGCATGGCATATCCAGGGAACATCAAATATTCTTTTTCTGATGGAAGCTTGGAGAACAAGGAGGGATGGAGAGGAAGATGGGTGCTGGAAAGAGAGTTGGTGCCAGACAGAATGAATTGATAGAACAAATGCAAGTATCTGCAGATTGTAGAGGACCTTCAATGCTGGGCAAGGGTGGAGGTGTCAGATACCAAGTGAAGATTTTGGGGCTTTGTTTTACAGGCAAAGGGTAGCCAGTGGGCTTGCTGAGAAGGGGAGGAGTAAATTTTGTACCCTATGAAGATACAAGTAGTAATGAATGACAATGGTAGGAAGGGTGACTGTGGGAAAAAAAAAAAATCAAGCAACTTGATAGGGTGCTATAATAGTTTTGGAGAACATGAGTAGGGCAATGGAAGAAAAAATGTAAAGACAGTATATATACATGTGAAAGGCGATAGAGATTAAAATGTGTCATGACAAGAGAACTAACTGGCTATGGGAGATGAGACAGAGGCTGGTGACTTGGCTTCCACACTAAGTGTTGGGAATATAGGATGCTCTTTACAGAGATTAGGACCCCAATCAGGGAGAAAATAATGAGTTTAGTTTTCAGAATGTTGTATTAAAAGTGATCCTGGGCTACGCATGAGAGCATCATCAGTCAGGAGACTCAATGACTCACAAGTATATTTTCACTGTCACTCTCAGAATTAGCCACCAGAATGGGTGCTAGGAGTGTAACCAAGATTCAGTTAGGACACAATAAAATAATCTTGAGATCACTTAGAACTTTTCATCCTCAGTACTTAGCAATGAGAAATTGTATACTCAGATCTCTATACCATTGACTATCATTTCTCCAACTTAAATTGCTACAAAATACTATTCTTACATGATTGGCCTGAAAGCCTTGATGCTGAGTTCTAGATATTTGAAGCCTAATACCGCAAACGTACCTCTCTGGACAACCTGTTACCTGGATTTTTAGACAAAGGAAGGAAAGCATGGCCCATTGGACCACAGTAAGACCTTCTTATTTTTGCAAGCTATTCTATTTTATTTGATCTTAATGTTCAGCCCAGGACCTAGGCAGGTTACAGATGTTACTGCTGATGGCTGCAGTGACCAGTATCAAGTGATTTCTTACGAGACCCTGAAGGAGGGGGGCTGATGGCCGTTGGGCCCACTGAGAGCACATTGCCTAATCGCCATTATTCTGTAGGAAAACGCTCAGGAGGTGTTACATGTGCTCTAGCTTAAGATTCCAGGCAGAAGACAGTCCAGTACCTTCCTGAGTAACTGAGGAAGAGCTAAACACGTAGTCCCTGTCTCACTGAAATGAGATCTGCCTCTACCACCTGACTCTATGAAGCAAAGGCAAGGAGGTATTTCTTAATCTGAGAAAACATCTTGCCTTTGATGGCACTGTTAAAACCACATGTTTGGGTGTCTGAGGAGGTCTCAGCCACACATGTTCAGGTGGGCTTTTATCAATGCACCCCCCTCCTTGGAGTAGGTTCCTGAGCTTGGTGCCTGGGGAACTGGGGAAGGCCTCCATTTCTACCAAAGAGGGCTTCTCTCCAAGGTGCCTCCCAGCTCTGGGCCTGGGGTTTCTGTTGACAGTGCCTGGAGGAGCCATCTGAGCTTCTGTACCACACACTCCCTTGCTTGGGGGCTCTGCCGGGATGACAGCCTTTAAACGCCTCATTAATATTCAAATCTATTCAAGTTATTTCAATTTGAATTCTATGCATATTATCAGATAGAACAAATGCAAATATATACAAATTCATCCATATGAAGAAATAAATAGGGAAAGCTCTGCATAATGGGATTATAATCATTCTCAGGCTTGTCTCTTTCTTTTAATTCCTCAGAGCCCAGAGATCCAAAGCCAGCCTCAATGCTCCCATCTGGAACTGTTTAACAGCAACCAAACCTTTCCAGGACACAGGTTCCTCAAGGGCTGTACATTTGAGAAACCTGTTTAAAGATGTTATCATTGTCTACTGGTTGCTTCTCTCTCTGGGCTTGCTAAGGTAGAGCTGTCAGAGATTTGTAAGGTGGGTCTGGGCATGGAGTTGGACTCAGAGATCCCTCTGTAGGCTCAGGGGCTGGCCCTAGCCTGGGCACACTGGCCTTCAGGCCTAGCAGCCTCAAGTCTTCTATGGGGTCTTGATGCATCTGGTGGGAAGATACTGGGGAGGTCCCAGAACTTATTGGGGAATGAGTTTCCTAATTCCTTAAATCTTCTCAAACCTGAAGGAGACTCCATAAAGCCTTTAAAGTACATTCACTGAACTTCAACACCTGGGCAACAGTGAGTGGCATCTAATGGTATCATCGTATCTATGCTTTGCAGCAAGACACAGAAGGTGATCCAGGACCTGCTACTTCTCCTTTACTTCCACGCACTGTTTCTACCCATTCCCCCAGACCAAGGCCTCCAGGCGTGACTCTTTTCTAGCCAGATCCTCAGCTAAATGCCAGAAACACAATGCTGTATGCAGACAAGGAGGGAAAAATCAAAGTGCAGTCACTAAGCCTCCTACCCTGCAGCAAATCAAACATGGACAAAGGCAGGGCCCATTCATCCCTTCTTTCACACTGTTGTTGCTCATCTCTATTTCATCTCAGTTACTCCAAAGACAGGAGGAGGCCAGGGTGTATAGTATTTTAAAGGAGAGTTCTCACACTCTAGACTAATAAAGCCAAAGTAAATTGCCATTAAGAATCATTTAGTGAGGTTTAACTACAGCGTCTAATAGATGTGCCCCCTAATCTCTCCCCCATGGGATCCAATGATAGTTGCATCTAGTAGTAACTCCATTGATTATGTAAGCATAATTTGTGCCAAGTCATAGTATAGTATTATAATAACCATTTCGTACTAAGCACCTATTGATAATCCCAGTAGATATACATGGGGGAAGGTCATTTTCTCTAACTTACATGTAATGAGGCTACTTGTAAGTACAATATTATAATAACCATTTCGTACTAAGCACCTATTATTTGATAATCCCAGTAGATATACATGGGGGAAGGTCATTTTCTCTAACTTACAAGTAGTGAGGCTGAGGCACAGATTTCTTACACGGAGAAGTAGGATAGGAAAGCCTATATTTTCTTCTGAAAGGGAGGGCTCATCTAACTTCTGCCTTTGGTTCTTGTGGTAGACAGAATAATGGCCACCAAAGATACCCATGTCCTAATCCCTTTACAGGGCAAAAGGGATTTTGCAGATGTGATTAAGTTAAGGTCTTGAGAGAGGGAGATTTTCCTAAATTATCCTCTGTGGTCTGATATAATCACTTGGTTCCTTATGAGAGAGAAGCGGGAGGATCAGAGTCAGTAGTAGGTGAAGTGAGGATGGAAGCCAAGAGGTTGGAGTGGAGGGAGGAAGGGGCTATGAGCTGAGGAGTGCAGGCACTCTGCCTCTAGAAGCCAGAAAAGGCCAGGAAATTGATTTTCCCTATAGCCTCCAGAAAGAAACAGCCCTGCAGCACCTGGACTGCAGCCTGTGAGACCCATTCTAGACCTCTGACCTCCAGAAACTAAGATAGTACATTTGTGTTGTTTTAAGCCACTACATCCATGGTAACACGTTAACAGCAGCAATGGGAAATAAATACACTCCATACACAGCCTTTCTCAACTGAAGTTCCTCCTCTGAACCAGAGAACCCTGAGAATAATATGATTAACTATTTTTACTTCTCCCAAGAATAGTACATATCTAGTATCATTTTAGATGCATAGGAAATAATTTAATTCGTTGCATACAATGGATGCCTTTTATGGCATTAGAGGTTAATTCCCCCCATGAGCCCCACTGAGAAAACTTGCACACCCAGAAGGCCACATGGCACCTTGTCTTGAAAATAGACTAAGGATGCCAACCAGATCCATTCTGAGCTTGGGCACCGGCTCAGCACATCTGGAGACACTGACCCAGAGGACGGCAAGTACCTCACCTCTGAATAGTGCCCTTCATAGAGTTTCAAAGCCCTCACAAAAAGGAGTTCTCTCCAGACATTCACAACCACTTCATGAGTCAAGAAGGAGAAAAAGTCTCCTTCCCTCTTCCATACCAGGGCCATGCACCGGGCAAGTGACAGAGCCTCCTGGCCTCTGGTCTAGGGCTTGTGTCATGTGCTTGGAGGATGAGGAGTCTATGCCTTCAAGCAGGTCTTCCTTGAGTGACGGGGGGTGGATGGACACTTCATGGTGGATGCAGTGCAGGGGGATCACAGCCAATGGACCCAGTAAAAGGTTGCCCTGGGAAAAGCTTCCAGGCCATTCCTACTGGCTGCTGCCAGGCGCTAAGTCCTTACGATAATGGAGCTACTATGTTTTCTTTGTTATGCCTCATTTACAAGAGAGGGCCTCAGTCAAGAGCAGTTTCTCCCCCAGCCTCTGCACAGAGACCCTTGTGCTGTAGTTGGAATCAACTAGCACTTTTTACCAGGAACTTTGTCCAAGCTCCCTGCACAAATTGCTCTCCTGCTTCTCAATGAGGTACTCACCCCACCAAGCTCCATGTAAGCAGGCAGGAAGTGCCCCCAGGAGCTTCCTCTGCCAAGAACCCTCTAAGCACATGCTCTTTGGGGGCAGGAACCCAGGGAGGAGACCTGGAGGAGGGAGATGGAAGAACCCTGGGCTTGGAGTTGAACTCCTGGGTATTCTTTTTAGCTTTCCCACCCACTACCTGTGTGACCTTAGAGAGGCCATTTAGAATAACCTGGCCTTATTTTTCTTACTCTTTAAAGGAAGGAGAAGAGTTGATTCAGGGAGGAAGACTATAATTAATGTGCAAGTGTTCTGGAACTATAAAGTACTATATAAATGCAAGGAAGGATTAAATTATTATCACCTTTTCCCCAAGGAGGACTTGGTGCTCATAGGTACTTGAGTTGTAAAAGGCAATAATAATGATAAATAGAGCACATTCTCTGATAAAACACTTTCATGGGTTGGCAAGTGAAATGCTGGGCACGGAAAGGTAGGAGTTGTCCAGAATCCCTGACACATTATGCTCTTTTCCTGTGTAAGAAATACTGGTTGTATCTGACTCTACGCCCAAGTCTAACAAAGCCACTGCACAGTAGATGGAGGTGAGCAGGACCCAGCCCTGGCCTCCAGGAAGCTCACAATATGGAAGGGAAAGCGGACCAGAAACAATCCACATTGATACATTGTAGTAAGAGCTGCAAAAGGCTTCCCTGGGTGCTGTGGAAGAAGGAAGGAAGGGCATTTAAATTAGATTGTGGGGAGGGAAGTCAAGGAAACTTCCACCAGGAGGCAAAAGCAGCTGAGTCCTTAGGGTAGAAGCCATCTGGACTAACGTGGGGGAGAGGAGACGGCCACTCCAGAGGGACAGGAGGCACGAGGGAGCAGAGCACATTCGGACAATGTCAGTGGCTCCATGTGGTTGGAGTAAAGGGGCATAAGAGAGGGTGGGGAGACTTTCATTCTGAGAATCTTCGTCCGAAGATGTTGGGATGCTGTCAAAGGAACATACACCCACGAGAAGACAGCGAACTCTGCAAAGCTGGTGATTTGGTTGTTGTCACAGCGGAGCTACTGACATATTTCAGTGATGAATGGAAACTTCAAAACCTTGAGTATAAGGTATGTGCCTTCATGACCCACTCCTGGATGGGAGAGAGTTAAAGCTGTTGTTTTTGGACCCTATATAGCCTTGTGATCTCCTGAAACCTAAAATGTGTGTCTTGCACACACGTCAGCTCACTTAGTCTTTCTGTTTCTCTGTCTCTACCTTCTCTGGCCTGTACAACCCGCCACCTGTGCCTCTCCCCATTCCTCTGCTATCACTACAGTACTCAGCCATCTGGGGATGCACACAAGGTGTACACGGCATCCACTGTGGGATGAGGGGGCCTTTAAATCTGTGGCTCGCTCCCCTCAAGCCCCTCTCAGTTGCTGGGTTCATCAGCTCATGCATTTGGTTTCCCATTGGTGATCTGGGTTGAAAAAGGCCCAGATGCCTAGTGATGAGAAAATTTTTTTTCTTTTTAATGAATTGAAAAATAAAATGACAATAAGCAGCTAGAAGATCCCAGTTTGCAATGAAGTGAATATCAATACTTGTGTTTGTATTGACCTTGAATATTTTTTTTTAAATACAGAGCAAGAATTCTCGGGGTGCATTATTATATACATTCTGAATCTCTTCACTGTACAAAACAGAAAATCTATCCTTTATGGACAAGAGCATCTCTGGTGTACAACATTGACTTTAAAATCAACTTTCTAAAGTGCAGGTAGAAGAAAATCTATGGCTACTCTTAGAGACATTCTTCCCTGTCAACATAGATTATGACACTGCTTCCCTGGGTTCCGCTGGGTGGGACAGGGATGAAAGTCATGCTGAAAGGAAGCGCTCTTGATTTCTTTCCACTTGTGAGAGGAAGGCAATGATGTCAGTGACGGATGGCCACAGCTGCTGTGTTCCACATTATCGTAAGTTTGGCTTCCTGTGCTCAGGACAGATCCTGATTCCTGATGTAACATGAAAACATGAGAGGCAGCTCCCATGAGTCACCTTAAATTCTCTGATTAGAAAGCGACTTTCGACTCCCTTGTAGACTTACTATCAGCAGTGTCCACATGGAGGTGAAAATGAGGGGACATTGTAAGGCAAGCAAGACTCAGCCTTGATGGCACCTGTGCTCAAAGCTGAGCAGGCCTCAGGAGCAGCTGGTGGGCTCAGTATAACTGACTGCTGGGTCAAGGCCCTTCTGATGTAGAAGGTCTGGGCTAGGATCCAAAAATGGGGATTTCTGACAATTTCCAAGTTGACCTGCAGACCACACTTGAAGAACCACGGTGATAGAGAATCTCTGAGCTCAAATAACCCAGAAACCATAGAAAGACCCTAATACTTCCTTGATATGTGAGATAATTGCCTGTCAGGAACACATAAAGGGAGTCCAACCTAGAATTAGGGGGATACACTGACCCACAAAGATTCCTTTTCCATTGCAACTGTGAGTGAGCAAATCTAGCAGAGTCTATATCGTATGCCTAAAGTCAACAACTAACAAGACTAAGACAATTTAACTAAAAAATACAACAGTCTACGTATTTTCAAACTTTCCTTGGCATGAATTCAGTGGTATGGATCTTAGAATATTTGTTGATAATAAGAGTGAAAGGTAGATTTCCTGTTATTTTCACAAATAAACAGACGAGGTAAGTGTTCAGATTTTCTGGTTGGTATGTCTCGATTCTGACCAGTTCCAGTATTCAGTTGTTTTCACCTATAACGTAAGGATTTCTCTCTGCAAAACCCTCAGCCTTAATCTGATGAAGAGAACACCCAAAGCAAAGCTCATGCCCAGAGAAAGGGGCATCAATATGGATTTGGAGCCCTGGCATCAGCTGCTAAGGCTCTGTTGATACAATGGCATGTCCCACTGAAGTAAAAAGAAGGCATTTGAAGTATTCTATGCAGAGATCTATCTTCCTTGCATTCCTCCTCTGTATTGCTCTGATTCAATCTAAAGAGCTTTGAAAACTTCAAAGAGCTTTCATGTTTTGCTAGTTTATCTTAAGTGTCTATCTTAAACCAATATTACAATTTTAAGCATGGCCTGGGTAGATACGTGCCATCTTCTGAAATGATTTCTGACACCAGGTAAGTTGTACCAGCCGAGGCCAAAGTGAAAAGAATCATAGGCTGTAGGACACTCAGGCTCTCCTACATTCTAAGAGTCTTTTTATTTCCCCCTAATGACCATTATTAATCATTTCAGAAACATGCAGTCTCCTGTTATTTTTATTATTCTAGACTTGACAAAAAAGGAGAGGTTTGAAGTCCTGGAACACCTTTTTATGTAGAGTAGCTCCATTCTTCCAGCACACAGCTACCACAAGGCTGAACTCTCCCTAAGCAGAATGGGATTTATTTATTTATTTTTTTAATCCACTGAGAGGAAGTTAGGTGGTGATGAATTCTTTTTAAGAAATTAGTATTTGGCTTTCAAAATGTTAAGCTACCCTGGAAGTGGGTTGTGGAGGCAGAGAGCAGTCACTAGCCGTGGAGGAAAAAAGCTTCTCAAATTCTTGCTCAGCTTTTGTTTTGGGGAAGACATTTTCTTCCTTTTTTATCCGCTCTCTGTCCCAAATCCTACAAGTTATGAAGGAGGGGACCCACTGGCCAGGACAGGGGTTTCTGTGGCTTGCTGATCGTCACACAGCTGTCCAGGCACCAGTATTTCTGAAATCTTTCCTGAAGAATTTCAGAAAATAGAATTTCAGAAATACTGGTGCCTCAATAGCCATGTCGTGGGCAGAGCTGGGCACAGGCCTGCAGGCGGCTCCTGAACGGAGTAGCAGCAAGGGCTTTAAGGGGTCTGCACACGGGTGTTTGATTGGCAGGTCTGTGACTCTCCAGTCGGATGACTTTCAGGCTAGTTACCGAATCTGTCTAAGCCTCAGTAGTTTTCATCAGCAAGTGGGTCTAAGGATCCCTGCTTTATTAGATTGCTAGGGGATGTAATAAGCAAATGCATGCAGAGCTCAGCAGAGGACCTAGCCACAGACCGCAGTACCATCTCCCCGTGGCTGGTCCCCATTCAGCAATCACAAGGCTTTGGGGGTGGAGAACATGCTGAGGCCAGCACACGGTGAGGCCAGCACACGGTGAGGCCAGCACACGCTGAGGCCAGCACACGGTGAGGCCAGCACACGGTGAGGCCAGCATACATAAACTATTACAGGTTTTGATTTTCTCTCACCACTCTCCTCCCTCCCCAGTTCAGCTTTCTATTAAGGGATCCCGAAACACCAATGCCGCTCTTGGTGAAAGGAGAAAGGGAAAAAGTGGCCACATCAAGGGATCAGGGGGCAGCAGGGCCAAGGTCACACACCTCGTTGGTATAACATCTTTTACTTCGAGGAGGAGCTCAGTCCCTGTTGTTTTTAGTAAATTCTCCAACTATGCAGCTCTGCATTTCCTCTTTGACTCATGTAGCATCAACTCTGCAGTTTGAAATAAGGCTTTGCAAAACTTAGGCAAAAAGTTTTCTTTTCTACAAGAGATGCCGAAGAAGTCACCTGGCATTTGCTGGTAGAACTATCAGTAAAATGAAGACAGCAATCCTGCCTTCAGCCCAACTCCACTGCCCAGAAAGGCTGGCACTGTGGGGACAAAGGGGGCAGTGGTAGCTCACCCTGATACAGAGAGAGCAGCAAGGGAATCTGATGGTGAATCAGGTGAGGGAAGCTGCTCGGGTCTCAGCACACCTCGTAGAAAATCCCTCCAGCAACCAAAACTGAATGAAAGGCCAAAGGTAACATATACTGCCAGCTCCACCAGCCACTCAGGCTGCAGACAAGGGAGTGGATTGTTCCAACGGTGGCCGCACCTTTCCTTCACTCTATTCCCGCTATCTTAGTTCACGCTGACTATGGATCAACTCTGGGATTTCAGACACATCTCATCATAATTATCAAGCGGCAAAAAAGGCGAGCCGCCATCCCCTTGGAGGTAAAGAAAGGCATGATGAAGTCTTAGGGCCAACAGGGTTCCCCTGGTGTCTCTCCTGCAGCATGAAGGCCATTGTTTCCAGGGTCTGCGGCCAGGATCCTGTTATCTTGCCTGGAAGGATGTTCAAACAGCCATAGCTCGTGGTGGTTTTTTCTAATGGTGTTGCTGGAAATTAGTAATTCCGTCCAGAGGTGAAAACAGAGTAGCACCTCCACAGCCTGCCCAGGAATCAGGAATAATGAAGCCTCGTTTTAGCATCTGTTTGTTTTGGTTTTTCAGCATTGGCGGGGGTGGAATCACTCCTTGTGGAAGGGAAAACGCCTGGAGGGGGCAGCGGGCACAGGCCTGGAGGCGGCTCTAGGGAGGTAGGGGCTCCGGGCTGGCGGTCCCCCTGCTGGGGAGGACTCACCTTCACATACAGGGGAGAAACATCGTCCCTGTGGCAGGGAAACCCATGAGGTGGGCTGAGCTTCCTCACTCCCTCTCTTTGAAGCTCTCTCAAGCCCCTCTGAGCATTTTCAATTGTACCCTCTTAGCTGCTGCCACCCTTCATCCGGATGCCCCCAAACACTCCACCCTCACACCCTGCAGAATCAGGAGAGAGGATCCGCCTCCTGCGAGAGCTGCCGCCATCTGTAACGGTGCCCTCACCACCCAGAGGCGAGGAGGAGAGCCCACCTATCCCTCTCGTCCCTTCCCAGCCCCCTGCGGCCACTAGGCTTCCCCCTTCCCAGTCCTAAGGGACCTCCCCGGCTCCGCTTGCGCTGGGCGGGCTCAGGGCTTTGCAAGCGCTGCTGCTGCCACCATCAGGCTGACTGAAGCACTGCAGCCTTCACCTGGCGTCAGGGCCCGAAACAGTGCCCCAGCCTCTGGTACGGCTTCAAAAGAACAGCTCCTCTCTGCCTCTGCAGTTGCCCCTCACTCAGGTGCAGCTTCCTATGTAAGAAAAAGGCTTCAGAGGGCATCTCCCTGAAGAAACAGAACTCCTTGTGAATGTGGGGTGGACCCCAGCGTCCTCTAGCAAGACGCAGGAAAGTGCAGGTCCTAGGATTTAGGGAACGCAATCACTGAGGGATTCAGTGGCGGTTTTGCTTTCTTTGCTACAAGGTCAGTGAGGCAGGGAAGGCTGGGAATCACTCCCGGATGAACGTGCTAAGCTTCCTGTGCAATGAACCAACCGGGCCCCAGTGTTACTCTGAAGCTGTCATTGCTCCCAGCATTGCCAAGGGTGACAGGTGGACTGTCACAGTGCACCAGAGCCGAGTCACCTGTGACATTTGCAGGTGACTGACAGAAATGGGCACTGACATGCATTAACGAACAGAAGGACGCGATGGTTTCCTGTGGAAGCTGAGCAGTGGGTGGCTTGGCAGAGGATGTTTCTCTTGGCGTTGTCTCTGGTGACCCAAAGGACATTCAAGGCCTTCCAGAAAGGAACAACTTCCTGCAGGGCACGTCCACACTTCACTTAGTCAGGTTCTTCTGCCTCCTGCCAGGGGCCCTCTTAGCATCTCTGCATGTATTAATATTATAAGCACTGCTGGCTTCTCATCACCCCTCATTTCATTCCAATATTTCCACACTTATTCACAACCTTCTATGTGCCCAACAGTTTGCTAGACACCAGGGGTGATAAAAGACTTGGATTTTAATCAACCGATTAAGAGAAGCAAAGTCCCTGCCTTCGCCTCCTTCATTATTATTATTATTATTATTATTATTATTATTATTATTATTATTATTATTATTTGTCAGAACAGCCACAAAAGGAGCTATTCCAGGAGTAAGTCCTTAATTACTCTTCAGCCCAAAAACCTGGTCTGTTATTTCCTCTGGAAACTTTGTACCCCGAGATAAATCTGAATGCCAGAAAGATAAAGAAACTGACTCAGAAAGAGTATGGAAAAAAAAAATCGAGCTACGATGCTACATCCTTGTTCAAAGGTCAGACCTGGGATTCAGTTCCATGATTTTCATAGGAAAACTCCCTAAAATCCTTTTCCAGGCCTAGACACTAGGGATTACCACAGATTATAAGACCACGACCTGTCTTATGACATCACAGCTTAGGATACTCTCCGGCATTTTTTAGTGTTGATGTGGAACAGCTGGATCTACCAGTATCTTGAGGAGCATCAAGGCACATGAATAAGTGAACCAGACTGAAAATGACTTTAGTCAAGCAAAGTAACCTCTCTGGGGGTATGACAGCAATAATGCCCACTTCTCGTTACTTCTGCTGATGAAATGAGGTTGTGCTTGCAAAAGCCACTCTGCAACTTATGAAGCTTTATACAAACGCTAGCTATCATCACCATCATCAAAAGAACATAATTACTGCCACGACTAACAACACCCTCAACAACCAAAAGAATTTGCCAGGCACCTACAAGAAAATTTGCTGGCAAAGAGCAAATAGAATGCATCACCTACCCCCTAGAAATGTGTCATCCAAAATAAATAGATTGTTGCTAAGAGATAATATTCAGAGAATCTTACAGTTGGAGAGACTTTGGACGTCATCTCGTCTACTCTCTAACCCATTTCTTAGGAATTGACTCCTACACTCCTGATGGCCTGAATTCCACTATGAGTCAGAACACTCTCAGCAGTAAGAGACTGTTCAGTGGGCCAGCCTTAGACATGAGACTTACCTATCCACAGTCATGGAAATAACACTGTCTATTTCTTGCGGAACAATTGGGGTTTTGCTTCACCATTGAGCTTGTCCTGCTAGCCTTCACCAGTTCCTGATGAGAACAGGCCGAAGTGTGGAACATACAGGTAGATCTGATGACATTCTCTAATCTTAAATGAAAGGGTACTCAGTGCCAGAGCCTTGTAAAACATTTCCAACATCTTCTGAGTAGAATCATTTAACTTGTAACCTTGGTTTCCCTAAAGCCAGTATAACTTAGCTTCCTCTTGAGAACAAGAAAGACATCATCAGCAAAATGTCCCTAGGTTTTTGTGCTCACCTGATTCAGTGCTGTCTCCCCTTCTGGTTAGCACTCATCTTCAATGTTAGGCTGCCTGCGTCTCTGACTAGCCTTCAGGAGGACCCACAAACTGGCAAATCCCATTCCTCAATGCACACTGTCTGCTCAAGTCCGGTATGCAGCCAGCAGCCCTGCCTCTGTGTGCTTCCATGATCTTTTTTCTTCTCTTCCACATTCTTTAGCTAACACATCACTCTGGCATTCATCTACCTACCATCCTTCTGTGCCTTCTCTGTGGAATGTAGACTAACCATGAAGGTCAGATCCCCCCATACTTATTCTCTTGCTCACTTCAACCATCAGCTGGAAAGAAAGATGAAAAAGTATATTTCCATTCAATTTTACATTTTTTAGCCCCATGTGAAACAAAATAAATAATAAGTAAAAATAACATGTTGATCCCTAAACGCCCTTAGAGAGGACCACAAGCCAATAGGCTACTAGCAATGTTTCTCAGGTGTTTACTTAATTCTCTCAATCCATCCTCAAAAGATGTATAATGGTACCCATGGCAATTCACAAGTTGACTCTTCCCTTCCCAAGCTTCCTCTCCCACTTCCCTAACACAGTACCACTCTAGCCACTCATACTGCCATGGCTTCTGAACATACCACATTCTGTTCTGCCTTCTTGTATTTGCAATCACCGTAAGGTATGTAAGAGACTGGAAATCTCTTTTCATGCTTCATTTAGAGAACTCTTGAGCATCCTATAATATCAAGCACAATGTCATCTCCTCTGCGCAACCTTTTCTGATGCCTTTGCTGATCCACCTGTTTTCAGAACACTGACAGCTCTGAGCCCATCATATTGTAACCTTAATCGAAGTGTCTGCTCCCCAACCAGACTAAGAGCTCTGAGGCAGAAATATCGTCTTCATTATCTTTGCATCAAAAGCCCCAGCACGGTGCCTACTGCATAGGAGGCCCACAGTGAGTGCTGGCTGAGTGGCCAAGGGCTGAGCCTCAGTGTCGTAAAATGGCATTTGATCGCAAAGGAAGGAGCAGTATATTTCACCCACTGAGACACCAGACTATGTGGAGCCCCTGGGGAAAAATATGGAATAGTGACAGTGATGTGTGTTTGTTATTGCTGCAACTCCTGGCCTCAGATTTCAAATTTCAGTCGTCCAGGCATAAGTTACAAAGAATCTGAACTTGCAACAACCATCCAGTGAATACAGGCCAAGTGAGCAGACCATCTAGATAATTCAGCATGATACGCACACATCCTTTCTGATACTGACATACATAGGCCATCCATTGCAGTTTTAGTTTCAATTATCAAAAAAAAATCAGCCTCAGATAAATCTATTTTGCTTTGCCTATGAAGACAGGCAAAGAGTAAGGTGAGAGCATAGCTCCCATTTGAGGAAAGTGGCTGATTTCTTGTAAGTTCTGGAGATATCACACTGATATAACATTAAGTGGGGTGTGTGTGTGTGTGTGTGTGTGTGTGTGTATGTGTGTGTGTGTGTGTTCAGTAAGGGGGTCAGGAGGGCATGGGAAGGCTTCCAGATGCCAGGAAAAACCTGTCCAGGGGATGCAGGCAGGTGTCTAAGTTTGGCTGCTCCCTTTGCAGTTATTTCCAAGGAGAAGAAGGATGACTTCCTCTTTCCACCCTTCATGCCCCAACAGAACAGCTCTGCACAGAGCAGATTCACCTGTACTGGCCACTATTTCCATGGCTTTAACTTGTTACCAAGTATGCCAAGGAATAGCTGACATTTATTTAATGTTCATAGTGGTGTTGACTGTGTACTCACTGAAACATTGTATGCTTACCGAAGACATTTGTTTCCAAGCAGCTTATGCTAAATTGCAGTGATATAAAGGAAACACTTATCCAATATTGACATTTACCAACTTCTAGAAGTATACAGCCAGAATACTCATTTTTACCACTGGGAGAGGAGAAAAAGAATTAAAAAGCATAATGGTCCTAGTTCCTTCAGTGGGTTAGAAGCTTTGAGTGAATGAAAGTTAACGTGCAGTTGGGGGAGGTTCAATGAGGGAGAACATCCCCCACCCTCTTGTGACCCTTGGCTCTATGACACAGTGCTTTCTGAGAGGACTGAAGCCCTTCCATGCTTCATAATAAAGCTTTGGCAGATGGCAGGACATAGCATCCCTTCCCCGACCGTGAGAGAAGTATTCTGATGATCTATAAGGTATCTATATTCTTACTTGACATGCACTTCTAACTGGGTAAATTCTGACTTTCTCTTGGGAAAAGAAAATGATATGCAATGACGTATGGAACAGTACTGTGTCTCGATGCAGTCGATTCTCACATCATTCCTCTAACTGGAAATAAAATCCCACTCTACTTGGAATACAGGATGAAGCGATTACAACCTGGGCACAATATACTGGCTGGCTTTGCTGCTCACTCCCTTATGAATAGCTGTGATGGGTTATGAAATCCAAGGGAACAGTTAGCCCCCAGAGCAGCTGCTCCCACCGACCCTGCTCCGAGAATGCTGGGATGTCTCCTGGCCTTGAGGCAAGACTGGAGCTCCAATCACTGTGCTGCAAGCACCACCATTAAAGTCAAGATCACTGTGGTGGGGAGAGTTCCAGTGTGCATTCCAGTATGCTCATGATCTTACTGACCTTCTCCACTGATGAATTAGAACACCCCTCTTTCCATGCACAGGACAAATTCAGTGCCTGTCTGTTTCTTGATGGACCCCGGTAAAAAATGCCTGCACTGTTTTTTTCACCTAAGGTCATCTCAACAACTTACAAGGACAAGGACTGTACCTACAAAATAATGCCTATGCCCCTCTAGCCCCCTTAGCACCCCCCATATATGTCAAGACCATAAAACCAGTGCTTTTGGCCCTCCTCCTCACTCCTCCATTATGGGCAATTTTCTTTTCCTCATCCATGTTTCCAAAACAGTTTATCTTTTTATCTCCTTGGAAGAAAAGTACTCCGTAAATCAAAGGTATCATTAGTATTGTTATTATTTTGCTATTGAAATCTCTTCAGTTCGCTCTGGATTATTCATGTGCTTTTTTGGGTCTGCAATATAATGCTGCCTAAGTCATCCCCACTGGGCTGAACAAAAAAGAAAAATTGCATCTTCAGGCCTAATTCCTGCTCCACCCCGTCTCCTGCTGGCCCTGGCTTCCACCAACACAGGCACACACCAGGCAGGGCTGCTCCTTGGTACCATGCCTAGCTTGCGGCTGCCTGTTCCAAGCCAAATCCTTCTCTGTACACCCAAGAGGGGGAACCCATGGTATCCTCTTAGAGCAATGTGAAGGCCTTGACCCCACCCCACCCGTCCTTCCCCTAGGGAGTTTCTCCATCCTCAATAGGTCTGGCTGGCAACTGAGGACTCCCTACTGAGACACAGACACGCAACCACCCCCATTCCAACAGACATGCCCCACTTCCCCCACCCGAGGATTTGTTAAAGAAGTGGTCCCACACCCTTGGCAGCTGTGCATTGACCTTCCGGCACAAAAGAACTGATTCTTCTTCCTCTAGACAAGACGTCATCCCACTTGGGGTTCTGGTGGGAGGGAGAAACACACATTACTTCCCTCATCTTTTGTTTTATGACATTTCTGAGTGAGTGTAAGTGTTTCCAAAGTTGCTGTTCACTCCCCACTTTGTTTCCTGATTCCTTCTCTGCCTGTACCCTCTATGATCCCTCCATTCTTTAGGCCACCTCTGATATGTTCAGGCTCTCTTCCGATGCCCCCCCCCCCACCTTGGCCCTCCCAAGGGAACTCCTTGCTAGTTCAAGCCTCTTGCAGTGGCTCCTCCCTTTCCATGCTTCTTGTCATCTCCATGGCTCCCTTTACCCTGGCTTGCTCCCTCCACTCACTCTGCTTTGCCCTTCTGTCTACTAGACACCTTTCTATTCCCTAGGAGATTCAGATCACCATGACCCTCTGCCCTCTGACAGTCACTGACAGCCCATTTTGGTGTTCCCAGCCAGGCAGGAGAGCAAGTGGGCTGCTTAGATTCTTCCCAGTGGGGAGATGGTACCTCAAATGCATCCTTAGCCCTTGGATGCCATTAACAGGTAAATGCAAGTTTTCACTTTTACCCCAATATAGTACAGTGTGCATGCAAAGCCAAGAGATCTGGGTTCAGCAGAATTAGAACCTTCAGAACTGCAAAATCACAAGGCAGGCAGGACACTCTAGGAATGCCAGAGCAGAATGCCAGGGAGTGGGGAAGAGAACACCTTTCTTACGAGTGTCTAGAGTAGAAGGTGCCAAGTTCTTGCTACTGCGTCTCCCCTGTCTCGGAAGTGGAGATCAGAGATCTCCCTGGAGGCAGGGAGTCATCAGTCCTCTAGGACCTTTTTCCCTCCAAGCTACCTAAGATGTGCATGTGCAGGCTGGATAGCATGGGGCTTGAAGCTTAAGGAGGGCACGGAAGGAAATAGTTGTGGCTGAACTGAAATGATAAAGGGGAAAAAATATAGCAAGTTCTAAGTTTATGGATGACAAGATAATCAATTATTTTTTCACCCAGGGGCAGAACATGCCTATTCTCAGCAGGAGGGAAATTGTACTGTGACATTATCCTGCTTTGAACAAAGCACAACTGTCTTGACAGCTGAGGGAAGAGGTATCTCCAGAAAGGGAGAAGCCCACAAACAGTACACACTGGCAGCTCTCCATTCCCTTGTTGGGAGCCAGGCCCAGGGATGCTGGCAGGGGTGGAATCGGGAGGAATGTTATTTAGCCTTACTACTGCCACCTTAAGAAAGATAAAGAAATACTTGATCTCAATCTACATGAAAAGCCCAAACTTTCAAAGAATAGGGACCCACCATATTACTGATATTAATTATATGTTGATTTCTATTCTCTGTCTCTCTAAAGGGGTATGAAAAAAAGTAAAGGTAAATAAATATTTGACAAATTAGGAAGAAAAGGATGACTGGAACGGACTTTAAGAGTTTATTTGTATCTTGAG